>NW_009259833.1:473487-474668 GCF_000687185.1 Egretta garzetta
TCCCCCCCTCTCCTCTCCTCTCCTCTCCTCTCCTCTCCTCTCTCCTCTCCTTTTACCCCACAGCATCACTCAGCTCCAAAGGACCAGTACCCTCTTTTGGTCTCCAATAAACCCAGCCACCTCCCCTCCCTGGTGGTGTCAATACCTGACTGCTCTCCTCTCTGTCTGCATTACAGATGTTCTCCAGGGTCTGCTCCGAGCCCAGAAGCACTGTCTCTCGCTCCTGCTCCGCATCAGTCTCCTTGTGTCCTGCAGGGCCGATGTCCTCCCAGGAGCTGTCACAGTACTGCATAGTCCCAATGACATTACACCCAGGGCAACTGATCTGTACTGATCCCTAACACCATTCCTCCCCTAAGTAAGACAACAGCAAGGTCCTTTTTATCCCTAGAGAATAAAGCATTTCCTTTTCTATCCAAACCTCACTGGATTTATATTCTGTTATGCAGTTGGATGATCCATGGTGCTCACCTCAAAGTCCACCATGACTTCCCTAGCCCCGCAGCACATACACTGCCCAGCGTCCCCATGTCCTGCGATGTCCCGACAGCTTTCCCCACCCCTCTTTAAAAGGCGGTAGCAAACCCCAGCTCCTCAGTACTCATGTCCATAGACACCAGTGCTTTTTCCACCCGTTTACTGAGTTTATACTCTTGGCACGGTGTCTGTACGCCCTGTCCCTTTGAGCATTAATGTTTCTAAGTACTCCTTCCACTCACACACCGAAATCTCTCTTGGGACCCGAAGGCAACAGCAATGCCCTGGGGCCCCAGGCCTGGCAGTGCTGGCGGATGGGCAGACCCCAGGCCCTTTGCGCCTCGGTGTCCCCCGCCGTAGCGTTTATACCTTCTCCCCTGGGTGCACCGGAGACCCCCTTCCCCACAGCACAGGCCATGCTTGGTGCACGCTGGGGTCTTCCATCTTCCCCTCAGACTCCCTCCCTGCATCCTGTTGGGCCTGGTACCCCCTCCACACACCCTGTGGAGTTTGTCCTCCCCTCTTTTCCCACTGTCCCTCTGTGTCCCACTGCATTTGCATCCCCCTCCCCGTGCCACGCTGCGTTTGTCCCCCCTCAACGTCCCACAGCATTTGTCCCCTCATGCCCCACTGCAGTTCTACCCCCTCCCCACGCACCCCTCGCCCGCCCCGTGCCCCCTCAGAGCTCGGGGCCGCCCCTCACC
>NW_009259833.1:475217-476740 GCF_000687185.1 Egretta garzetta
AGGAAGATTCCCGGCAGAAGGGGATGCTCGTCCCATGCGTTTCCCCTCCCTTTCCCTTAGCAGCGCGTCGGGGCCCCGAGGGGAGGGGGATGTGAACCCCGGGTACCCTTCCCCCTTCCCCTCGCAGTGCCCTGGGAGCCCGGGGGAGAGGGGTCTTGGTCCATGGGCACCCTCCCCCCGCTGCCCCTCGCAGCGTTGGACCCACAGGGCAGGGGACCTACTGCCCCTCTCCCCCAGCAGTGCCCTGGGGACCCGGGGAGGAGGGGATGCCATTCCTCCCTCCACATCCGCACAGCTTGTCCTCTGCAGTGCCTTGGGGACCCGAGAGGTTGCTGGTCCCACGCTGCCCTCCTTTCTCTTTGCAGGGCGGTAGCAGTGACCCAGGAGGAAAGGGATGCTAGTCCCATGCACACCCCCCTCGCCCTTTTCCCTTTGCAGTGCGGCAGGGACCCAGGGGGATGCTAGCTCTATCCACGCGTTCTCCTTTTCGTTTTGCAGTGCAGTGGGGACCCAGGGGGAAGGGGTGCTAGTCTTATGTACGTACATATCTTTCCTATTCCTTTGCAATGCAACAGGAATCCAAGAAGATGCTAGTCCCGTGTGTGCGCTTGTTCCTGTTGCCTTTAAAACACAGCGAGGATTCAAGGGGAAAGGGGATGCTCGTTCAGTCTGCACCCTACCTCCTCTTCCAGTCTCAGGGATGATAGCTGGCTCCCTCTCTAGTTCCTTTAGCTCACCATGTAATATGAACTCAAATGGAGAGAGATGCTAGACCTGTCCCTCCATGTACATGGAGAATCTAACCAGAAAGGGTTTCTGCCTTTCCATTGTCCCTGCTGGGAGTGGAACTGGGATTGTCGCGGTGTCACTGTGTGGAGGGAGAGGGGAAGAGGAAATACTCTGCGTCTTTCTTCATTCTGCCTTGTAGTACAGTGAGGAGGAGCATGGAACAGTGGGAGAGTGTACCATGTGCCCTCTTCTCTCCGTGGTCTCCTAACTGGAATAGAGAATGTGGGGGATTATTTGTGTGGTTCCCCCTTAATATGTAACAGAAGTGGAACAGGGGAGTATAGCACTGGAGTTTCTTTCCCACTGACTAATTAAAATGGAGTTGGGAGAATAATCTATTCTCCTTTTGTGCCTTCATGTGGGTGGGAATGGGTTGGGGAAATGCTGCCAGTGCTTGTATGCAATGAATGAGTTCCTTTCCTTTGTCCTTGATCAGAATTGGGTGGGGAATGACTAAGGTGACATCCTCCTCTTGTCTTCTCACTTGTGCAGGAGGAGTCTAGGTTGTTGTTTTATCACCTCATTTCTCTGGGACAGATAACTGTGAATTAATCCACCTACAGGCTTTCTTTCTAAAGCCTGATGACTTTTCTTTCCCTGTCATTGCTCCCTTAGTAACTTTGAAATTTACTTGAAAAAAAAAATTCACTTGTGGGATCGAACCCTTTCACTTCATGATTTTCAGTCTTTATAACAGTCATCTATGTATGCCTTATTTTATCCTTTACAGCAGG
>NW_009259833.1:476758-504189 GCF_000687185.1 Egretta garzetta
AATAATGTATAAATCTGTAACCACATTAACAAACCAGCTGTTTCCTACCCCTTTTGCCCACAGTTTTTTTGCAGAGCCTTGGGGTAGATGGGTAGGTATCCCCTCCTCCTCTTTTATCCCCGGTGTCATCGAAAGTGTGTTGTTTTGGTTTTATATACACATAAAAATAACCACAAAATTTCATATGTAGAGGCTTGACAAAGTATACAGAACTGGATCTGTGGTGAGAAACTATCTTGACACCAAAGATTGCTTATTACAGCGTTCATCTGTCTACACCAATTAATAGGTCATCTATATGCTCATTTGCAAAGCCTTCGTCTCCTTTCGCAATGTGTGGCTGTCTTTTTTTCTTAATTTCACCTAGGGTTTTTTTTTTTTTTTTCCCATGCAAGGGCACTGGATGACTAGGCTATATGACATTCTTCATTTCCTTTATAATACCGTATAGTAATAAGATCTTGAGCATAAAATGGAAAAGTCCTGAAAGGACATGACGAATTTTTTTCTGCTTTATGCACAGTTAAAACTTTTCATGGCGTATTGAGTCTAGGTTTTTGCATGTTTCTTTCAGTTTGAGCTTGTGGGGAAGTCAGAAGATGGGGTGGATTTGTTTGGAGTCTCTACTTTGAATGTCATTAATATGCTGATTTGTGTGAAGTGTTCTTGGAGTTCTTCCCGAGACTCTAGATCCTGACCTGGATTTGCCCAATGTTTGTGCTTCCAACTTTAACACAATACCCGGAGTGAGTACAGTTCATCTGATGTTGCTTCTGAACCTCTGTTAGGAAGCACTATCTACTGATCGCTGCAGGGATGGCACTGGAATTCCAGGAAGCATGCTAAAAAGTCAACGGCTAACCCACACTGCAAGTTGACTTTGCTGAAGTTGTTGAATAAAGTCTTTTAGAGTTGGTGGCCAAAGTGTTTGGGAAAAGAAAAATAATTACTTGAAGCCAGTATCAGGCTTCTTTTCCTGAGTTTGGGGACCTTCTATTATAATGTTAAAATCTAAGGACTAGATTCAGAGGGGATTAGGCACCTTGTAGAAAACTTAAGTAGGAATTGGTTTTGTCTGTCTATAACTTGTCATCTTCTAGTCAGGATGTGAGAATATGCAGAAACCTTTAGCGTTAAGTAATGCTGCCTGGAAGATGGGATTGTTCAGGTCTCTGGTTTTCTGGGGAGGTGCCAAATTCTTAAAAAATAACTCTGAGAAATGGCTTCCTTAGATCCAACAGACATAACTTTTCAAGGCCGTATGAACTTGAATTGGACTCAAATCAGGTGTGGTTAGATGTGGCATGTCTTAAATATTGTGGCTAAATTCAGTGTGTTGACTGCTCTTCACTGTAACGTTTGCTTCAGAAGCAAGATGCTTGGTTGCTTCTACCACCTAACTTAAGGTGTAGATAGTTCTCTTTTCTGCTTTTTTTTTGGTTGTGTTTTTTTTCCTAGGTTTGGAGCAGTTTTCCTATTTATATTCTTTATGTACTTCAGACATGGATTCCCCATCAATAGCTGTGAGAGAGTAAGCGGTCCATGAAAGCAAGTTGTCAATGAACGTAATTTAACAGGGTTGTGTTTAGCATCTTGGTCTTTTTCCTAGTTGCATGTTTGTTTTTACCAGCCTGTCTTGCGCAGCTACAGCCAAAAATATTGCCTCGCATGATGTTAAAGAGAAGCACGGAATTGTTGAGGTTGGAAGGAACCGCTCAAGATTATCTAGTCCAACCCGCAAAGTGTAGGAGGGTTTAAAGAGGTATATGGTATTTAATTTTTCTGACCATAAGATGGGCTTATGTAAACAAAAGTGTGCACATGTAACTTTTTTGATCAGCTGATACCAGCAGAAGTCTGGTAATTAACTCTTTCATATCTCTCACTAAGTTTGCTTTAGGAAGAAAGGAAAAACTTTTTCCCCTCTCTGATGGGTAGAATTTATTTCCCTTTCTGAATATCTAAGGACAAACATTACTCTTTCAAGTCTGGAAGTCTGTTCACATTTGTGTTTGCTTGGTCTTGGGAATATTGCTGGAATACTTGGGGTTTTCTGGTTCAAACAGAATTTCTGCATTTCTGTTACCTTTTTAAACCATAATTTTTTTTTAAAGCAATTGGTTAGAGACTGAATTTTGCAAATTTCATTGCTGTAAGACAAAATTGCTCTAAGAAAAGGGCCTTTTTGTACTCTTATGGCTCTGTCAACTTTTTCCATGCTTTAGCCTCCCATTTCAGTTTGTTTCTCCAGTCGATGAGCACAATGTGCTGAGTCCCCGTTCTGCTTGTTCCACTCCAGCCCCTTAGTGCTGAGAAAATGTGGATCCAGCCCTGGGGAATGACTGCTGTTTAAATTGGCTCTATAGGTAGAGTGGAACTGGCAGAACAACCATACATAGCTACCTTTGCAGTTTCCATCTTTGAGAGCGTGTGGAGAAAGGGGTGGTCAAGGAAAGCTGTCCTCTGGCTTATCCTTAGATGGTTTCCGGAGAGCAAGATAGGAGATGTGCGCAGGTAAACTGGGTTAGAGACAAGAAAAAAGCTGTTTACAACTGGAATAAAAATACATATTTGAACACAGGTAGCCAAACCATGGCTGTAGCTTGTTGGGCAGAACAGTAGTCTTCAGTACTGCAAGTCGGGACTTGTGTATTGGTGGTGGTGGTGACTGTTTTGTTTTTGTTTTATAATTATTCAGCAGAAGTTACAAGGCTGTGCAACTAAAGAGATGCTATCGCTGTGAATGTACCAGTGGAGATGCTGAGTCATAAATAGCTTGGTTTCAGTGTGGTCAACAATTGTAATGCTCACATGGTTAAATTTAAAGTGTGGGTTTTCTAAAAATATTTTTTCATAATAAATACATTCCCCCTTTTCACCATCCTTTTTGGGCAGAGTTTACAGCATACCATTTTTTCCACCAGAAATAGTCTGAAATCAGGATTAAAACTTGTCAAGGCACCTTGTAGTCTTGCACATGAGAACTTCAAGCAATTTATCTGACAGACTATTTAAAGCTAAAATATTTAATTGATTACAAGGCTTTTTACTGTATTCTGCTTGTTGTGTTTTTTATTCCAGGTTACCTAACAAAAGAAGACTGTAACTCGACTGCTGTTCTGTCACGATGGGGTCAATTGTGTGGGAATGTGGTTAAACATTTTCACACCTTAACCTAATACATGCTATATAATACCAAGAAAAGGAAAGAAAAGGCAAGATTTCTCACACGTCTGTGTCAAATACGTCATCTTCTGGACTGAACTGAGAATGTTGTATACAAAGAGTATTCCCGTTTTGAAGAACCTTAAGCAAGGACTGAAAATATCGCCGTTGAAGTGAAATCTGAGGGCACCTGAGGAGCTGAGCGAGCTTTCTGGCTGGGCTCAATAACCAGCCCCATTCCCAGTGTGGAAGGATGGCTGTTAGCTGGATGTTCTGTTACCTTTGGCTTTTGGATGTTTTGGTGGGGCTCACAAGAGGGCACAGTTTATTTTCTTGTGAGCCCATCATCTTGCGGATGTGCCAGGATCTGCCTTACAATACCACCTTTATGCCTAATCTTCTGAATCATTATGACCAGCAAACAGCAGCATTAGCAATGGAGGTAAGACTTTTTTTTTTTTTTCAGCAATATATTTGGGTTTGGGCTTTACTTGACAAATAATTGGTAACAGAAACCAGGAAGATATTTATATTAGAAATAAAAATGAAAAGATCAAGATAATGATTTAAATATAAAAAGAAACACCCTTTGCATAAGAAGTATTGTAATATATGCTAAAATATTCTATGACTACAAAATTTGCCTAATTTAGTATAACTGAGTGTGAAATACTCTGGACGTGTTTGCATGTTAGCCTGTTACTTTAAATATGTAGACAGATCAAGAATGCATTTTTTGAATGGTCTGTCACTTAACTAAATGCCAGAAAAATAGCATACTGAACAATGAATAGAAGATTTTTAGTTTTGAAGACTGTGTCCCTTGGTGGCTTTTTAATATTTGGCCTTTTCTTACTCGCCTAAAATTTGATGTGAAGACAATGAGAATGAGGCATGCTGTGAAAATAATGGAAATGTGTTAGTACTGCTTTTCCCAGCTGCAGGAAAGCCTGTTGTCTTGCAGACAGTTTAGTTAACCTGCTTCTGTTCTATAGCCAGGCAGACAAGGTTTTAGACTTGCGCTTTCTTTGCTACAATGGTACCTTATTACTGTTATCATTATCCCCCAAAACTTTCTTTGGACTTACAGGTAATCATTTTCTCCTTTAAAAAAAAAAAACAAAAACCACAACACATTTCCACTGGTATTTGTCTAAGCTTTCTTTGGAGAACTTTCCTGATGGGTCTTCAACCACACAGTCTCTTATTGTCTACAGTCCAGTTTACTTTTAAGTTCACTTCTATACTGCCACCCTGCCTAAGGAGTTTCCTTACTTGGTATTCCGTGACTAGAATTGATGGAAATTCAGAATATAAGGCAAGTCTCGCTGTCAGCCTATTCAAATTTTCATGAGCGATTTGTGCAGATTAGTTTTATTTGTATTTTTGAAGTGCTTGGGAATCCTCGCTGGTAGATATGCTCGCTGCATACTGAGAACAGAAAGAGTAGTCACCTGTTTCCATCTTTGAATGCTCTTCCTTTACAATATAGAAACTTAATTTAATTGTTCTTCTTAAATAATACAAAACCAAAGCTTTATGTAGTCTTTCTATGGAAGAGTTGTGAACCAGGCTTGGCAGGTGTTTTAGTGTAAGAAGAAAATAGAAAAGCTCACCCTTAAATTTGTGTTGTTTGAAAGAACTATGGACCTGCATTTCAACGGCTCATTTGGATGTGGCTAGGGATTCCAACTATACTAAATACATAGCAATCCATAGAAATGAATTTTATTTTAGAATTGGTTCTGGTAAGTTCTGAGGACTTTTAAGAATCTAGCTGTAAGGAGGAAAAATGAAGCCAAAGCAAGTTTAATAGGGTAACAGTGTGAACAACTAGGTGTGTACAAGCTGTTTATTTCATCTTTGAAAGGTGGAACTTGGTTTCATTGATTCCTTTAATATCCTAACTGGATTGAAGACCCCTGGGACTTGGCTTGCGGAGATGTGGAGACAGTGGGTTTTGGTTTTGTTGGGTGATTGGAGAAGTAGATGGTCCCCTCTTGGAGTGGAAGTAGGTTATCAGTGGAAGGCTTTGGGGATCTGTGCAGTTCAGTATTTTCTTAGATGATCTAGAAGAGAAGACTAGCAGTAAGATGAGAAAGCCTATTGATACTGTTGTGAGTAACTTAAAACTAAGGTCAAACCAGAATGAAGAATTTTAAAGATCTTGAGATTATGTTTGAGATACATTGAGCCGTAAAATTGTTGAGGAAATTCAAAGTGATGAACATGTATGTGTTTTGGGGAATAATATTCTTCAGATCGGTTGTGGTGATCAGCTTATTTTGTTGGACTTGTGGTGGTTTGTTCTATTGAAATATGAGTTGAAAGCTTGACTGAGCAGTAAAAAAGCCAAGAGGCAAATCAGATGTGGAATAATTAGGAAAGGAATAAAGACCAGGCATGACACCGGTGGCACATAATCCTGTGGCTCTCAGACATCTGGAGTGTTGTGTGAAGTTCTGAGCTATCTCAGAAAAACGTGTTGAACTGAAGGGGGTCCAGGGAAGAACAGGAAGAATGACCCCGGGCTTATGGAACATATCCTGCTTATGCTGTCTCTTCCAGCTCAGGAACTTGGCTTCATCAAATGAAGTTGTTAGAAGCCAAGTCAGAACAATGAGGAAGAGATGGTTCTTCACATAGCTGGCAGTAGAGCTGCGAAGCTCTTAGTACTGTGGATGTGAGAAGTTTGAGGAGGTGGGACCAGAACATGGAAGGTAAAGCCACTGAGGGTGACTAGGCAGAAAAAAAACCCCAAACAAACACTTCAGGCTCTTCCGCTCCGCAGAAAATTGTCACAGGCTGGGAGAGCATTTTGGGAATGTCAGAAATGTCCTGCTGATGGTCCATTTTGCCAAGCGTTCTGTATCCTCTGAAGGCAAGAGGAGGTACTATTTAGGGAAGGGATGCAAGCCTCTTGTCTGTGGGCCGTTCCCCTGGTGCTTCCCCAGTACCCGCAGTCCCTGAATTATGGATGCTAGAGGGTACCTTCCTGCCTGTTCCCGCTAGTATCGATTAATGGCTCTATTATAAATGAATTTCTCTAAATTACTTTATGAATACAACACTGTCAACCAGTTCACCAGCCACCACATGAAGAAGTACTTATTCTCTAACCTGTTTTAAACTAGTTTCCTTCTAGTTTTATTTAATACCCATTTGTTCCAGTATCGTGCAATGTGCTGCAGTTAAATCCTCTGTTACACTCGTGATTTTGGAAACCTCAGTTTTATCCCCCAGGCTTTCCCTCTCCAAATTGAAGTGTTCCAGCTGTGTGGGCTTTCTTCTTGCAGTTCAGCTGCTTCATTCTTGTGATAATTTCAGTTACCTTTCTCTGTCCCTTTTTCTAGCCTTGTCCTTGCTGAGGTGTGGCGATGAGAATGGTGCACCACTCCAGATGTGGGTACACTAGGGATTTATTTATAAATAGAATCACGCTTTTTGCTGCTAATAGCTTCCTAATAATGGCTAACATTATGTTCATTTTTCTGGCTTTTGTTACATGTTAAACCAGAGAACTGTCAAAAATACCACTTTCACTAACAGTCTGTTTATGGCCACTGTTGGAAGCAGAGCAGTAATTCTATGGACCCTCAGTCTGAGCCAGAATAACTGCCCTAATTGTTCTTATCGTCATAAAATAGCTTTCTGCTACGGAGAGAAACAGTTGACAAGCGAATGCTACTTCACTCTGTGGTATAAAGCTCAACTTAACAGCGTAAATTAGCTTGCACAAAACACTGTGTTGCTGCCATTCATATATACTAACTTGATGCCAAAGCCATTCTTAAACATAGCAAGGGTGCGTTGGTGTTGTGAGCGTATATAGTGCTCCCTTCTGCCAATATAATTAACATACAGGCCAGTGATTCTGGTCTGGGGATGGACTATGGGCTACTTCTGAATGCTTCATGAAAAATGGTGAATGCTGTGCAAGGAAACAAGGCTATTATCAAGCTTAAATTCACTATGCAGGAGCCTGCGCCTCCATTGCAGAGTCTTTTAGGGCTTTGAACAGCAAAAAAAGAATGAAACCGCACAGGTTTTCAGAAGTATGGTTCCACTCCTTGTATTAGCGTAGATTGCCCCTTAAATTGGTACTTAGCAAGAAGGAAGCTTTTATTACTTAGCTTTTTAGTCATTGTTTAATGTTGCAGTCAAATGGATGGAGCACTCAAATTTTGAACCAAATGAAGTCTATTAAAACTTGCATTGTGACATTTTCGGGTAAACATCTCTCATCTCCAAGCCTTCCGTAATTGCTGCATAAGATAATATAGCAGCAGAATCAGTGTGATTCATCTTGTGTACTGGGGGGGAAGGGCTTGTAATTCTCACAGTTTTTCAGTATCACTTTTTCACAACAGTTCCTAATAAAACCCACAAGAAAAATTCAGCTTGCTTGTACTGAAAGAGTATAATACAAGAAAGAGTGAATGTGAAGCAAAAAAAAAAGAACTACTACAGCTGTTGTGTTACTGTCAATAAATCCAGCGTACTTTGCTTCCCATGCCATTGATTGCTTCATTGAAGGAACTGTTTAAAAACTAACTTATTGTTAGTTCTTGAAAACTCAAAAAATCAGAAAGTTGCCTTTTTGAGACTTTATGCCAGTATGATTCTTTCATAATTATAATAAAGGCTAATAAGTCACGTCATCAGTGTTGTCTTGTTATGTTGCAGCAATATTGGTATTGACCATCTTGATTAAACAAAATAAAATAGAATATTGCATCAGGAGTCCCTCTCAGTGTATTCTGGTCCATGCTGTAATTGGTTCCTATGCCTTTATTTACTCCTAAGAGAGAGAATGCCTTAAGCTTTCTGCAGTGCTATGTCAGCAAGGCCTGCTTTAATCCGTGGAGACTGAAGGGAGGGCTTTCCGCATTCAGGGGCCTGGAACATTATTTTATCCCCAGGTATCTCTAGCAGGGCTTGCTCCTTTTGATAGAGGATGAACCCCAGTTGCACCAGTCCAACCTCTGCTAACATCTGCTTGGCTATAGCAGAGACTAATCTGACGGTCATTTTGCATCTGCAGTTAATACAAGCATGCTGATCATGACAGCGCGTGGAGATCTGAGATGGTAGGTGTGGAGGGCAGGTATTTTTCGGCACCGCTTCCACCAGCTGAGCTGTCCAGGCAGGAGGGGAGCTGGGAGCTGTCCTGCCCTGCAGTTCGCCACTGCAGCAGCCGCGGTGCACAGCGGGGCCTCGCGTTTCCTGGCTCTGGGAGGGTCATTCCTTCCATCTGTTGTCGTGTAAAACATATTGTAAGGTACTTTTTAAAATTTTCTTATCTGCTAACAGGTTGTTTTAGTACAATAGCCATCTAACATAGTCTGTCTCAGCGATGCTGTTAAAACTTCCCTCTAAATACGTTCATGATGATAGTGTGTCATTGAGATGATGTTTCACTGCCCTGCTGCCACAGTTCTGCTATGTTACATAGATCACGTGCTGAATGAGGCAGGGACAATGGAGAAGTTAAATTACCCCTATCCCCCTGAGGGATCTGACCTTGTTTACCCATCTCTAGGATTATTATTGCTACAAAGAATTATCTTCTGTCCCTTTTTCACTTAATATTCCTTTGGTCCTGAAGGATTTGCTTATGCGGAAGACTAGCAAGCAGTGCGTTTTTTGTTTTTTGTTTTTTTTTATTTGCCTTAATGCGATTTTTGTAGACAACTGTTTTTAGCAGGGAACATGTAACTTGGTAGCCTGTTGGAGCCTGGGAGCGTGCTATGAAAGCTTTTGGCACTGCTGAAGAGAAGTGGTTTAATATGATGATTGCCAGCCTTGTTGCAGTTAAATTCCTTCTCCTGTTGCAGCACTTCCTTCTCCTTACCCTGATTTTTATGGGACCTCACAAATGATGGTAGGGGTCAAAGAGGCTTTAGAGGACAGGAACCAGACATAGTTGAGGGCTAAAGGGGTCCCTCTGGGTGAACGCAGAAGTGTTGTCTTTTGGGATTATACTAGAGGTCAAATGCACCAGAAATGAGATGATACAGTCGCCATATGGGCAGAGGAGATGGCATGCTATTCCTTTGCACTTGCTCACAACTTCCATTCCCATTTTGCATACCAAAAAAGGTGTAGGGACTTACAGATGCACCGTAGCTAGGTTGGCTAGTGTGTAGGTGGGAGAGGCAAAAGGGGAAATGGAGAAATAATGTTAGCCCGTGGTTAATTTGGTTTTTTTGCAGCATGAGGGAGGTAGCTGGAAGGGGAGAGGAGTCATGTTGACTCATATGCTCCTACTCCATTAAATGGCAGAGTTTACCAGCTGGGAATCATTGGATTAATATAAATAAACTATCCAGTCATGGGGTTTTGAATATTTAGAAGCAGAGCTAGTGAACAGTTAATGGACTTTGCCACAGAATATGCAACTATGGATGTGAAGACACCTGATTTTTCATACCCTATTTCAAATTTAGTGGTTTTTTGCTTGTACTGATTCTTGCAGAGGATAATTCTGTTGACCTGCCGCAGAGCAGAGTGTGTGCTGCAAGATTTGCATACCCTTGCTAACTGTATTTCTTTTTGTATAGCACAGTTGCTCTTTTGTGGCAATGTATTTTTTTGTTTCTCCTCCCAGCAGTGATCTTTGGAGTCTAGTTTGTTTGTTTGTTTTGTCTTTTTTTAAGTGGAAAAGAACTGGAGTATGCTTAAAAATGGCATCAACAGAAGACAGAGCTGTATTTATTCCCATCCTGGTCTTAGCATGTGGAATAGGAGTTAGGTATTTTTTCAGTATAGGTAGGTCAAGCATTAAGAGGCTCATTTTAACGGTGTTTCTCAAATAGCTTTTCTATCATCAGGCATATATTGCTACTGATTTCAGATAATCAGGGTACGGACTCAACATGGAATGTTGTCTCTTAATACTTGATTTGCATAAGGGCCAGAGAGAAGTGTGCGAAATTCATGGACCTTGTTTTGTGTGACTGTGATTCCAACTTTCCCTGGAGCTGCGAGGTGGTGCTGCCCCATTCCTCCTCCCATTTCTGAGTGATTTTTTTGGATACAAGTGGGAAGCATCTTTCTTTCCCACTGATCAGCAAGGATGGGGAGAATGTAGGGAGGAAAAATCCTTGACTTCTTCTCCCCCCTTAATTCCATCTTTATTCCTTTCCGTTCGCCATCTTCTTTTGCCTTGCCCATACACTATACCATCCTACATCTCAGCACTTTTCCTTGGCTTTCTGTATTCTACAGTTCTGCATCCAAAACACACAGAATCATAGAATGTTTTGGGTGGGAAGGGACCCCTAGAGCCCACCCAGCCCAACCCCCCTGCAGGGAGCAGGGACACCTTGAACCACATCAGGTTGCTCACAGCCCCGTCCAACCTGGCCTGGAATGTTCCCAGGGATGGGGCCTCCACCCCCTCTCTGGGCAACCCCTGCCAGGGTTTCACCACCCTCATTGTAAAGAATTTCTTCCTTAGATCCAGTCTAAACCTCCCCTGTTCTAGTTTAAAACCATCCCCCCTTGTCCTGACACAGCTGGCCCTACTAAAAAGATTTTCCCCATCTTTCCTATAGGCTATAGACGTATAAGTACATACATAGAAGTACAAGAATATAAAGCTAATGGAAAAGTAGGTTTTAATGAGCTGGTGTTTTGTAAGCACCCTAATCTTAGACACTAATTTGCAGTAAGGATTACATTTTCTCTTTAGTGTGTAAGGTTGTGATGCCCACAGAAGAATAGAACTGTGTGTGATCAGAAGAATGCAAGCTGTGCACCAGCTGATTAAAGCTTACTCTTCCATTAACTTTATATTCTCTTATTCTGGCTGATTTTTTACCTTTGAAATAGCCACGTAAAGACCTCGATTGTTTCATTGTTAAACCAGAATGTCTCAAAGCTAGAATTGCAAAGATGATTCTGCAGAGTATAGGCAGAGCAAAGGAATTCCTAATAATGTACCGCTTAGAAATTCTTGGGTTAGGAATACTTGAGGCTTGTCCATTTGAAACGCATCAGCTTGTGGTTTCAGTCTTGACCTCTAAAGACCACAGGTGGTGTGGAAAGGTGAAATCCTGAGTGGGTAAGAACTGGAGCTGTTACATCCCCAAGCAGATCCATACAAAAATTAGTACAATCTGACAATTTTGTAAAATGAGGCTTCTGAGGAAGCTGTTTCTTGGACATAGCCTTAGATGGTTGCATATTAGGACCATCAATCTGATCCTTTTCACATTAAGGTCCAGTGAACTTCAAGATAATCTGAATTAATAATATCCAGTGAACTTCAAGATAATCTGAATTAATAATAGTGAATACTGAGGAATTTAGAGTCTTCAAACAGGAGAGCAGCTACATGAGGTAGTAATTTGCATTCAGATAAACCGCAGCTCTGCATATGTACCTACTTTGAAGTTGGTAGAGGCTCAAATAAGGGAGAAAGGGAAACAGCCTTGTCTTTGCCTAGGAATCTTTTGAAGCAGTTAACCCAAATAGAGCGATGTCCAGGAACAGATGCACAAAAGATGGACTTTTTGGCTGCTGTTGCATGCAGTGTTTTGTGTTTGGGAGGGCATCGTAATTCTGACGATCACACTGTCAAATACAGATTTACCGAGGAAGGTGTTTGTCAATGAGGAGGCACCCACATCCACAACAGCAAACCAAATGGATTTGTGGACCTAGATCATACCTGAGCATGTGGTCCCTCCTAGTACAACAACCAAAGGGAATATAAACTATAACTGGTGTTTTAAGGTGGAATGGATGCTTGTTTAATGTGAGCCATCACGATGGTGAGTCTCTGATTTATTTTTTTTTTCCTCCAGGGGCCGTATCATTGCACTGTAAGAAACCAGATAAAGCTTATAGAATCATAGAATCGCTTTGGTTGGAAAAGACCTTTGAGATCATCGAGTCCAACCTTTAACCTAACCCTGCCATCCCACCACTAAACCCTGTCCCTAAGCACCTCATCTGTCCTTCTTTTAAATACCTCCAGGGATGAGGACTCTACCACCTCCCTGGGCAGCCCAATCCAGAGCCTGACAACCCTTTTGGGGAAGAAGTTTTTCCTAATGTCCAACCTAAACCTGCCCTGGCGCAGCTTCAAACCATTCCCCCTCGTCCTATCATCTGTTCTCAGGGAGAAGAGGCCGACCCCCACCTCCCTACAGCCTCCTCTCAGGCAGTTGTAGAGGGCGATCAGGTCTCCCCTCAGCCTCCTCTTCTCCAGACTGAATAACCCCAGTTCCCTCAGCCGTTCCTCATATGACTTGTGTTCCAGACCCCTCCCCAGCTTGGTTGCTCTCCTCTGGACATGTGCTCTGCTGTACAGAGCAGCAGGAAAGAATCATAGACTCGTTTAGGTTGGAAAAGACCTTTAAGATCATCAAATCTGACTGTTAAGAATGGAGTATTGAAGAGATGCTCTTTTCTAAAATGAATACGGAGAACACAAGGGTTAAAACTTCCATGGGTAGATCATCAGTGCTCAAATAGTAGAGCTAGACAGCAGGTGTTAGAAAACCTTACTTGCTTTTGCCTGGCTAACCAATGTTCTCTGGAGAATAATTTCAGAAATAGGGTTTTCTGGTGTTTTATGTTTGTTAATGAGAACAAGATGCCACATGAATATTTTCAAAATGCAGACTAGTAGGGAGAGAGAAGATGAAGAGAGGTAGGTTTTGTTTTTTTGTTTTTTTTTTTGTTAAATCAATAAACTACTGCTTACGTCTTGAAGGTAAACTCTTACCATGTTCATATTTTCTTGAATAGAAGATTAATTCTGAAGGATGATTCAAGTGGAAATATGGAAACAAAGTTTAGCCTTAGTAGTTTAGTGTAAGCGTATGAAAAAAACATTGGTTTTATGTAATGATTCAGTTTAAAGTGAATGATCTACATCTTAATCAACAGCTATTCACTGTGGGCTTGTTTTCAGGGTCATGAAGGCAGATGGCTCTGCGGTGTAGCTAATTCTGTAGCATCTGGTGGCGGCTTAAAGAGGAATTACTAGGAAAGGTGGAAGACACATGAATTTATTTTGAATAGTTAAATGAGAATGTACTGTGTAGTCAGTTGTAGCTTTAAATCTGCAAGCGTAAACTCAGAAGCAAAAGAATGTTGTGCTGGAGCATTAAGGGAATATCGGTCTTAGCCTTTACCGTGCCTCCTACCTACCACAAGCGTACAGACATTCGTTCCTATCTTTGTATGTTTTTTCTCTCCCTTAATCAAAATCAGCTAGTTGATTCTCTTGGGTGCAGCTGCTGTGGGACAAACCCCATGTTTGTATTGTGTATCGTATGCTGCACTAGTACAGGCTAGTATTACAATGACTAGTCTTAGCCTTCTAGTAGTACGTGGAACTTGGAGAATGTAGTTCTGCTGTATTAGTACTGAAGTAGCTACCTGGTATTCTGCGTGGACGCGTTAGCTGCCGTACGACAGACGGAATCCATCTAGTGTGTCTGCTGTAGAATCAAGCCACCACTTCTGTTTAGTCTAAGTTCTAGCAAGACTTCTCTCTTCCCCCGTTACGCTCTACTAAGATTATTTAGATATCTCGATTATAACTTGTAAGCTGACATAACAGGTTGGAAGCTCTTCAGTTTCCTGTCCTTTTGACTTGCCGTTCTTTCAGAACATGTTTTTTTCTTCAAAAAGTTGGCAGTGATGTGGACTACTTAAAGGTTGTGTGGCTTGGCTAGGATGTACTTTTTATTTTGCTGGTCACTTGGAAGTGGTGTTTTTTTCCTTGCTTTCTCTGTGTGTGATGAGGCTTCCAGTTACAGGATAGTCGCATTCAAAAAGAAAGCCACAACAGACTGACAAGACAAGAGAATAAGTTTGAAATAACAATTTAAGCACCAAGGAGCAGTTGTCATAAATTTTAGCATTCATCTTGCTGGTAAGGCTGCAGTCTTCTTCCTTGTTTTGGGAGACATTTGTGGTGATTTTAGAGAAAGTTAGGATGGCTTTCATGGCTTTCAATCATTTTTGTATCAATGGCATGTTCCTGTGTGGCTGTGAAGCAATTGTATTCTGTGGTATGAGAAAGAAGAATTCGCCAAAGCATGTTTTTAATGTTCGAGGGACAAATCTTAAATTCACACGTGCCTCGTTTCTGCACTGCCGCCTTACATCCCGTTTTGTATCCTGGTCATTGAGAGAAGCAAATGCCTGAGGGTTTTGCAACTTTCTGAAGGAAACTGAGCCAGTGTTTGTCCTACATCTAGCACCAAACTGGTACTGAAGGTAAGTAACCTGTGGGCCACAAAATATCCCTAATGGTTGAGGGACCCAGTGCTCTCGAACCTAGTTCATTATTCAATCTTGCAACACCTTGGACCTGCGAAACACTTAACATTTTAATAAAATACAGTTTTGTGGAATACATTTGGTATGAGAGACAGGCTACTAGAAATGACATTAGGGAGGAGATGGGTAAATGTAAGACCCTAAAAACAGCGATAGGAAGCCAGACCAGAGATCTGTGTAGCCTGGTACCCTGTCACCCGATGGTGGCCCCCGGCGGGTGCTGTACGGAGCAGATAAGAACAAGTCAGGTGTGTAACATGCATCTACCAGGCTTCTTCCATGTTCAGCAATTTGTGGCTTGGAAATGATGTCTTGCATCAGTAACCTTTGATGTATTGTTCTACAAATCTATCAGTTTTCTTCCTGAGCCCCTACATGCTTTTACCATCCACACAAATCGGTGGCAGAGAGTTACGTAAGTTAAAGGTGGTGTGTGAAGAATTTGCTGTTTTTAGGGTTTTTTTCTTCCTCTTCAAATGAACCACCTGCTGCTTTTATGTTCCCTACTTTTTGTGCTGAAGATACAGTGAACAACTGGACTGTATTTTTCCTTTATTTTGTGATTTTTATGGAGCTGTTTCCTGCCTCATCCTCCTGCTGTCTCTTTTACAAGGTACAAGAATAAAAGTACGCCTTATCTCTATTTTTATGTAGTATATGGAAGCGATGCCATGTTCATATCCTGTATGTTAATCTGCTCTGTCGAGATTGCGCTTGCAGGAACAAGAACGACTGGACTATCTTCCGTATTTTGCAGAGCTGGTCGTGTAAACTGTCTCTGCATGTCTGAAGCCATAGACCAGCAGCAATCCGCCTGAACCCCCGTCCTTTCCAGGTATCTGTGAGGCATTTAGAAAACATCTTCAGAGCCCATCAAAGTCGAAGGGGTGTATTCAGCACCTTTTCAGGAGAACATCGAGTACTTGCGTCGAATTTGAGAATCAGATCTGCCCAGTTTCTCAGTGGTCTCATATAGATTAATTTGATGCTGTTACGTGGACTTAAAACCAGCAGGATCCTTGGTCCTTAAAGGATTATTTGAATTATTTTCACTCGTATGACCTTTTTTCACTCTAGGTTCTAGCCTTACGTTTTTAACGCCGCCGTTCCCATTTTGTTTCCCACCTTGCCAATTTGGCCATGGTGCTCCCCGCCCCTGTCCCCAGAGTCAGTTCCTATGGTTACCCCCCCTTTGTGGGGTGACAGAGGTTGGCATCTTGATTCTCCCGAGCCAAATTCTGCCCTTTGACTCTCTCCCCTTTTCACACCCCTTGCTAAGCTTGGCCTCCTGCTCTGCTCGGAGGCTTGTCAGCCGGGGGGTTCCCATGGAAACGAGGAAGGAAATTTGAAAAGAGGAGAGGAGCGAACAGAAGCACAAAGGGCTGATTAATTTGAATTTGAACAAGGAAGGAAAGCTCCTTGTAGTTCATCTTTGTGTGTTGTAGAAACCTGAAATTTATCTCTTAAAAGTTGCTTTCAATTTGTAAACTTGTTTATATTCCCTGTTTCTTGATTTATAGAACAAAAGTTGTCATGTTTGTGGCACCGAGCAAGGAGAAACATCTTTCTTTTTAAATTCAGTGAGAGAATTCTGGTCAGCCATTCATCTAGCTTTTTCCCCCTCACAGGTCCAAAAGCATCGTTCATTTTCTCTGAAAACTTACACGTATTATACTTCTTCCCTTTGTAATGATTCAATCATACTGTCAGTTATCTAACATCTGTGCATTCTGTTTTGTGGAGGCGTGGATGAATATGTGCTGCTGAGAATCAGCAGACCCGTTAGCTGAATCCCCGCTCGTGAGCGTTCCTTCTGGTTTCTTACTGTACATTTTTAGCATTGTCGTGTGATCTGGGCAGGTGCAATGTGGAAATGGAACTGCGGAGAAGAACGCGGTAACAAAGTTTGGTCTTGGATTTCAGGTTTGATGCTTACTGTCAGGAATAAAGAAAACATTTCAAGCAAACAAAAATGCGTTATCACGTGATCGTAAGTGCCTTTGCGACACTTTTATCTGCATATTTTACAGATGTGTTAAATAATTAAAGTGTGATACGAATTTCTTAAAGAACGATGAAGTTCCTGTGTCTTCAGGTTTTCCACAGTAGCTTTTTGAATGACAAGTAGCCTGTCTGGTCCTTACAGAAAAATAGCCTTTACCTTGCGTAGAAGAAATGTCATTTAAATGGTTTGATTTGAAAATTTGCCCTCCAGCTGCACTTTTACAAAATCGTGTAGCTAAAATACTGAAAAATCTCAGAGCCTCAAGAGTACGCAGATATTTTCCTTAGTCGTGCTTTGCAACAACGGGAAAATTATTCCTGTTAATTCAGAATAACCTTAATTAAGTAGCATCACAAAAAGGCGACATAATTCTGCAGATCCATCAGTTACTTTTTTTCTGACACAACGGGAGGTGGTTGCTTTTGTCTGGAAATGGTAAGCTTCCAGGCTTTTAAAATTTAGGCTTTGGTTCCCCTCCCACTTTGTACTACTTGCTAGTGGCAGCCAGGGTCACGGAGGGGACTCAGGAAAGGGGCGTTGAATTGAAGCCAGGACTGTGAAAGATCTGCAGCTTGTGGTCCCCCTACAGCGGTGGCTGATTCCTCTGACATAACCTGCTGTACCCGTCGGAGAGGAGCCTGTGTGACGGATTAAAGGCTGTGGTTTTGATCTCCGGGTGTTAAGTCTTCAGCTGGGAGGTGGGAGGCAGGGGGAGCCAAGTATGAGTGAAATCAGCAAGGAGCTATTGAGCAGAACTCATCAAGAAACATTAAAAAAATGCACGTGCGTACCCTCCTATCTGCTGTCCTGTCCCCATCCTGCTGCTTTTGAGGTTGAAGAGACATAGGGAGCTGGAAAGCCACATAACGGGGCTTATCACAGCAGGCTTCCTGCTCTTTTCACCTTCCCTACCTCATAGCCCCACACCTGGTCTGTGCTCAGTTGCACTTTGCAGCCTTTTAGACACACACACACACACACACACATATATATATAAATCTATGTATTTGCAGCATTGGGCAGTTACTCAAAGAGGCAATCAATGGGTTGCCACTCAAAGAGGCTTACCCCCTCGAGTCTTGCATCACCCTCAAATGCTTACATCTCCAAGCAATTCCATGCAGTCTTTCCTATTTATCTGACTATAGTTTGATCGCACTGATTGTGCATTCTGTGTTGATTCCCCGGTTGCAAACACCCTGCAGTGTACTCCATGCAGAACCTGGCACACAGAGTACGCCTGCCGTGCTTGTGAGTGCCACTTACTGTTTGAGATACCTTTTCAAGAGGTACTTCTTCCACAGCACCCATAGGTATTTGCTTCTCTTTTTTTCTATGTATTTAACTGGAAAAGAATCTGGGTCTATCATCCGTGTAGGGGCCTCATCTCGCAGTTGCATAATCTTTTTGTTTTCCCTCGTTTCCTTCCACCCGTGTCCCCTCTCTCCTCCCACCGTCTTGTTAATCCCGTTATTGTGTTAGGTCTTCTAGAGTGTTTCAAAGACAGGCAGGACAAACTGTGGTAGCAATTTTTCCCCAAAATATGTTGGTGATACGGAAGAGAGCTAGGCGCAAACTTCTGTCCTCAACAGGAAGAAACTTCTGGACCTTTGAAGGCAAAATATTAATCTATTTTGAGAGAAGCAGGCATGCTTTTAGGGTGCCGCAGAAACAAATAAGCGGAGGCACTGTGGGAATTCCTGTCAAATATTTATCTGGTAAATTATTAACTGTACAGAAGAAAAATCAACTTCAGGAGTTTGGTTTTATTCTTAATTTGATGGTTTTGGTGAGGCTTTCAGAATCGGTCATTCAGACAACTTTCTGTGCAGTGGAAAAGTATACAATTGCAATTATTTTTTCTCAATTCTCTTTTCCTATCCTCCCCTGTAGAGTTCATCTGTGACCTCATTAACTTGGCGCTAAATGGGAGGGACGGCATCCCCTGATGAATCTTAAATTTTAATTTACAGCTGCTGTGTTCAGACATGTTTTTAAAAAATGGTTAATTATTAAAATTGAAGTCACCAACTAATTATCTGAAAGCTTCTGTTTTGAGCAGAAATGAATTTTCATTTAATATGTCAGAGTAAATTGAGATTTTTCTGTCTTAATTTTTCTGTTCTCTATTACTGTCTGATGAAGTAGAGAGGCCCAATTAGTGACCTTCTTGTAATTCTGTAATTAGGTAAAAGAAATATATATTGGGATGGACAATCTCTCTTTAAAGTTAAAAAAGCCATCCTAGTAGATGGAGCCAACGTTTGGTCAAAATGTCTAGGCTCACTGTAGAATTACAATAATGATAGAAAAAAATCCTTTCCGAAGACTGAAAACTTCCCCCAAAGCCACCTCATCCACCTCATTTTCTGATTGTTTGTGCCCAGCTGTGTGTGCTGTACAGGTAGCACACGAGAAGAACTTCATGTGTAATACCAAAATATAAAAAGTTGGTCCCAAGATTCAACTAGTCAGGTCACCTTTTATTTTTGTAATGGCTTTATTGTACTTGCTCGCATAACAGCAATGGTACAGGATGATTCTGCGTGGAGCCCCTGGTAATACTGAGAGATACGCTGTTGTTTTTTCACTCAGACTTCCAGGTGAATACACAAGTTTTCCTGAATAAAATCTGGATTATATCCTCATCTGCCCACGTCTACCCAATTAATGCATGTGAAGAGTACGAAGTACTGCAGCTTTACTTTTCTTATGTTAGAAATGGGCTAAAATAATTGCAAACCCAGATATAGTCCCCTGAGAATCCCTACAATCAAAATAGTCTGAAAACTGTAATTGGTGTATGAGAGAGAAGAGAAATGGTAACAGCTGTAGTAGAGTAACTCTGTAAAATGAAGTGGAAGGTGCAGTAGAATTGAGATTTGGAGACGGTGCAGCTTGATTTGGATTGGATCCTACTCTAGTAAATTATTATAGGGGACAGCAGGGCTGCAGAGTTTGTAGAGTGTAGACCACACATCCAGGAAAACCATCCTGCGTCATTACCCATGTGAAACAGCCCGCTGATTTTCAGAATGAACTATACCAAAAAACAGTTTAGTATACTAGACTGATAGCGTAGCCTTCCTGGAAACTAAACGTGGGGGAAAGAAAATAATTGTCAAGCCAGCAGACAATATGTTTAAATATTGCCCTGTGAAATATCCTTAATTTTGAGGCCTGAAGATGCAAATCTCCCTTCCTATCCAACTGTTAACACGTGTGTGTGTGTGTATGTATGCTTCTGTGTCTGTGTTTTTGCTGGTATGTTGCTAAAACAGATGGTTTGTAATGTTAGGTTAAGACAGAGCTGTTAAAACAGTAGCATTCATTTTGCACATAGGTTTTGTTTGCTATTCAGAATGATTCTTACAGTATTAATCCAACCGATTATGTACTCGCTTCAGTTTGCATCGTATTGTTTATGTACATAGTTGTACTGGATTGGTGTCGTGCTCTGTTTCTTTCCAAGCCATATGTACCAACGCCCCTGCTTTTCCCGTTGCTAGAGAGGCGTTACTGTATTACCTGAGTATTCCTTTTAATTTTCATTTTGGACCATAACATTGGGCAGAGTCGAGAAAAGTTCTAATATATAGCCAAACGTAAATTCGTTTGGTGCAACTGGTTTTGGTTTTTTATATAATAGTACATGACGTAGTAACAGCCCTAGTGGCTATAA
Source organism: Egretta garzetta (assembly GCF_000687185.1). Taxonomy (NCBI): domain Eukaryota; kingdom Metazoa; phylum Chordata; class Aves; order Pelecaniformes; family Ardeidae; genus Egretta; species Egretta garzetta. The sequence continues at coordinate 496,918 of NW_009259833.1, forward strand.
AATCATAGAATCACAGAATGGTTTCGACTGGAAAAGCCCTTGAAGCTCCCCCAGCCCAAGCGTCCCCCTACCCCTGCCATCCCACCCCCAAACCCTGTCCCTCAGCACCGCCTCTGCCCGGCTGTTAAATCCCCCCAGGGCTGGGGACTCGACCCCTTCCCTGGGCAGCCCCTTCCAGCCCCTGACAGCCCCAAGGGGAAGGAATTGTTCCCCATGCCCAACCTCACCCTGCCCTGGCACAACTTGAGGCCGGTGCCCCTCGTCCCATCGCCCCTTCCCTGGGAGCAGAGCCCGACCCCCCCGGCTCCCCCCTCCTCTCAGGCAGTTGTAGGGGGCGATGAGGGCTCCCCTCAGTCTCTTTTTTTCCAGGCTAAAATATATTACAAGATTGTTCCCCAAAGTATTTAGGTTAGATTCTTTATGGCCTTTTGTAGGAGCAAAATTAAGTCATTTAACCTGTGCCCAAGGAGATGTTGACCCTAACATAACCACGCGAGTTTTTGAATGATAACTCCTGCTTTGAGAACACTGTCTGATGTTCAAAGCTCAAACAGGGAATTTATTTATTTTGGTGACTGAATCTGCCATTGAATTCTCATATATGAAACCAGATGTTTTGGCTAGTAAGAGGACTTTGTGAGAGAATTTTGACAGCAGACTGGCTGCCAAGGGAGTAGCAAATAGAGCTTGCTGATTCATTTAGTGTGTTTTACCTCTTGCAGCCTTCTGTCTGCAAAAGGTTATGCTCCTGGGTTTTAACAGCACCAATGCCTGCTCTCTGCCATAGCACGAAGTCTTTGTCTTCTGTGTTGTGGAGCCAATGCTGTAAAACTCCAGGGTTTGCCTTAAACATACCCTTGGAATGTTTTCTAGGTCTGGATGGGTCCAGGGCGGTTGAACTCTTATTTTAGATGGTTATGAACACACCAGATATCCTGAGCAGCCCAGCTTAGGGTTTAGCGTTAACTAGCTGCAAGGTCAGTTTAGCTGTGCCCCGTTCTTCGTGCTCCAGTAACATGTCCCTCTTGCACTGGCACCAAGTTTACTCAAACCAAGGTCATTAAGGAACTAAACCAGTAAAAAACTAAGCTTAGAAAAAAGTGAATTGATCAACCAAGGGGTGTTATACAGGAAAGATATTTAGATGCTAACACTTAAAGGTCTCAGCATTCAGGATCTTATCCTGACATTTTACGCTACTAGTGGTCCCAATACAGCATGTGCAGCTTTGGGGTTAGTTTCATGGGCAGTTTAAATCAATCTTAAACCCAAGTCAGTGTGAAGGAGGCTGGGGAGAGGGCAGGGGTCGATAAACTTAGGCCCATTGTGAAACTGTACCCTGAAGCGCGTTAGATGACAACTGTAATTTGTCCTCATTTCACAGCCACATCGGAGGAGGATGATGACAACTGTACAGTTCACATTCACTTCTAAGGGAGTCAGCATGCTGTAAACTCCCTTGGTTAGTCTGTCAAGAAGCACTTTGGCTTGAATGCCCGAATTCAGAAGCCACCTTCCATCCTCATCCCAGTGGAAAACATGGAGCTTCACATAGTCTGCCCTGGCTTGTAGCATTAAGCTCTCCTAGATACTCTGCTGTGTCAGCTCTGTAAAAAACCAGCTAGTGAAATCACACATGAAATAGTGTGACATCAGGCCTTTGAGAAACAAAAGTAAATTCTCTTCAATAGGAGTATTCAGTGGTGCTTTCGTTGTATTTTAGAAATCCATCTTGTCTGATTTAATTCTGCAGGGTATTAATGTTTATTATGTGGCAGACACTGTCATTCTGTATGTTGATGGCAGTAAAAATGAAAAGGTGAAGTCAATCTGATTGGTGATTTTGAATCTTGGCTGTGTCCTTATCTGTATTTTCCCTCATGTATCTGAGTTTTAGAAATTCCCTTCTTATGAGCTCTGAAGAACTTGATCTGGCTACCGACTCCTTTGTGTGCTCTCAGGTTAGTGTCAAGCCTTCTAACAAATCTTCATATTGGATGTTCTTCCTCCTTCACTCAGCAAGATAAGTTTTTGAGCACCATGCCAACACTTGATTGTTTATACTCTTCACTCCTGTTGTTCTTTGAGGAGACAGACCTCCTGTGAGTTGGCAGAAATAGTCCACGAGTCCCTGGCATGCAGATCAGTCGGTGGTGGCAGAGTTGAGGGCAAGAAAAGGTTGTTATCACTAACACTCCACTTCTCATAGTGGGCATCTTTCTGCTTCCCACAGTGACAACAGCACAGGAGCATTTTCTCGGCAGGCATCAAAGCAGTGATCACGCTCAGTTTGTACTGGGAAGGTTGTCTTTGCAACTGCAGGAAATAGAAATGTGCCATTTAAATGAAAAATACTATTTTGTCAAGACTTACAGCCCCCGCCCAGCAGTCTCTTGCTTGTCCAGGCAAGTGTGCTTTATAGTGTCTTAACTTAATAGTATCTAAAATATGGTCCAGAGGACTGTATATTTATTTCTTTGTGATACTTTGGAATTCTCCCAAGCCCATCACAGCAGGCATATGGAGAGGAAGGAGGAAGTCCAAGCAGTCTCAGCTGTCTTATAAAAACTAACACTTCTTGCAAATGGAAATTGTTACCAGGACCACCCATCTGCATTCATCAGGTCCTAAAATGTAAAGATCACATTTAGGAAAAGTGCAAATTGACAGATGGATGCCATCTTTTCAGTGTCTTCCAAAGGAACTTCAGAATTTAAAATGAAGCAGGAGACCTCTTTAAAGAACAAGAGCAGATGGCTCTGCTTTTCAGTCTTATAGACAGAGATTAATGTCATTTGCTGTCTTTTAACTGCTTTCATCTTTATCCTACTTTTTTTTTTCTGCAGTTGAGAAATTAACCTCAGCTGTCTGTTTACAGACCAGAAAGCTTAGCATGGTTTGCATGATTGCTGCCCCTTCACAAGTAAGGCAGGTAAAATAATTGGTCTTGGGTATTAAAGTGAATAACAGGGTGATTGTCTGGTTCAACCTATAGCATGAGAGAAATATCATTTAAAACCATACTAATGACTTGACATTTTTATTGTTGAAATGACTTAATAGCTACTTAAATGCGGACATTTATTTTTAGTTCTAAGGTAAAAGAGTTTGAATTTTTCTACTTCCTGGTCCCTAAAGTAGTACAGTGTCGATGTAATCCTCATCGCAACCATAATTTTTCCAGCTACCGTCAAATTATAAGACCTGGGATATTGGTTATGTGATTCACAAGGGTTCATATAGATAATGTGAGAACAGCTTTTCTCCATGCTGAAGAGGAAAGCTTAACAGGCGGCCAGAATTGTGACCCCGTTTGATTTTTCATACATGTATCACTGTGCAAAGCTAAAAATCATTACCAAAAAAAAAAGTATGCCTAAGTTTCTCCAGACAAGAAAGTTAATGGTGAGGTAAGCTTTGAATGTACATTATGGTAAGTATTCTGCACTAAATTTGTCTTGGCGCTTGGGCAAATTAGCCTGTTGCCTTTTGAAAACAGAATAAAGTGTCTGTGCAATAAAGCTGCACTTCCACAGTCACATTAATTTGAGCAAGTGTGGATTGATTCCAGAAGAAATGGGCTTAATCTTGCACGCCTGGCTGTGTGTTTCTGGCCCCTTCTGCAAACGTTACTTACGTGGCCATGTGGCACTATCTAGCTCAAGGCCAAACCGAGTGGGAAAAAGTAGCTTTCTGTTAGATCCGGCTATGGCTTTTTGAAGACGTTGTGCCCCAGACCACTGCTCTTGGCAGATCACCAGCTCTGCTGTGCCTGCGTGAGCACTCCCTAGTCGTCTTTAGGGAACACCAGCTAGGTTAAGGTAGGACTCTCAAGAGCAGCCTCATTTGAAGTTAGCATCAGCGGTTTAAGTACTGCAGCAGTTGTTCAGCTCAGACTATTAACTTACAATAAATATTTTCAGGTTCAGTTTGCGTACCAGCAGGACTGCGGGCTATAGGCTCCAGCAAACCTAGCAAGATAAAGAGGAGCATGCAGGTCAGAGCCATCGGAGAACAAATTTCCACTGTCTCAAAGAACCCAGTTCTGCTTGTAACAGTCTCTAGAGAGCATTCGCATGAACTGCTCTGATGTCAGAGCTGTGGGAGCAGTTCAGTCGGAGAAGACGTGTGGTTATCAAAAGCAGGAGGCAGTAACATGTTCGGTCTAACTAGCAGTTGTCTGAACAGTTAAATCCAGCTGCAGCTTCTGCAGTTCTCCTCTGGACTTAGCCTGGAAAACGTTATTGCCCATGGACTTCGAGATACGATTCAAGATTTTTTCCTGATGAACTCAGGAAAAGCTGAATTCAAACATAAGGCGGCACAGGACAGAAAGAGCAGATCATATGGCTGGCCCGAGACAGGGTATGCCCTGAGGCAGTTGCTTCCCCCAGGGAATTGCAACAGTAATGGATAGTCATAACATCCCTCTTTCCCCATGAGCCTGAGGGAAGAAAATGTCCCTCCTTCTGTCTATGAGTTTATGAGAATGCTTCCTGTTCAGTTTTCTGTTAAAAGAAAGGAATAGATAAACAAAGAGAATAGTGAAAAATCACCAAAATGTGTTTTGTTTAACTCTTGCAATAATGTCACTTCCCAAATAACAGCCAGCCAAATGGCTACCGCTGTGTAAAGTAAAAGGTAGAATTTGGTTTATTATCTGTCAGTAGTATGAGAAGTCTGAAACTGTAACGCTGTTCCACGGCATATTTAGAGTTAGAGTTGTTGCTCTTGCTTTGTAAGCAAAAGTGAGAATTTGTTTTAAAAAATATTTGGAGGGGGGAATCTACACATATCATTGAGGCTCTCCTTTCATCCCCTCCTGAAAAAAAAAAAAACCCAAACCAAAATAAAACCAAAGGCAAGCAGGAAATTTCCACTCTCTGTTAGAGCGCAGCCATTAAAACATTTTCAGCAGGTAGGAATTGTAGGGAGGGAAGGAGCTGGGGCCATGCTGCTGGGAATCGGGAAATTTCTTAAAGCAACTTTACTACCAGCAAAAAAAATTCTGTGGAAGAGGGAAAGAAGAGACGGGTAAGGTTGTAGTGCGAGTTGGGCTGCTCTGAGGAAAGCAGTGATACGTGACTGCGGCATGGTATTGGATCCACACCGCCTGCCTGGCAAAGCAAAGGAGGGATGAGAGTGTTCTGACTCAGCCTGAGGAAAGTCGAGTTCCAAATGCTGCTGTTATCACTGGGTTGGAAGGATTCTGTGCGGTCATGAAGATTGTTCTCAGTGGGAGAAGGACCAGCGGGTGCACAACAGGAGATCTATTATACAGTTATGTGATCTGGCATATTTTAAATAATTACATACCTTCAGGGACAAAGAAATGTTTATCTCCTCTTAAACATTTATCTCTTCCCTTGCTTAGATTTCCCAGGACTCGGCCTGAATTATTGAAATCATGTTGGCTATCATGTCTTCTCTTGTCCTTGTCTGCTTCCTTTTTCTTCTGCGTTGAGTTGTTCAACAGGCGTTCTTCAAAAGCAGGGCCCATTTAAACAGAGCGCCTTTTGTTAGGCACTGAAGGGGTATCGGGCTAAATGGCGTAACCCGCACTGTATCCTTGGGCAAGAGCATTAAAAAAAGTCTCTTAAACTCCCTGGCTTTATTTTTAATAGTGAACAACGTCATCGGTAGGTGGAAGTTGCTTTTCATTGTAGGAGCTGCAACGGGGTAAGATAATTTTAGAGGTAGGGTGCTTACAGAGTAGGTGGAAGTTGCTTTTCATTGTAGGAGCTGTAGGGTAAGATAATTTTAGAGGTAGGGTGCTTACAGACTGAGCTGCTAACAGGCACAAATGCTGCTGTTACTGGCTGGAAGTAAGTCTCTTTTTTTTCCTGCATTACGAGGAACAGTCGTAGGGTTTTTTTTTCTTCTGTTGTCTAGCTTAGCATCTTCATGATTTTAAAATAAACTGATTTGCTATCATTCATAAGAGAGTTTTTGTCTGCATGCAGTTGCTATTTTGAGAGGCAGAATGGTGTGAGAGAGGCCTGGAGTTGCTGAGGAACAGAACAGCCAGCACTAGGGGAACAGTCCTATTAAATTACCCCTACTTAAATGTATTTCTTCAGCGGCGTTGGGGCTGAGTTATCTGTACTGTGTTTTGAGGTGTATGCCAAGGCCGAGCTCAAAACCAGACCTGTTTTCTGCAGCTCTGAAGACCCCTAGGTGCAGCTAACATGCCCTCTGGGGGATGTTCTCAGGGAAGATGCAATTACACTGGCGTTACTTCAGACATTTCAGCATCTTCAACCCAGCCTCCAGCTGCCGTGCCAGAAGGGAGTGGGTCTCTGCATAGACTCTGCGCCATATCTGTCAGGCCCAAGAGAGGACAGATCTTGTGTCTGAGTGTCCAGGCCCATGTGGTTATCTTGGAAAATAAATGGTATCATGAATAGCAGGAGAAACTGGTGTTTAGGTGTCTTGCGTCCTGCGTGCCTGAGCACCCTGTAACCCCTGCAGCAGGGGACAGCCAGGGAACGCGCTGCTCTTGCTGAGAGTGCTCTTTCAGACCCTGGAGCCATTGCCCGAGAGCATCATTTACATCCCCATCTTCGGAAGTTTCCCGTCTCGATAGTCCCTTGGACACCATTGCCCAGTGTCCTTTGGAGTTGGCTGAAAGCCATTACAACAGCCACCTGCCCATAGCGGGATCAACAGGATACAAGGACATACTGGTACCTTTCTGTTCTCTTGGACTTGCTGTATGACTTTTCCTTTGCTTCGCAATAGCCATGATCTGGAGCTCTGTTTGCACAGTTTTCTTACGTGTACACCTTGAGAGAGTCTGGGACCTTCCTAAACGGCACGGGTTTCTACAAATCAACCAAAACCAAACAGATCTTTTAATGAAGGTGAAGGAGTAGGAAAAGAGAAAATTCTGAAATGTCTTTTCTTAATGGAGGGCGTATCGGAGGGGAGTAGTAGAGCATTTGTCAGGAGAACTTGAAATTTAGGTACACAAAACTGCAGTGGCAGGAGGCAAGATCTGAGTGGGGGCAGGGGGTGGTGGTGGCAAGCATTAAGCCAGTAGCTCTTTTTCATAAAGATATATAATTTCATCTTCTTATTGTCAAGGTTCTTTGAAAAGAAGGGAAGTTAAACACTTCCCAAAATAGAAGTGGAGTTTCCCTTTTATTTTCCCTTTCCATCTGTGCTGGTTTGGGCTGGGAGAGTTAATTCGCTCCATAGTACCTAGTATGGGGCTATATTTTGGATTTGTGCTGGGAACAGCATTGATAACCCAGGGATGTGTTGGTTCCT
>NW_009259833.1:504200-516354 GCF_000687185.1 Egretta garzetta
GCCAAGGCCTTTTCTGCTTCTCACCCCACCCCACTAGCGAGGGGCTGGGGGGGCACAAGGAGCTGGGAGGGGACACGGCCAGGACAGCTGACCCCAACTGACCCCAGGGGTATCCCACACCGTATGGTGTCATGCTCAGCACGTAAAGCTGGGGGAAGAAGAAGGAAGAGGGGACATTGGGAGTGATGGCATTTGCCTTCCCAAGTCACCGTTCCGTTTGATGGAGCCCTGCTGTCCTGGAGGTGGCTGAGCACCCACCTGCTGGTAGGAAGTAGGGAGTGAATGCCTTGGTTTGCTTTGCTTGCATGTGTGGCTTTTGCTTTCCCTGTTAAACTGTCTTTATCTCAACTCACGAGTTTTCTCACTTTTACTCTTGCATTTCTCTCCCCCATCCCATTGTGGGGGGAGTGACTGAGCGGCTGGGGGGGCTTAGGTGCTGGCTGGGGTTCAACCATCAAATAAAGGAAGGCTGTTACCTTAAGCTTTTCCAGTCACGTCAGGTGTCATAACTACCTTGAATCAATTTCTTGGTTCCTTGTTGTCAAACAGTAGCTTCAACTGTATAATAGGCAACAAGTATTTAAAAACAGAAGCATATATGCCTCTGAAGTAAATGTCCAGCCAAATCGAAGGTGTTCCTTGAGTAACAGTGAGCTTGTAAATCCAAATACTTTCCAACCGTCACTTCCTTTTTCCTTGTCAACAGCTCTGAAGGCTTATACTGCTCTTCATACAAGCTCTTGCCAAATTGCATGGCTGTTGTCATGTGACAACATTTTCAGAAATGCCTAGCACTGAAGATAATTTAATCAGCTTCATAAATAATTATGAAGTTTAAAAAGAAAATCAGTAAAATAACAGCATGGTTGTGTCTTGTCTTCCAAAAATTAACCTTTTGCAGAGCAAAGGAAGTGTGTAGGAAGAGTTGGAAGAGTGAGGAGGCGGTAAGGATGAACTGAAATGTGAAACTTTTCCTCGTTGTTTCTAGTAACTGTCATTTATATCGCCACACAAGATGACCTATTTGACCTAATTTTTGTTGTTGGGTCTGTTCTGTTCCATAGTTTGGAAAAAAAATCTTGAATTGGTTTAAAATACTTCTCAGGAAATTGCTGTTTGAAAATGTAATCTCTCTGCAGCCTACTTTTCAGCTACAGTTATAATAAGATTTAGGTTTTTTATATATATATATAGCAGGTTCATTTGTGCCTCTGCTATTGCACCGCAAATTCTGAAGATTAGACTTCTTGCTCGATAATCCTGCTAGGCTGTGGAGAAGAGGAAACTCTGGTATCAAGATAATGGACTTTTTCTAAAAATCTATCTAGAACAGAGCTCGTGTTAGCATTGCCATCGATCAAGCAACTGTCACCTTTTCCCATCAAGCTATGATTTGAAACACAAGTCAAGGAAAAGAAGTGGCTTACTACAATGTCACTTCTGTTTCTCCAGTCTGGAGGTAGCAGAGTCATTCAACATTCACATGCTGGTTTGTTTTATTCTAGAGTTGTAAGTCCTAATGTATTTCAATATTCTCTAGTTCCAGTCCTAAAAGAATATAATTGATCTTGTAATGATATCTGAAGATATGGTGGGGCTTTGTATAGTGGTAGGTGCCACACAAACTCAGAATAAGATATTGATTGACTCCTGGAGTGTTGTAAAGCCAGGCCATAATAAGCCAAGAGCAAAATGAACCCATGCTGGAAAGTAAGAAGATAACATGGATTATCAATGCGCATCAGTTTTTATTAAGGCATAAATCCCTGTCCTACTTTTTTTCCTTCTTTTTCATCTTCAGAAATACTTGAGAACAGCTGTAATTGGGATAGATTTTCTCTCAGTGCTTTCAGGGAGTGTTGCTATCACCGCTACTTAAACCTGTTATAAGGCAACACAGTAGCCCAAGACACCAGTTATTTTTCCTGACTAGTTTTTTTCAGGCTTTGATTTCACAGTGCTTTCTGATGGTTAGTCAAGAAGTGACATACTTAACGTGACTTCGCTGTGATTACCACCCTGTTCTGGAAGCTAGAAAGTTCTGTGTCTGTATGAGAATGTATGTAACAGCGATGACAGTATGCACGTTGGGACTGTTTTCTGTCCGCAGATGTACTCTGATGATAGAACTGAGATTTTAACAGACGGTTCCTCTTCAGATGGACAAGATGCTGTGGGAAGAGCGCAATGGAAGATGTCCTGTGTTTGCGTTTTGTAGAAAGATAGGAAGAACAGTGCCCTGCTCAAGAAATTCAAGAAATAGAGAGATGATTTACAAATACTATGTTGTGATCTGGGAATAATACTTGAGAGATCGCAGTGTGCTATATTTCTATACTGTCAAGGAATCCTGTGTTATCTAACATTCTTCAGATTGTAATCTCATCAACCAAATGCAAGTTTTTCATGTTCTCCTACTAAATAAGCAGCTAGCAATTCGCGATGTGTCCGTCAGTGACAGAAGCACTAAAAGGAATCCAGTTTATATGACTGTTATCGGAGAGTGTGAAGCTAAGCCTGAATCCTCAAAGGTGTTTAGCTGTCTAATTCCCATTGATTTTAATGCAAAGTACCTCAATATCCCCTATCAAATACATAATATCCCTATATCGAGTACATAAATGTCCCTTGTGAATCTTTGTCATTGTCCCCAGGCTTCTTGATTGCCTGGCTTCCTAAAATACATAAGTGCTGCATTATGATGATCGCTTCTTCCAAAGTTCAGAAAAAGAAGGTGGTGGTTATGGTTGTGAAAGCCCTAATATCTCACGAGACAAATTACAGCCTACTGCTGACATGTTCTACAAAACTGCTGTTTGTAGCTATTGAATTCCCCTTTCTCTGTTCTAGCCGTTTCATCCGATGGTGAATCTGGAATGCTCCAGAGATTTTCGACCCTTCCTGTGTGCCCTCTACGCTCCTGTGTGCATGGAGTACGGCCGCGTCACTCTCCCTTGTCGCAGACTCTGTCAAAGAGCATACAGCGAGTGCTCCAAACTCATGGAGATGTTTGGAGTCTCTTGGCCTGAGGATATGGAGTGCACCAGGTAAGCAAAGCTGGTTTTTTTCAGAATCCCGGGATAAACTTTCAGTATGATCTAGGATGTTTTATGATCTGAAACCGACGTTTTAAATGTGTTCCGTAACAAGTGCCCTTATTTTCCCTTCCATTTGTGTAATAGCCTGTTTCCTGGGGTGAAAACTGAGTTCGTATTTCTATCATCTGCCGAAGGGATAAGTTGAAAATTTCTGGGGGCAATTACTGTAAACTTCACATGCATATTCTTAAATGAATTAATATACCCGTCTGTTTTTCTTCTTTGTCATTAACGCTGACCTGGTTTTGTCTGCTATACCAAAGTTTAATAGGTGGTACTGCTACAAATTTCTCTGAGAGTCAGGCAGAATTACATACGCTGGAGATTAGTAGTCTCTTTTTCTGAAGGGAGAGCTGACTGGTTTTGATGAGTATAAAATATCAAGAGCTCTGTTTTCAGAGCATCTACCTCTTGTTGAGCTTGTGTGCAAACAGATGTTTTCAGCTTTACATTACACAAATAACTTCGTAGAACCGTATTCAATGATGTTCCAATCTATTTGAAACAAACTATAGAATAAAGTTGAAAACAGTGTCTTTATGCTTTATTTTTTTATGCGTGACTCCAACAGCTAATAAAATACAGGAGCGCAAACAGGAAGAAATAGCCTCTCCTACAGCTGGACTGGGGAGAATGAAAAACAATTAAAAATTCTTTTAGTAAAAGAATAAGTCAGAGGATGCTTCTAGGTCCTGATAATCAGGACCATAGATCGCTCTAACTTCATACTCCGAACAGATGCCGGGGCCCCTTAGGTCCTCCCATCTTCTCAGTAAGGCCCAGGCAGTGAAATTTCAAAACCAGAGCTGAAACGACTAAAACTTTGCTGGTGCTGTGTTAGTGCCATCGTGCCAGAACATGAACCGTGGCAGAGGAGCAGGCATACTGACCTTATGCTGCACTTGCTGAGGCGATAACACCTAGCAGAGGGAAGAACGGGACAGCTATGCGTGGAATCCCTCAAGTCTCTCCTTCAACGCTTCAGACTGCATCTCCAGCAGCCCTTAGCCTCCAGTCAGAGCTTTACTTAATTACAGAAGTATCTTCATCATAATTTCAGTTTATTAATTCTAGTAGCGGTGCTAGGTTGGATTTTTGGTCTAACTGGCTCACCATCCTCTCTGATAGCAGCTGGTACAGTTGCTTAGGGAAAGGTTTTCAAATGTTCTATAAGATCGTGCTTCCTCCGGCACATAGTCCCAGTTTTCAGTAAGCCTAACTTTACAGACTTCTCAAGACAGAGTTTGTATCCTCACCTTTATGCTTAAAGCCCCAATGGGCCCCTTGTCCATTTATTTCCCTGGTTTATTTTTAAACATATTTTATAGTTTCCACATCCACTGCCTTCTGGGACAATGAGTTCTAGAGTTTGTTTAAACATAGTGTAGTATTTCATGGATTACCCCTTATTTGCTTTGTCTTTGTTTTCGCTCCAGTTAGTGTGGCTACAGCCAGACGTATAAATAGGGTTACTAGTCTTTGCAAAGTACGTGTATATTTCTTGTAAACAATTCTTTTCTTACTTTTTAGATTCCCAGATTGTGATGAGCCATATCCTCGTCTTGTTGACCTCAATTTAGCTGGGGAGCCCACAGAAGAGGCCCCCGTGGCAGTACAGAGGGATTACGGTTTTTGGTGTCCTCGGGAGTTGAAAATAGACCCCGACCTGGGTTACTCTTTCCTGAGCGTAAGGGACTGTTCCCCTCCTTGCCCAAATATGTACTTTCGGCGTGAAGAGCTCTCCTTTGCTCGCTACTTCATCGGCGTGATCTCCATCGTCTGCCTTTCTGCTACCTTGTTTACTTTTTTAACTTTTCTGATCGATGTCACAAGATTTCGCTACCCAGAAAGACCGATAATATTTTATGCTGTCTGTTACATGATGGTGTCGTTGATTTTCTTCATTGGCTTTCTGCTTGAAGACCGAGTAGCGTGTAACGCATCTAGCCCTGCCCAGTACAAGGCTTCCACAGTGACACAGGGCTCTCACAACAAAGCTTGCACCATGCTTTTCATGGTGCTCTATTTCTTTACCATGGCCGGCAGTGTTTGGTGGGTCATTCTTACCATCACGTGGTTCTTGGCAGCTGTGCCAAAATGGGGCAGTGAAGCCATCGAGAAGAAAGCCTTGCTCTTCCACGCCAGTGCCTGGGGCATTCCAGGAACTCTAACCATCATCCTCTTAGCAATGAATAAAATTGAAGGTGACAATATTAGCGGCGTATGTTTTGTTGGCCTCTATGATGTGGATGCATTAAGATACTTTGTACTTGCACCTCTCTGCCTGTATGTTGTTGTTGGAGTTTCCCTTCTGCTAGCTGGCATTATCTCTCTCAATCGGGTTCGCATTGAAATCCCGTTAGAAAAAGAGAACCAGGACAAACTGGTGAAGTTCATGATCCGGATTGGCGTGTTCAGTGTTCTGTACCTCGTGCCGCTGTTGGTTGTAATTGGCTGCTATTTCTATGAGCAGGCTTATCGAGGTGTGTGGGAGACGACGTGGATTCAAGAACGCTGCAGAGAATATCACATCCCGTGTCCCTATCAGGTGAGGAAACCGATATGACATATTCAGGAGTGCAGAAAATGGATAATGAGGGGATATGTTAAGACTTACTTGTCATCCCTAACGGAAAGTATTGCTATTCCTACACGGGAAGGTTCTTGCCGTACTCAAAATTATTCAGATAATGCCTTAGGCCTTCTGGAAGACTAGGTATTATTAGAAAACTGGGGGCTTGCCTCAGCTGCTCGGTGGTTTTTTATGGAGTTTCTGGGCTGTACGGGACCTATACAGGATATAAAGATGCTATTTTAAACCAACTTCAAGAACAGAACTTAATGAGTTTATTTTTGGTCATTAGAAATGTCTTAGAAGTTTTGCTCTGAAGGAATTTTGGCGTTGAAACTGAGTTGTCATCAGCCTGATTACCGCTTTTTCTAGTTCTTGTTGTTCATCTGTAGCAGTTTTGTTGCCTTGATTAGCCTAGAGGTTCTGTGCTCATTTTAGAGCAGTCTATGCGTGTGTCAGAAACGTCTGTAGAAAATCTGACTTGAAGTGGCTTCTGAAGAAAAACAGAGCTCACAGCTCATCAGTTTTGTTATTTCGAGGCTGTTACGCTTACCTGCTCAATTGGCTTTAACGGCGTTATCACAGGAGCAGAAGCCCCTAAGAGCCCTAGATACCAAACGGCCCGCTGTTCGCCTCGGTATTATGCTGGTGCAGTTGCAAGGCAAGTATCGTAAGTGTTAATTACTTGAAGCCTACTTTCCCTTTTGAACCAAAGCAGCAAATCGTTTCTGGAATGGTATTGCATAGATACTTTCTGCAACTTCTTTGAGAGCCACTTTATGTCAAGAAGGTCGTACAACAAGCATCTGTTACATACCTGCACACGCAGGGGAATTTAAAAAAGTTAGTCTTTTACTTCTAGAGCAGTTAAAACAGCAGCCGGATGATCAAAGCTCACATTTTAATGCAATAAAATATGGCTTAAAGGTTTGGCTTGGTCTATACAGCTTGATAATAATCCTTTTATTACCTTTTAACCCTTCTTATTGTTTTCTCTGTTAGATTTTATTAGGGTGTGACTCTTCCATCCAATGCGTGAGTGTTTTTATGGCAGGAAATATCTGTCGGTGGGTGTGTTCAGTTTTCATTTGCTTGATTGAGTCTTCACTGCTGCGGGTTTTAATACGTTAAACTGACTGATGCTTAAAAAGAGAGAAAAAGACGGGGCACACGGCTTCCTCTCCGTTTATTTCAAACACCCACCATATGCCAACCGAAAATGTCCATGCAAGTCTATACAGTTAAAAGGATATTGCTTTCTCAGAATGTTGAACAAAAACTAGTTTAAACCTTGCAACTTCTGATGTCTAAGGGCTAAAATCCTGGCTAGTGGAATAATGAAACCATGTAGTAAAATGCTGCTCAGATCTCTAGAAAACCGTTAACATAATGGCTCAGCAGGAGTGAAAAGAACAATAATGGTTTCATTCAAATCAAATTGGGTTGAAGGACCCGTAGACCCTACGGAGCATTAGAAGGGGTTTTCTTCTAACCCATCCAATTTTTTTTCTTAAACTAAACGTGCTTCCCTAATTAAACTACCCAGACTTATAATTGAAACAGATTTCCGAAGCTGTGGGGAAAAATAATTTTATCCTTAGGTCATGCTGGTAAAATTTATTATTACATTTGAGGAAAATGTAAAACTTTGTTGAGAGCATCACTCGCTTGCAAGGTAAGAGTGTATTTTTTCTAAGCCTTGATGTTACTTAACTTGAGATATTTGAAGCTCGGTGTCTGGGATTAGACTAGACTATCCTAAACTGAGAGCTGTAGCTGATTCCGCGCTGGACACAGGCTTTATGCGCAAAACTCACACAGGGTTGTGGTAGCTGGAATTTGCTGCTTGCATAGGCAGGATTTTTTCCAACACCAGCAAATCTGAGGTTAAAAATTCGTTAGTCCGTTCAACCGTTACATCATCTTTCCCATCAGAGGACGATGCCACAATAACTCATTCTGGAAAATTGCTAATGGGGGAGTTTTGAGTATGCAGCTGCTACAGGCACGCCTCCCCGCCTCCCTCCCGTGTGACTGCTTCATGCAGGAGACACCGCGGGGTTAATAATTTGCTGCAGATTCTCCCGGCTGCTGTTAAACCAAAGAGGGCCTTGGCAGCTGGTGCTCACATTTAAAATAGACATCGTGTTTCTTTGACTACCTAAAGGGCTACATATGCCCAGAATGGAGGAAGCAACAAGATACCTTGATGCTTCGATCTTGATTTCTGGCTACCTGGATGTTTCTGGGGTTGACCTGCCTACGTATATTATGGTTATTTGTCAGATCTGGAGGGCATCTGTCGCTTTCTTTTGTGAAAGAAAAACTTTTTTGCCACACAGGAAGGAATTCAATATCCCAGTATTCCCTCTCTTTGAGGAGTAAATGCAGGGCAAAAAGGTGTTACCCTACCTGATCCGAGGGCTGGAGCCCCTCTGCTCTGGGGCGTCAGGGCTTAAAGGAGGCCCAGAGGAAAGGGGGGGACAAGCTTTTTAGCAGGGCCAGCTGGGACAGGACAAGGGGGGGATGGTTTTAAACTGAAGCAGCCGTTGCCCCTCTCGTACCATGGCTGTGTGGGCTCAGGTGAGCTCCGAGATGTGCCGTCAAAGGCTGAGCAGAGTGCATCTCGTTTCCTTGAGTCTCCTTTAGTAGGGAAAAACCCAACTACTGCATTGAGAGGTGGGGTTTATTTACAGTATAACCAATGTATCTAATATGATTAAGGAGTTCAGTTGCACTTTCCCCATGACAGGGGAAATGCACTGGTTTTGTGGATGTCGACTTAAACGGGCAGCTCGGGGAGTTGCGTTTCATATCAGCCTGGACAAGTCTCTTAATTTAAGTTAAAAATATCAAGGTTGCTATATTAGAGCATCCTTCTTACAATATGAATAATGGCAAACGTACTGAGGTGTTACCATATACAATTATTTTTATTGTTTCTGATGCTAGGACTGTTCAGAGTAATTGCAGTGATGTAATCTTTCCAGTCAGTATTACTTCTCTAGGAAATACCTCCTCATAGCAGCCTAAAAAAGTCTTAACCCATCCACCTCCATTTTCACCGAGGTCGGGATCCATTTTTACCAAGGTCAGGATATTTTTCATTTTCCAGAGCAGGGAGCAGTGCCTTTGTAATCTACTTTCAGCACAGTAATATTCAGATGAGGAGCTGAATTTTAGGTTGGTATCCCACTTTTCACTCATTGCCTTAAAAAATGAATTCATGCTTGGCCTCAAAAAAATGAATTAATGTTTCTGTCCAAGAGAAGTTCACGCAGTGGAAAATGAAATTAATTTTCACTAGCTACAGAACCTGGTACCCCCATCATACACGTAGCATTTGAACTAGGCTGTGTGCATTACATGTTGTTCAAGTCAGATTTTATCTCATGTACAATCTTTTTTATGAGAGTATAGCGCAATTTTGCATCAAGGTAAAATGCAGAGATGAAGGGAGAAGAGCAGGGAAGCGTGACACAACCCAATCATAAAATAATCACATCTAGTCATCTCTTTTGCTGTGGCTGAAAATACACACTGTGCTGCTCCTCCTCCTGCTTCTGCTTAGAAGTGGTGGTTCTACCGATACCGTATCGTCGTTCAGAGGGCAGAGCCTTGGAACGGAGAGTTGGATTTTTGTAACGTTGGGCTCAGGGAGGGACATGTGGGGAAATAAGATTCTACGTTCAGTGTGGCTGTCGTCGTCATCATCATCATCTCTCTCATAATTTCACCATTCTTAAGTTCTTCGTACTGGCTTGGCTCTTTACTCTGCAGTCCTCACCCAGTCATCAGCTTTCAAAGTTTGTCTCTTCCCTCTCTTTGCAATTTCTACCTTGTATGTTGATGGCGCATGTCATGCTATGGGAACTAAGATGAAATGGTGGACTGGGATAAAATTTTGGCCAGTCACTTTACAGAAGCACAGAATCAACTCTCATTGAAGGCACCTCTGCAAATCGTCTAGTCCAACCCCCCTGCTCAAGCAGGGTCAGCCCAGGAGCGTGTCCACTCGGGTTTTGAATTCCCATTGCCATAAAAGCTCTAAGTTCCTTTCTATCAGACATCTAACCTCAGATATATCTGATGTAAGGTAAAAAGTAGGGTGAAAGGGGGAAAAAAAAAGGTTGGAGTGTGTTTAGCTGCTGGTCATACTCTTGTCCTCCAGGCACCACAGCGTTTTGTTCTTTACAAGGAGAGTGCCAGAGTTCTGTTCCTCCTGGAAATGACAAAGGCAATCCAACTGGGGCGCAGTGACCTGCCCCAGTCCATGAAAATATGTCTCAAAACTGGGATGAATTTGGCTACAAAGTGAAATAGATCCTCAGCAAAGCCTGTCCCCAAAGCTGGTTGTAATGTACATCTCTCTTAGGAAAAGTAGAAGTTCGAATGGTTGATACAGCTTTTCTAGCCCTGAGAAAAGGAAAGGGCTGCATCAAGCCAGGAACATTCGGTGGTGGTGGAAGAAAGTGGTAATTGTCTTCCCAAGATAAGGAAACACATCTGCTTTCTTGGGATGGCAGGGTATGGTCTTAAAAGCTTTTACTTTTTTTTTTTTTTTTTTTTTTTTGTCCCATAACTGAACTGTGTAAGGTAGTTTAGGTCTGGAAAGGTTTATTGGGCTGAACCACAGAATCAGATTTCCTGCAAAGTGAAGACAGTCCTGAGTTAAGATTCATTTCTCTTAAATCCAAATGTAAACAGACTCTCCACGGTTTTCATGAATGCTTCAGGGCTAGGCTAGGCACTGTGCTGATGGGAGAGACGTCTAATTTCGATATTAAAGAGAATAAAAAGAAAAATAAGCTCTTTCAAAGACATTTACTACCCTAGTGGGAGTCCTTGAGAAACGATCTAAGCAGTAGGAATTGTCTTTGCTTGTGATCTGGTATTCCTCATTTCCCCACTCATGTGGCTTCAGCGGATTAAAAGACCTTGGGGCTAACTTGCTAAGAGTGACGGCGCTGCTCCCCGCTTATCTTTTTGGCATTATTTAAAGGAATGGAAGCAGATGGGGGTGGCACGTTTGCTGTCCTGTTGATGGGGAAGACTTGATAGCAGGGGGAGTTTAGAACAAATTGCAGACTCTGGTTTTGTATTGGAATCTCTCTTTCTCTTTGATTTTTCATTAGGACCTTGGTTTTGTGCTGGAGGCCGAATTCCCATCCAGTCTTGATCAGTCTTTGTTGTAAAGTACTCCAGGTAGATTCCTAAGCCCAGAACCAGAAATAAAAATAGCGATGAGTACGTTTAGGTATGGAAGGTGTTGATATGTATAGGTCCAGCTATGGAGGCTGTTTACAGCTGACTTAACCAACAAATGGCCCTGGGCCCGTGCAGTGTCTACTTCCCCATGTCATTATTTCTTTAGCTTTGGGGCTTGACTTCATCTAAACCAGTAGAATTTCAGAGATGGAATCATGGGCATATATTAGAATGAAAAAAATGTGCAAATCCAGACCAGCTACTGAGAGCAGCATTCATTTATCTAATTTCGGATGTCCCCATCTGAGCCAGGCATCCGAGCCTCCTTTTCTAGCTGAAGCAGAGAAATGGGCATTTTTATAGCGATTCGTTGGTCATTCAGATGAATCCTACCCTGACTTAACTTACTCTCTGTTTGAAGGGGTCACATTTACTCTTACTGGATATATTTATGCTAGGAATTTGCTGCAAAATTCTGGGGAAGTTTTTTGAGGGAAAAAAGAAGAGGTTGGGGGATTTTTTTTTGCAATCTCTCCCCTCCAAGATCAGGCTATGCCTCGACACCCTTCAAGCACACTTCCTATATCCTGACGAGTCTGATTTGAATAACAGTCATTCCAGAAAGAAAAGGTGGCAGTGTGGTTTTTGCTCATTTTCGAAGCAGGGACGTAAATAAGCACCTTAAGACTGCAGTCCCTGGAAGGACATAGGCTTGCATTTGGGAATCCCATGGGCAGATAATTTTGCTTTGCTAAGCACCATGTAAGCATGCTTCAGCTATTGATGGAGCAGACTTCTGCAAGAACAATAAGCACGACAACTATTTTTGCAAGTGTCATTTAACCAACTGAGTTCTTGAAGCAGTTACTATGCCTGCCTCTTTAAATATTTTCTATTTCCCTTCTGATCTTTGCTTTAATAAATTAAAGAAACCTTGGTATTTTTAAAGACTTAACTATTAAGAGCGATGCTGTAAGGTGGTGTAATACCAAATGTTATTTCTATCAGCAACAAAAATAAAAAACTGGCTGGATGGCTAAGCCCAGAGAGTTGTAGTGAACAGAGTTAAATCCAGGTGGTGGCCGGTAACAAGTGGTGTTCTCCAGGGCTCAGTGCTGGGGCCAGATCTGTTTAACATCTTTATCCATGACCTGGGCGAGGGGATCGAGGGCACCCTCAGTTTGCAGATGGCACCGAGCTGGGCGGGAGTGTGGATGTGCTGGGGGGGGGGGGGCTCTGCAGAGGGACCTGGCCAGGCTGGGGCGATGGGCCGCGG
>NW_009259833.1:516429-531962 GCF_000687185.1 Egretta garzetta
CAGCAGGAGCAGGGCAGGGAGCGTGCCCCTGTGCTGGGCACTGGGGGGGCCGCCCCTCGAGTGCTGGGGTCAGGGTTGGGCCCCTCCCTCCCCGAAGGACCTGGGGGGGATGGAGCGTGTCCAGAGAAGGGCAGCGGAGCTGGGGAGGGGTCTGGAGCCCCAGGCTGCTGGGGAGCGGCTGGGGGAGCTGGGGGTGCTCAGCCTGGAGGAGAGGATTATTTGCATAATATAATGGATAATAATTAATATAACAGGGGGCTGAAGGGAGAACCTTATCGCTCTCTACAGCTACCTGAAAGGAGGTTGTCATGAGGTGGGTATTTTTCCCAAGTAACAAGTGATGGGACGAGAGGAAACGGCCTCAAGTTGTGCCAGGGCAGGTTTAGATTGGACATGGGGAACAATTTCTTTACTGAGAGTGGTCAAACATTGGAACAGGCTGCCCAGAGGGGTGGTGGAGTCCCCATCCCTGGAGGTGTTCAAAAAACATGTAGATGTGGCACTTGTTTAGTAGGCCTGGTGGTGGTGTGTTGACGGTTGGATTTGATGATCTTAAAGGTCTTTTCCAACCTTAATGTTTCTATGAAACCTAGACGGTCAATCCAGCCAGGTTTTTTTCCTCGCCGCTCTACCTATTTCTTTCCAAGATGAGGCCCCAGTCTTGCTGTGTAATAACATCAGAGGGGTTTTTACTGTCGATGGGAGTTCTCACCCACTCATTTCTGTTCCTTGCTGCTGTCGGGTAGAGAAGAGAGGATTAATTGTGGTTGCCCAAGATACCAAAAGCGTAAATGGAAAGAATGTTTTGTTAATAGTACCTCTCGGCTGTCAGTGGTGGGTATATGTATCTAGCACAGGCACAAAGAAAAGCAAAGCACAAGCTTGCTAATATATTTCTGTTAATATTTAAATTATATCCCGTTACAGATTATTTTAATGCATTATTTGACAGCTAGCATTGCAGAAATGGATTTGAACATTAGGATTAATCTCTGACACCTGCTGACAATTTCGGCTCAAGAATTTCTCAGCTTTCTTGCTTCCCATTTTCACAAATGCACTTTTTGATCTAATCACAGCGAATTTTTTTTTTTTTACTCTTTTTAAGTGTTCAAGATCATTTCAGATGTCTCAAAATTAACACTGCTGCGATAGAAACCTCTTCGTTGCAGACGGGTTTGGCTCACGAACAACCATAAATGGCTTTGGTTTGCATCCTTTTTAAAGGTTGCCCGTGTAACAGGCGTGGGGGTGACGTTTTCAAGGACGTTTCATTCCCGCTTGGCGTGGCTTTCCCCTTCCTCGCCTGGTGCCCTAAAGGAGCACCGCAGGAACGTTGCTGCCAGCAGGGACTACGCGTAGCCATCCTGCAGAACCGTTCCAACACAGGGAGGCTTTCTCATGAACGAGTGCCCACCGAAAAGCGGCTGCGGTGGTAAAGCGATGGTAGGCTGAGGGCCAAGAGTAGGGGAGTCTTTAGGCATCTGCTCTGCTACTTCGCTCTGCTGAAGATTGTATCTCATAGTGCCTACTTTTAAAGAAAATTGGGCAGAAGCAAAAGGAGACGCTGAGATAAGCTGCTGTTAAGTTCCAGCTCAGGTTTTGCAGCTGCGTCTCTTCATTTCTCCCCCACCCCCCAAAAAAAGAGGAGAAAACCAAAGAAAAAAGCCTTACTTTATAAACTGTATTTGTGTTCGGTCTCTATAGTACTTCCCCCCCCAGTTCTCCATAGACATTTGAATTTACTGTAGAGATTTTAAATGTTGTGATGGCAAAGCTGAAACGCTCCTGTAGCAGAGTGTCTTTTCCCATGGCTGCATTATGGGTGAAGTGTAACCCCTGTTGACACAGGCTTTATTTTCATGCACAAGTGCTTTGGAACAATTGCACATGCGGACCAAGGAGAAGAAAAGATGGGGCTTGCAAACATCTTGCCGAAAACAGTGGCAAGAAGTAATTGCTGAGATGCAGAGTCTGCGGGTTTTGGGGTGCTGATTAAGTTGGGATGGAGTTTCCCCGTTTTTATTGGCTGCAATGGTATTTTCCAGATTTTGCTATTTTCTCCGCTAATGGGGGGTGTTGCCGCTATCTTTTTAAATACAAAATGTCTCGGCTGGTTTACTGTCCGTGTTAGAGTGGGTCTTCAGAAGCAAGCGGGGGAGCGCGCTAAGCCGGATACAGAAAAGAGGCTTTGTTAAGAAACGTCTTAGCGCCGTTTGTGTGCGGCACAGGCATAAAGAGAATATATTTAGAGATGTCTATAAATCTAGATTTCTCCTCCCCCCTCTTTTTCATTAGTTATTGTTTAGAATTCCTCTTAGAAGAGGTAATGGATTTGCTTAAATCTGCCCTAAGGAATTGCTTCTTGTCGAATGTAATTATTCTGTCCTAAAAAAAAAAAAAGAGGTTGAGATAAAAACACGTTTTCCATATTGCTGGTTCCTCAGAAGAAGAAGAGACTGAGCAAATCTGAATTATGAGTTGGGCTTCTTTCAAAAACAAAAGGAATGTCAGCTGAGAACAGCATTAATCACAGTATTACCCCGTTTCCTAGCAGTGGTTCAGTTCATTTCTCCTGTTTTAGTTGCTTAGGAAAAAAAATACATTCCAGGAAAAGAATATACTCAAGTTTCTCCTTTTCAGCATTAGAAATATCAGTCCTGTCTCCTCCTTGCACATCCAGGGCGTTGATAAATCCTACACAGGATGCGATGTATGCTCTTATCTCACCTTGGCATGGATGCAATTTCCAGTCAATTAACATATTGAGTGAAAGCAATCATTTCATTCACATGACTCACTTCTGGCTGTTTTTTTAATTGGATTGACTGAGCTAGAGGCAAAGGGAAATGTTGATTTCTCAGCCATTATCTTCAGACAGGTTGATTTGTACTTGTAGCCCAGTATGACTCCTCAAGGTCATCTTTTTCTTTTTTTTTTTCTTTCTTTTTATTCAATATTTTGCTGAGGGTGACTTACAAAGGAGGTCAGATCCTGCTATTTTTGAGTTCTCGGTTTCATTCCATTCTCATTTTAATAAGCACGCTTTATATCTAGAACAGCCCTTAATTCTGATTATTAAGGAAGCGCTCTTTTTCCACTGACTCTTTTAATTGCTATTAAAACAGCCACAAAAACTGAGTTAGGAGGTCTGGTCTCTGTGATTTTGAAGCACCAGCCACTCTTAGCTATCAGAATTGAATGTTGCAGTCCACGTGTTAGGAAATCAGTCACCTAAAAAAAGATTTAACTTTTAATAAATGTACGGAAATTGCCTATAATTTGCCTTTGAAGATTCTGAATAGCAATGCATTCATTAATGATTATGACTCTCCCGCTGGCTTTCAGAGTTGCTTTGAGATGTTGGACAGTCATGTCCAAATAGCTGTAGGCCAGCTTGCAAAGAGAAAATCTTCAATGGGGCATTAATGGAGACCTCTGCCAAAATCTCAGCGAACCTCAGTGTTCGTAAGCTCGAGTATTCTGCAGTTAATGGAGACCTCTGCCAAAATCTCAGCGAATGCTGAACCTCAGTGTTCGTAAGCTCGAGTATTCTGCATCCGAGTGAGCTGCAGTGAGGTGGCTCTTGTTGCGCCCTCCGCACCGTCCATTGGGTATGGAATGACTTGTCCCGGCAGCACGGAAATGCAAGGTACAATACATGTGGGGGACACGGCACTCCTGTGCATTTACTCCTAGTGATTCCACGCTATCATTATTATTTCCAACAAATGTTTAGCGCTTCAGCCCTGGAAGGGAACTTAGGTTTGAATATCATTGGCCTGGGGGCTGAGCAGCTCACAGTTAAGCTGCTGACAATAGATTTTCTTCTGAAGGCTTCAGCTTTTCAGGAAACTGTGATTGCAGTCACCGTATCTGTAATGCCACGGGGCGTAACGCGGGCAGCCAGCTCCGGCGGTGAGGTTTGCTTACTGGTGTCACGTAACGCAGTTCAGAATACAGCCTGTAAGTACACAAATATGGGAAGGTGTTTGCTCTCTCTGTTAAAACAATTTGTTTCTAGCCCTGAAATCAGGATTATTAAGTAAAGACTATATGTAAAAATAATTGATCTTTGTTAACAATGGACTATAATGAGATACATGAACTAAGTTCGCCTGTAAGACCGGTCCAGATCTCTTGGACGTCTTCCCTCTGTGCCTTGATCTTGGTAAATACCCGCTTAGCTTCGACGTGGCTGGGCTATACTGCATGAAAACGTAACAAATACTTGCACATTTCAAGTCTGATTTTTCTTTTACAGTATTTGTCTGGACAAACAGTGCTCCCCAGCCTCATCCTTCTGCTGGTTCTTTTTTCTTAAGAGAGAATTATTCTGTTTCCTAGCAAAGTAAATACAGGCGAAGCGTACAGTATCGCTTCCTAACACGTATGAAGGTTTGCTTTCCACGTGAGCTGAGCCCACTCAGGAATCAGGTGCAGCTTCAAAATTCAGCTGAGGAACATAAAAATACTCTTTTTTTTATTATTATTATTGTATAAATAAGAATATTTTCATACAAAAAAAACCCCATATTTGAGTTATTTAAAGAGCTGGGTTATTCACATGTTTTCAATGAACAGTTTATATTCTTAGTAATGCAGATATATTCTTACTTGTGGGGGTTTTATGTAGTTTTTAATAAGAGTTTCTGAAGTCACTGTATATAATCTTTAATGCTGAATTATGTTAAAATATGTTACGCTCAAAAAACCTCAGACCAGCACCTATTTCTTGATTTTACCATGAAAGAGCCAAAGTGTGAACACCAAACTGGTAAGCAGTATCATAACCTGGTGAGCATCAAAACTGATGAGCAGTATGGAAGTTGATGAGCTGTGTCATCTTCCAGGGTGCAGAACATTCACAGATCAGAGTTAAAATGCTTTGAGCAGACGATGCTACTCCTCGTGTTTGACGTTTGGGACTGGTCTTTCTAAAAATGCGTTATTGTATAGGTTTAAGAGCTGAATTTTAATATGTGAACATACTTTCATCTCTTAGCCCTGAAGCAGTTCCTTCAGAGAGATCTAAGAAGAGTTTTCAGCAGAAATAGGGCATTAATAGCTCTCGTGATGACATCTGAGTATATTATACTCTTGTTTTTATTTGAGAATAGCCGAGGGTGGAGGGGATCTGTGGAGATCGTCTAGTCAAGCCCCTGTGGAGATCATCTAGTCAAGCCCCTGCTCACAGTGGGGTCACCTAGAGCAGATGGCTCACAGCCGTGCCCAGCCAAATTTTGAATATCTCCGTGGCCAGAGACTCCACAACCTCTCCAGGCAACCCGTTCCGCTGTTCAATCGCCCTTACAGTATTCAGTATTACACTGTAAAATTTTCTCAGTTGATGTAATAACCCTGACACCAAATTATTTTTCAAAGATTCGGTCGAACTGGGTTTTTAAAATCAAATTATGTAAGTGATCATTAACATTATTCCGTTCACACTACAACTTGTAAATGAGGGCTGTTAGACCAGTGAACATAGTATTTCTGGCTGTGGAGACTAAGAAATATTCTATAAAGACCATGTTTGCTAAAATAGCTCTTTGTTTCTTTTCCTCAGGACTTCTGTACTTTTAGTTTGAGCTATGGTTTGGCCGTTATTTGCGTCTCCACACAATTACACTCACCTCTTTCTTAGGACTTCGTCTCCTGCAGTTTCGCAGTGTGGCGGTGCCTCATTACGAACCATTACTGGGACAAATATAATCTCACGTGCAACTGGTTTTTTCTGTATGGTGTTATGTGATCGAGTGCGTCGTGTCGGATCAAAAAAGACTGCAAGAAGAAAACAAAAATAAACGAGAAGTTAATGAAAGGGCGCCAGGAATAAGATTCTGTCAGAGCTTGTCTTTGGAGGAGGCGGGTGTAAGAGTGTACGTAGCCGTGCCAAAGCAGAGTAAGAAGGGACACCCTTGCAGTTTTAGGAATCCATAAAGGCCATTTAAAAAGAGCTGTTAAAGTCAAATGGCAGTGCTGGCAGAATGATAACGTGGCCGGGAATAACCTTCGGTTGGAAATCAGAGAATTACACGATGAACTGAGGCGGGGTGCTCCTGATTTCAAGATAAAGCTGGGTAACTGCATAGGCGTGTGTGCCATTGCTGGCTGCAGAGCAGGAGACTTGACCGAGGATGTTTCTTTTGTTCTGCGTTCTGAATGCCGAATGTCTTCATTCAAGTAGTGGGAGTTTATTAATGGGGATATATTCCAAGCCTGGGCCGTAGTAAGCTTGCTAAATTTTGTCCTGCAAGAATTTAATATATTCAAGAAAGAATATCTACTGCCAAAATAGATATTAAGGCTGCAAAGATTTTAGTCCAAGTATATTTTTAGCAGCAGGGCTGACAAAAACCAGATTTTCTGATCCAGTACTATTTGGGTTTTTTTTTCCCCTCACTTATTGTTTAATTCCCAATGAAGTGCTCATATCTGAAGAAAAAAAAAAAGTATTTTTTTTCTGAATGGCAACGGGGAGCTTCCAACCTCTCTGGCCGTGGAACAAATCTGCTAAATGCAACCTACTGCACCAACCCCTCAGTATCCCTAATTTGGCAGATTTTCCAGTAATTCAGGTAGGTATCTCTTTAATCTTGTCTTAATCTTTGTGAGAGATAGGTGTATCAAGCAGCGCGTTGTGGGTGCCAGTAAAGAAGCATTTGCTGATAGAACTTTGTTTCAGCTGTAAGTTTATTGACCCATTTTAGCCCAGGCCAACCGCGATCCCTGTTTGCACAAAGAACACTGCAGCAACGCCATCTGGTTCCGCTATGCGGTAAGGACAACTCCGTGACATTTTTTTTTGGTGAGCATTGGGATTTAAGTATGAGAAATCATAGTAGATCAGGTTTGTGCTGGACACCTTCGGGTGAGTCATGCCATGACTTGAAGTGATACTTTGTCATTTTAATCCGTGCGTTTGTCACAGGTCTGTAAGGGAAAAAAAGAAAAAAAGGAGTTTATGGGTCCTTGGACCTGTTAGGTCAGACAGCTACAGCTCATCCAAAAGGGGTTATTCATGAGAAGGGCTGAAAAGATCCAAAGTGAGAAATATGTTCAAGAGTTGTGACGTGATTCTTTTATTCCAGTGGTAAGAGGAAAGAAAAGCTGTGCTAGGGACAACAATTGTGTGGCTGGTGGGACTTGTTTGCTTTTCTCTCTCTGCAGAGGACACCCCTCTTCAGCTTGTAGCTGTCTGCAGGAAAAGGAAGGAGAGGTCCCAGTCTCTCATGGGTAGTATGCTCAAGTAGAGTTGCTTTTCCCACGCTTAATGCCTGGCGTTAGTGCTAAGACACTCGTGATACCAATTCCTCATCATGGTAAAACAGAAGGCAGGTGCTTGGGCAATCTCTCTAATTACAAACCATGGCTAGCACTTAAAAAATTAGTTGCCATGATTGAATGCTGTCTTCTGTTTCAAGATAAAGCCACAAACTACCAGACATCCTGACAGCTTCTTCGAGGTTCAGCTTTCCCTTGATAAACAGGGTGTTCTCCCAGAAGTGGTCTCCTGAAGCCACAGAATCAACCTGTCCCAAGATCGTTGCGAGATACCTGTAAGATGATCACCGGAGCTGTAGTCCTGTGCATTCCCATCCCATGAACACGGGAGCAGTTAGCATCAAACTTCTTGATGATTGCTGGTTCCTGACGCTGTGACTAACTGCAGGGCCCAAAGGGCAAAAGCGTTGGAGGCGTGTTATTAGACTCTAGTCATGAGTCAGGACCTTTTTAGTTGTCCTCTGGGATCCCTTTTCAAGGAGACAGATGAGGAAAACCCCGCAGCGTTACCTTGCGAGAGGCCACTCTCTGCTGTTAATCTTTATTCAAGCTGTTTTTCCAGTAGATGGTTGGACTCCAGTGTGTTCCCCTGGCACAACCCAGACAAGGTCAGGTTGGACGGGGCTGTGAGCAACCTGATGTGGTTAGCGGTGGCCCTGCTCCTGCAGGGGGGTTGGGCTGGGTGGGCTCTGGGGGTCCCTTCCCACCCAAAACATTCTGTGATTCTATGAAGGGATGACTTCTGGTGAAAATCAGCGCAGTTCTTCTATGAACCGAATTATTTCCTTCCCATATATTTCTTTCCTATAACACGCCAGAGAAACTCAAGAGAATTTCTTCTATAATATGATTCACTGCATTTTAAATGTTCTGTAGAGGCAGTTTTACATAAGGATGTTATTTTTTAGACACTTAACACAGATTAAATTCTTGAAAAAAAAAATGTATTGCAGATGGGTTGGGCGTGGTGAGATGGATCTGCAGTGCCTGGGCTAACACTCAACTTCTGTGGTGCATAAGTTTCCTCCAGAATAGCCTGTATCCCATTACGATGGTAATTTTATAAGCTTTTATTACAGTGTCTTATTTATTTATTTTTAGTTTGGGTTAGGTTTCAAAGCTGTCTGTTACTGGCCCAAGTCTTGCATAGGCTGATGGCTTTGCTTGAATTCCCACTCTGGGTATACAGCAACTCGGTAGTCATTAAGTAAGTCTGGAGAACAGTCAGCAATGCTTTTCCATAATTGTTCTAACAATTTAATTGTTTTAATTTGAGCCAGTGGGCAAAGTTAATGCGTGGTGCTTTCATGCTCCTGCGGCGGCGGAGAGCGCGACTGAGAGCAAGAAACAAAGAGCATCCGTGTTCTCACGTGATGGCGCAGAGCTGCGCCTTCAGACATCCCGCGCTCTGAATGATGGTATTTATCCTGCTTGGAATAGTCTGGATATCTCGTGAGCCGTGTGGCTTTTGGTATTTAAAGCCAGGAAAGTTTCCTTTTGTTTCTTTTGGATGCAGGGAATTAAAATCATAGAATCACAGAATGGTTTGGGTGGGAAGGGACCCCCAGAGCCCACCCAGCCCAACCCCCCTGCAGGAGCAGGGACACCTTGAACCACATCAGGTTGCTCACAGCCCCGGCCAACCTGGCCTGGAATGTTCCCAGGGATGGGGCCTCCACCCCCTCTCTGGGCAACCCCTGCCAGGGTTTCACCCCCCTCATTGTAAAGAATTTCTTCCTTAGATCCAGTCTAAACCTCCCCTGGTTTAGTTTAAAACCATTACCCCTTGTCCTGACACAGGTGGCCCTACTAAAAAGATTCTCCTGATCCTGTTGAGACTGTTCTGCACAGACACGAGCTATTCTGAAGCTCCTGAAGTATGTATGGGCTTTGTCGTTAGCTCTTAAATGAGGGCTAAATCAAGTTAGCCACTACCTTTTTTTCGGGTGCTTTTAGTTCCTTAAGTCTTCCGCTTGTGCTGCCAGAATGGTGGCTTGTCGGATAAGAGTAAAACAGGCAAGTTGCAAGAATTTAATAACCTGGAAAAAGAATTTTATTTTACAGTGACAAATGCTACTACATTTTTACTGGGAAATGAGCAGCGTGCGTATAATATTCTACGTCCCAAAGCAGTGACAGTGATGGAAATGGTCATGAACATGAGATTGTTGGATCAGCTTCCCTTTGGTCTTTCCCCCACTTCTCCCGTTTGCAACAAAAGGATGGGTTAATTTGAATTTCATTGCTTTTTATCCTTAGGGAAATATCAGATGATCAGCGTTATTGTGGAACCGTGCCCCAAAGGAGGGGGACAGGTGTTGTGTTTGTGCTTTCACTTCACATAGGCAGCAAGCTCATTAATTTGCAGTTTCATACGCTTTAGTGGGAAGAGGCCGCTGGTCTCTGTCACTAAAAAGCAACCGTGATTGATCGTTCAGGGGCAGAAGGGGAAAATATTCAGAAATTAGTTATATACACATCTTAAATGAACAATGTGCCTACAAAGAAGCGTTGGGTTTTCCCTGGAGGAACGCTGAAATCGAGGGTTTTACCCTCCTTTCTGAACACCTGCCACCGTGTGTTTCTGTAGGGGAAGAATGCATTCAAGCGAATGTCTTTTTGTGTTCGCTAAGGAAAGTACGTTTCTGTTTGACGATCTGTACCAACCCAGCTGCTACGCCAACCCAGCAGATGGGAGGGAAAAAAAATGGGTTACAGAAATGTCGCTATCGCATATGCAATCTTTGTATCTGACAGAACTTGTTTGTTGGTCTTCACTAGGTGAAACACGGGTGCCCGTGCGGCTTGCGAGACGTGTCTGAACAGAATGGAGCGGGGTGTAGAGCACACAACCCAAACCCCTGCGTCTACATCGCGTTGCCTACTTTTTCTTGTTAGCTGAATGCCTCTGAAGGCCTAGAGCTGCCCAGCGAGACAAATTCGGTTCAGGGACTCGGATCCGTGCGATCTCGCGTTCACACGGGTGTCTGCATGAAGCCTGTCAAGGCTTTCCACTCGCATCTTCACGTGTGGCTGCCTTTGCCGCAGGTCCGACTCGGTGTGCAATGGACAGGCTGTCACTCAAACGATGCTAACTGATTCTTTGCTACATTGCCAAGGTCTCGTGTTGCTAGGGTGCACGAGCCCCTTGGCATCTCCGGGAAAGTGATCGGGTGGGGGGGAAAATGGAGAATCACCACCAGTATTGCCTCTCCTCTGGGAGAGGTTCTCATCTTGAAGGACAGCGCCACTGGCTGCCTTCTGGTTTCTGTTTCCTTGACACTGCCGGCCCTCACAGGACGGCAGCTCCTGATGTTCAGCGCAGACCAGCGTGCCCGTAAGACAGGCTTTTATCTAGAAAGAACGGTATTCTCACAGTTTCTTAAGGCCCAGAGGAGATCTGCAGTGCCTCTAGGATTTGAGTCGGTGGCTCGCCAACATATAAGACGTCTTTTGAAAGCCTTTGCACGTGATAATGAGGGGAGCGCTGAGGTTAACAGACGTAAAGAAGGGTCTGGCAATGGTGCCAAGTGGGAAACAGAAGAATTAAATTACTGAGTAGATGTTCACAGTTACCATTTCAGCTGATAATGTGAGTGTAGCAGGCCTAAGCTGCGGTATTCCTTTTAAGAGGGTTTTTTCCTCATTGGCTGCATCTGCAATGGAACTCAATCTCTGATATTAACGGGATCGCTCTTCTAATGGGATTCATGCTTCTCCATCTGTGCCAAAAAAGTAATAATGCTTGAGAGCTGTTATTTTATAGCTGAAACGGTGTTTGCCCTCTGTTTTTAGATGCATGTTGGGACTTTTTATTAGCGTTTCACAGCTTGGATTACTTGCAGAACAAAACTGAAAGTCGCAGTTAATGCTCATACAGAGCTCACTTCAAGGGAAATTTCTCGACAGGAATGTCAAGGGAGTTTCGCTACAGGAAGGGTAGAGGGATGCAGCATGTTACTATATGAAAATGACTGCAGTACATCAATAACCTGTTGTAACCCAAAAACATAACAAAAAATGCCTTCCACATACCTTGCTAAAATACTCCTAAAATCTTGAATTGCAGCTTCAGGAGCTACATACCATGCACTTAAAATCAAACAGAAACAAGAACAGACTGTATTTCTTCAGCTCTTTTTTCTTGTGCCACGGAGAGTGTGCTTTTAATGGTATTTAACAGTCTATCTCCAGAGCAGATTACAACACAATAACTACCAGCGGTGCTTCATAGAATCATAGAACGTTTTGGGTGGGAAGGGACCCCCAGAGCCCACCCAGCCCAACCCCCCTGCAGGAGCAGGGACACCTTGAACCACGTCAGGTTGCTCACAGCCCCGGCCAACCTGGCCTGGAATGTTCCCAGGGATGGCGCCTCCACCCCCTCTCTGAGCAACCCCTGCCAGGGTTTCACCACCCTCACTGGAAAGAATTTCTTCCTACTAAAAAGATTTTCCCCCTCTTTCCTATAGGCCCCCTTTAGGTACTGAAAGGCCGTAATCAGGTCTCCCCGCAGCCTTCTCTTCTCCAGGCTGAACAAGCCCAACTTCGCCTGCATTGTAATTCTGTAAAAGAAGAGGAAATTGTGCATAGAGAGTTCCCATCAGTGATTTTTACTCCTCGTTATTACAGTATTTGTTACGTGGAGTTATGTGGAGCTCAGCGTAAGTCAGCGGCTGTGAAGGCTTTTGTAGAAAAATAAGAGTTGAAAATACATTTTAAAGACTGAGTAACTGCATTTCAGCTTCTTTCCCTCCTTTCAGTTATGTCAATAGCTGAGCTTTCGGGAATGCTTCTTAAATAAACTTCAGTACTGGTAGCAAACGGTATCAGTGGGGTAAGTTTACACATTTTATTGTTCTCATAAAAGAACTGCCACATTTTCATTCAAAACTTCTTACTGCAGAGAGGTTTTCTCCAAGAATACGATTTTAAAAGGAGAACTTGCCTTCGTGTTCTTGCCATCTATCAATTTCCAAACTTTATATTCCATCACATTTCACTTTGAGTACTTTTAAAATTGCAACCTTTTTCCACTCCAAGTTGAAATATTTCTGTTAGAAAGAACAATAAATACATACCCGTTCTTTAGATGCTTCCCAGTACCCTCACTTTTAAGGATGTATACAGACCCAATTAGTGCTTGAAACCGTTTGCATTTGTTTAAGCTCAAATGTATTTGCTTATGTTCTGAATTTTTAAAATCACAGATGGCAAGTGCATCGAGTGACCTTATTGCATAAGCATGGGTGGCGTCAGAGACCTGAGTGCCTCATTTGTCCGTTAATCACTCTGCCCATTTTCCTTCATTTCTGCTATACCCCAAATTTGGGTGACTTCTCTCTTGCCTCGGATTTGCAAAAGGCTTTCTGCAAAGAATCAGGCAAAGCTGAGCTAACGGGCTGGAGAAGAGGAGAAAATCATAGTCTGTGCAGGCGTGGGAGGACGGTCTGTTACAGCGTCTAGGACCGCGTCGTGTGTCCGCTGATGTGTCATCTTCTCTAAGAAGCTAAATAGAAACTGGGGATGTTGTCCTGTTTTCACTGTCATCTTCAAAGGTGGTGGCACGCGTAGGTGTCATACGGTTTTAAAGAATGCTGGAGTTTAGCGGTGTTGTGTCTCCTCTTTCAGTCTTCGATTGAGACAAGTAGTGAAAATTAAGATGCTGATGACTTTAGAGGTGTGGACAGCGTTGCAGCAGCGCCTTTTTGTCTTAAGTACTCACCCAGAAAATTATGTGTTGGGAGTTGGATACTTCTGGAAGGGTTTGGGTCCTGCGCGATGAATTCGTCGCAAAAAGGAAGAGCAAGGGATCTCATAGTGCTGGAATTGCGGCATTGATGCTTCAGCCAATCCATGCTTGCCTCAATAGTCCCAGTTACCTGGATTTCCTCAGCGGGAGGCATAAATAGTAATAGGCAAGCGGAGCGTTGGAAGCTGAGGGTATCAAAAAATGGTTTTGAAATAGCAGAAGTGCTACTGAAAGAGCGTTCTACTCACTGTCAGAGGGGATTTACTATAAATAAGGACTCTTATTTCTAGAACTATCGATGTTGTGGTTGTGTGGCAAAGCAGATCACATTAGCAGATGTTTTTGGAAAATGTTTTGCGTTTGAGTAAAGTAGCGTGTGAAGTTTGGATATTCCAGGTCAAATTTTAATTTCATGTATTGTGAACATATCTAACCACGTTAAAGTCTGCAACATTTTGCTGCTGTAAGTTGTATTCTTTACTCTTCCCAAATAGCTGGGCAGTATCGCAAACGTGAAAATATCCTGGATTGAAGTTTTGAGGGTGAATTTTAATTTTTGTTTGGAATTATTCATAGCACCCGGCATGAATATGTGGAGCCGGAAGTTTTGATATCAAGTGATTTACTATAATATCTTCATGGAAGTAATACAATTTACGTAGTGCAATCAGGATTTGTAATATATTCGGCATGGGCAATAGTACCTCGCATCGCAGCACCCGATGTCTGTCGGTTCTAGCAGTGGGTAAAATACAGATGTCCTGTAGCACAGCGAGCAACTGAGAGCTTTAGCGCTGGAACTGCTGTTTTATTCTTAATGCAAGAATCAAAATTAAAATCCCTTCAGGCCAGTAGTTACGCCAGGGAAGACTTGGCCCAGCGGACAAGCATTATATGTAAATATAAGAATTTACCTGAATATTACCTTCATTAAGAAACAATGGATTTCACCATTTATTCCACTTAATGCCACATTTGCCCATTATGAAATGAGATAATAAGGTTAATTTTCGAGAGCTTAATTTTGCTGGATAATTTTTTATTGGGTAATTGTTAACGTGTTTGGTTTTTTTTCTTGAGTGGAATCTCGCAGGTTGACTACAAAACCACCTAGAAAGCCTTCAGACTCATTTTGCGTGGTTTGTATTGTATTATTTTAGGTTGGAAAAGACCTTTAAGGTCATCAAGTCCAACTGTTAACCTACCCCTGCCATCCCACCACTAAACCCTGTCCCTAAGCACCGCCTCTGCCCAGCTGTTAAATCCCCCCAGGGCTGGGGACTCGACCCCTTCCCTGGGCAGCCCCTTCCAGTGCCTGACAGCCCCAAGGGGAAGGAATTGTTCCCCATGGCCAACCTCACCCTGCCCTGGCACAACTTGAGGCCGGTGCCCCTCGTCCCATCGCCCCTTCCCTGGGAGCAGAGCCCGACCCCCCCGGCTCCCCCCTCCTCTCAGGCAGTTGTAGGGAGCGATGAGGGCTCCCCTCAGCCTCCTCTGCTCCAGGCTGAACCCCCCCAGCTCCCCCAGCCACTCCTCGTAAGACTTGTGCTCCAGACCCCTCCCCAGTTTGGTTGCTCTCCTCTGGACATGTTCCAGCAATGCAACGTCTTTTTTGTAGTGAGGAGCCCAAAACTGAACACGGTATTCAAGGTGTGGCCTCACCGGCAGGTGAGGTTAAATGGGTGCGAGCGTAGGAAGGTCCATAGTTTCATCAAAGACTTCAACATCAGTGCTATTTCTGGGGCGTAGATTGATGGAACACATGCTAAGCAGTGCTGAGGAAAGAACTTCCGTGAGGAGAGCCTTGATCCCACTTCATCTGAAGATGACCTCTAAGAAACTTCTTACAATAACGCTCATTGTGTTTCTACGTGTAATTGAAAGATGAGCACGTAGTTAGGTGAAGACAAAAATCAACGGTCCCAAATTCTGGTCATATTCTAGTCTGCCACAGTTGTGCTGCGTGTTTTTGGGCAAGACGCATAAATTCTGCTCATTTTCCATCTACAACGGTGATATTATTCAAAAATGCAAAATAATACAAAGCATTAAAGCGATGATTGCTGTATTTTCACTGGTCCGTATAGAAGCCGTGCTGCCCATTGGCGTTATGTGGTTGGAAAGTCACGGGGCATGAACCTACTTCTAGCAAATCTTCTTGACACAGTGACTACGCTGAATTCAGATTTTCAGTTTGGGAAAAAAAATGGTTCTTGATGTTCTTTTAGGAGACTGTGTACATGATTCTACATCATTCTGGGGGCTGACCTGCTGGAAAGCAGCTCTGCCCAGAGGGACCTGGGAGTCCTGGTAGACAACAAGCTGACCATGAGCCAGCAGGGTGCCCTTGGTGCCAAGAAGGCCAATGGTATCCTGGGGTGTATTAAGAGGAGTGTGGCCAGCAGGTCGAGGGAGGTTATCCTCCCCTTCTACTCTGCCCTGGTGAGACCCCACCTGGAGTACTGTGTCCAGTTCTGGGCTCCCCAGTTCAAGA
>NW_009259833.1:532137-540510 GCF_000687185.1 Egretta garzetta
TGTGGAGTCTCCTTCTCTGGAGATATTCAAAGCCCGCCTGGACGAAGTCCTGTGTAGAATGCTCTAGGTGAGCCTGCTTTAGCAGGGGGGTTGGACTAGATGATCTCCCGAGGTCCCTTCCAACCCTTGCCATTCTGTGATTAATA
The DNA here is from genome assembly GCF_000687185.1 of Egretta garzetta. NCBI lineage: Eukaryota > Metazoa > Chordata > Aves > Pelecaniformes > Ardeidae > Egretta > Egretta garzetta. The sequence goes on from NW_009259833.1 coordinate 532,284, forward strand.
CCGGCTCGTAGGATCCGAGGGAAGCTTGGACTTCCCTCCGAAACATCTTTTGTTAACCTTGTTTTGATAACCTTAAAAAGATAACGCTCACCCTTAAAAGATGCTTGTCCCCTCCATTCCTGTTTGGAAGCTATTCCAAAATGTTGCTCCTGGAAGGACAGCATTTCATCGTGGCTGATGCAGCTGTACTTTTTTTCCTATTGCTTAGCTTAAATTCTGCTAGGTGGGGGTTTTGCCATTGCGGGGTTCAGATATTTCATATTCTGCAGCGATTATTTTTCTCTCACCTTTGCTGTTCCCTGTCACCCTACTAGCCCTTCTCTGTACCCCTCTGCTTTCCAGGAAGATGAATTCAAACTGAATTCCCAGACCTGTAAAAAACCTTACAGAGCAATGTTCCCCTGGCTTGAAACAGCTTTTTTGGCATTTTCTTCCGGTTTAAGCAGGCCGGTAGATATCCAGCTTGCTTTCTTAAGTATAATGTCTTTTATCAGCTGCATCACCTTCAGTCTCAAAGCTATTGCTGCAGGTGCTCCTTGTTGGAAAGAGACCAAATTTCATCAGCATCTCCCCACGATTAAACAGCCCCAAACCTCCCTGCCATACTAATCCTGGAGCCATCTGCGGATCTTTGTTATCCTGTTACCTGCCTGCTTTATTTCTGTAGGGATGGGGAGGATTTAACGGAAGATCAATCAAATTTCCACTTGTTTAAACATCTTTCCCCGTCTTAGCATTACACATCCTAAAGCCTTTCTAGTGGGAACCTCGTACTGTCATGTGTCACGATATGAGACAGCCACTGGCGTCTTCCCCTTGCCTGTCACGTTACCTTTTCTACTTCACATCTGGTACTTTTAGCCGTGCTCCTCTTGGGCAGAAGACCCTTCTGCTCTGGATCTGCTCTGGTTAAAGGCCTGTCAGTCCTTACCAGCGAGTCCCCGGCTACGGGATCTCCTTCCCTCCCTTCTGCTCTGCCTTCTGCTCGTGCCGTCACGTCTCCCGCCCTTTCACATCACCCGCGTATCATTCACATTCTCTCTTGGTCCCTGGCTGCCTTCGTTTTCTTTCTCTGCTCATCTCCTTTACTGTGCCGTGTCTGTTCATAATCCTCATCCCCCGTTGTAATAAAATTTTTCGAGGTGTTTAGCAGACCCATTCCGTCAGACTCAGCCTTGCTGCGGGCAGTTTTATTGTCTTCCCTGGTTGCTGACTGTGTCGAGTCTTTTGACTGATCCCTCATTTGGGTTTTCTGACCAACTCTCCCTCGGCTGTGATGAAAAGCGGGGAACCTCTGCCTGTACCCCAAGTCATTTAATGGCCAGTGGATGTTTGAGATCTAGAGCACCTTCCATGGCCACAGCGTAAGTGATGGTGTCCCACAAATGCTTACAGAGGACTTAATTACACCGGAATAAGTTAGTTCCTTTCCTCTACAGCCTTCTTGTAAGACGATGGTGGTGTCTTTCAGGCTTGCACTTGAAGTTCTCTGTGCTCGAAGGTTCAGTGTTTGAGTTGCGTTGTCGATTCGAGAGAGTCCCTGGCTAACTACTTGTTTTAAAAGTGCCTTACAGACCTTCCTGGAAATAATATCTTTGCATCTTCCCTGCACCTCTGCCCAACAAATCCTTTGCATATCAAAATATTCACAAAAATAGATATGGTGAGCTTTTTCAAATTCACTTCATCCTGTTGAATAACTGGGGAGGGGTAGGAGTTTTGCCGGGTCAGTAAGAATCAGGCAGTCGTACCTTGTTGATGCCTCGGGTTTTTGGGGGAGGGAAACACTGGGTATAACCCAAACAAAGGGTCGGCATTGAACATCCCATGAAGCATTTCACTGGGATTTTTCCCAACCGCAAATGTAGCACCTGGTTTTATAAAGGTTAATTCCATCAAAGAAACGAGTCTTCATAATTTGTAGACAAGAAAATATTTCTCCATTATTCAGGGCGCAGACAAAAGACCAGAAATACAAATAAAGGCCAGGACCTCACAGCAGCTGAATCTTTTGTTTTACTCAACAGTGGGCTGTACAACACGCTCGGTCGTGCTCCCTAGAGCCACGAAACAAAGGAACCCTGTTGATGTTTACTTTGGCTCAAGGCAGAGACAGTTATTTTAAATGAGTTAATAAATGGAGTAGTGAACTACGCTGGGTTGTATAATCATCTTTTCTCTTTCCTCCTCTCTCTAGGTCACTCAGATGAGTCGTCCAGATTTGATTCTCTTTCTCATGAAATATCTCATGGCTTTGGTCGTTGGGATACCCTCTGTCTTCTGGGTTGGAAGCAAAAAGACCTGTTTTGAGTGGGCTAGCTTCTTCCACGGACGCCGGAAAAAAGAGTGCGTATTGATACTTCGTAGATAAACTGGTTGAGCACTGGCCAACCCTCTCCTCTTCCCTTGTAGACTGGAAGAGTATTTGGTCGGTTTTTCATGGATTCAAAGACAGGAACAGATAGGGGCAGCTTTCTCAGAAATCTCTCGCTATCCAAAATGGGGCAAGGAAGGGCAAGACAAGTAACAGCTCAAAAAACGCCTGAGGAATTGTTGCTTCATTTTCCATAATGATTCTTTGGTCCCAGAATCAAATCTGCGTTTGCTCTGTGGGTTTTCAAAATGTTTTTTAACAAGGATTAGGTTTCAGCTGAATATTACAACTTCTCTGCCATTTACTGAGAGGTGGAATTGCAAGTTTTTATTTATAAACGTGCCTCTGTAGTCAACTGAATCAGCTCTTTAAATTGAAATTAAGCCTAAGTCTTTTCACTGTGACTGCAGTTCAAGGCGACTGCCTCTGCTTTTAACCTTCCTTTACGAAGCACAGTTGGATAAAATGACAGTAAGAAAGTCTTACAGTTTTTTTGAGATTGAAACTAATTTAGACTAAGGTATGGCCTCAGTTTAGAGACAATCTGTATGATGGGTAATGGTTTTAAACTAAACCAGGGTGGGTTTAGACTGGATCTAAGGAAGAAATTCTTTACAATGAGGGGGGTGAAACCCTGTCAGGGATTGCCCAGAGAGGGGGTGGAGGCCCCATCCCTGGGAACATTCCAGGCCAGGTTGGCCGGGGCTGTGAGCAACCTGATGTGGTTCAAGGTGTCCCTGCTCCTGCAGGGGGGTTGGGCTGGGTGACCTCTGGGGGTCCCTTCCCACCCAAACCATTCTGTGATTCTATGATTCTATGATTCTATGATTCTATGATTCTATGATGTAATAGCTATGACTAGCTACTTTCATAATCGTGAATATTGTCTTGTAAGTGGATGTTTCAAAATAGATGCACAAGTACAGCCGGCCTGTAAGCGACTGCTCCATGACGTTGACTGGCACATCTGTAACAGAACTGGCTGTCTGCTGAGGCTGAAGCAGAATTACCTTCTGTAAAGCTGAAGACAATTTTCCCTTATTTGAAAGATAACCTACTGAGATACGCACGGGGTTAACGATGACCTGGCATGACTTTAATACATGCACATACACTCAGCTAGGCTTTATATCGAGGTGACGTACTAGTTTGGTGGGCAGAGGACAGGAATAGAGTTAATGAAGGCGGAGGAAGCTGTTTTACAGGACTGCCTTATCTCGGACGCGCTGTCTCGGGGAGAGCTGGGTGGCTCCTGGAGGTGCCATCCTCTCTCCTGGTGCAGCCGGGCAGCAGCGCCGCTCCCAGGCGCGGCGGCGTCTGGCCGGAGCCAGATTCCTCTGCCGGCCCCATTCACTGAGCAATAAGGGGCAGAGCCGATACAAACCTCCCTCCTCCGGTAGCCTGTGATCCTCTGTGAGCACAAAACTGAAGAGGGGGAGCTAGCCAGGCGGCGGAAACGGAACATGAAAGAATAATATAGAGAATGGGAGGGGAAGAAAAGGCATCCCCACAAAAAAGAGATTAAAAAAAAAAAAAAGAAAAAAGGAACGTCGAGGGTGTGATAGCATCTCCTTTCATCGTGCTACGGTAGAGCAGCCAAGTGTGCACCCCTCTGCCAGCCCTTCCCAGCAAGGGATTTCAGCGAACAGAGAAGCCGTGGGACTGTACCCACTGATCTAAGGGCTCCAGGCCGGCTGCGTGTGCATTGGTTGATATGTTGTATTTCATCTGGCGCGCGCCTCCTGCTGCCAGTTTTAATCCAGATTTTCAATGCTCGTTTGAGTGAGGTAGCGGCTTCCCACGTTCCCTGAGAAGCAGTTCCCTGGGTAAGCTGAGCTCGCCGAGTCGCAGCGCTAGCCCAAGGATTTTCATGTAGCAATATGCGTAAGCTAAGGCCATAAGCAAATACGGTGCCGTCCTTCCAGGCGTCTAGGCTAGAGGATCAGGAACAGGGATTGGGAAGGATTCAAGAATCTGAACTTTGCTAAAATATCCAGGTGCAGAGGTGCTTCAGAATTAGGCAGGTAGAGACATTGTAATATAAATAGGCAGTCTTACTTGCCAAGCCGTAATATTTGTCTCTTCTGTTTGTAAAATAGTCCTAGGGCTGTTACTGCGATCGCTTTGTATCGCAGTCATCCCTGTTAACTGTTCAAACCACGTGTCTCGTTCAGAGTCGTCAATGAGAGTCGTCAGGTCCTGCAAGAGCCAGACTTTGCTCAGTCTCTTCTGAGAGACCCCAATACCCCCATCATCCGGAAATCGAGGGGCACGTCGACCCAGGGCACCTCGACTCACGCCTCCTCTACCCAGCTGGCAATGATGGACGACCAAAGGAGCAAGGCAGGCAGCGTCCACAGCAAAGTGAGCAGCTACCACGGCAGCCTGCACCGATCGCGTGACGGCCGGTGGGTTTCTTCTCCTTAAAATCTTGTAGAAAATCGGGACAGGCCTCTGCTAGCCGGGCGTTTGGCCATTGGGTCGCCAAAATGGGAAGTTCTGCTAAGATTTACTTTCTTTGATTGCATCTCCTCTCCCCGTTAGTGTCTGGATTGGAAAGAGAAAAAAAAATCACGATATTTTCAGCGTCTGCGTGAATTAGTCGGCGTGAATGTGTTCAGCGCTGGTTTTCCCGCAGAGGCAGCGATCCGCGTTACGTCATCTAAGTGCGCGGGCAAGCAGATCTCTCCCGAAGCCAGCTTAGTATTTTTGCGGCTGCTTTTGTCTGGGTGCAATTGATTTTGTTTCTGCACATCGTCCTAGCCCTGCCGAAATGAACAACAAGTTACCCGCTCTGACTTGAGGTGTAGTTAAGGCTTGTACGATAACTAACATCCGGCGGTTTACTGGCCCCATCAGCGATACCGTACGTCGCGCTGTAGGGAGAACCAAGCGGCGTGAGGAGTTGAAACGATTCGCCCCGGGCTGTATAAAGGAGATGACTGCGCCAAGCAGGGAGCGAGGCTTTTCACGAACGCAGAGGGTTTGCCTGCGCGCGCCTGCACCGAGATTTATTTACATCCTTTCACGACCGCGGCGGCTAACAGTGGTAATAATTGTCCTCTCTCCTTCTCCGCTAGGTACACTCCCTGCAGCTACAGAGGCGTAGAAGAAAGACTACCTCACGGCAGCATGTCGCGACTGACTGATCATTCCAGGCACAGCAGTTCGCATCGGCTGAACGAACAGTCACGCCACAGCAGCATCAGGGACCTCAGCAGCAACCCCATGACGCACATCACGCACGGGACCAGCATGAACCGCGTCATCGAGGAGGACGGCACCAGCGCTTGAGCCGCCTTGAGCGGAGAGGAGCGGTTGATGCGGTCGCACGGCTCGCGGTCCCTTCCTCGGTGATGTCGTAACGCTCAGTATCACCGTGCCTCTCGTCGGGTGCTGATTTTCTGCATCAGGAAGCCGAAACCGGCTTCTTCGTGTTGAAGCCGGCGTTCTTGTACTCAGAGCTAGAGCGTTCAGCCGTCTTGAATTATGGCATAAAAAGCTCATTTGCCTCACTCGGACCTATCCGTAGGTAATTATTTATTCGGTAACTGTCACTCGTCAGATGCCATTGCTGAATTTCTTATTCTTTGCTGAAAAAAACCCCCCCCTCCCTCCGCTGGCTCTGCGTGTCGGTAGGTGTTACCCTTGAAAGCTCGCTGGCAGGGGCACGCCGAGGTTTATTTCTTACACGGCGTAAGGGAACTCCTGGATATTGAAGGAATTCCTCAGCGCGCCTCCCTGATGAGATCACCGACTGCCACTTGTTTGCATCCCGCGCAGGGGGAGCAGACGCACATTAAATGCTGTATAAAGGACACGCGTGCGAGTCGGCAGGCGTTTTTAATGGTTACACTGGAAATGCAACGCAGGATTGAGCGGTGTGGAGAAGGAGAGGAAGCTCCGCCGATGATCGCCAACCCTTCCCAGAGCTGTCCAGGCTCGGTTGTTGGGGTGGGGGGGGAAGAGAGAGGCAGGGAAGAGTGATTTTTGTATAACTTGTACTGTCCTTGCTTTTTTACAAAATGCTATTTAAATTTTCTACTCGTTTACAATTTAGGTAGGAAGAGATCGATTTTAAAACCAGTTACCTAGATGATATGCAGCCACTTATTTTTTAGATTAACGTACAAAAGCTGAGATTGCCTGGCCCTGATCTATTTAAGAAAATAGTACTAATAGAAAAGCTGAATTTTGGTGCCCAAACTGGAACGTTGCAGCCTTTTCCTTGCAAACAGAACAAATCCTGTTTACAAGCCCCATAGCCTGCGTGAGGAAGGCTGAGGCCGAAGCAGCAGGAGGAGTTTGATCAGGGGTGGCCCCACCTCCCTTGCGGTATCGTGGCTGTTTTGGGGGAGGGTTTGCACCGAGCAAGTGGGGAGCAGGAATTCATAGGCATGGGTGGGAGAAATGGAGGCAGGAGCTGCCCGCGGGTGGGGAAAGAGCGGGATGCAGCAGCCAGACACCCACCACATTGCCGTCTTGAGGAGGAGGAAGAGGAGGAGGAAGAGGCAGCAGGTATCCACCGTGACTTCTGGGCTCCTTCCCAGCCGGGAAGCTTGCGCTACTGATCGACCTCTCCTGCCGGTTGTTTCCTTTTCCATCCCTACGGCAGATTCACAGTCGAGAATTCTCAGTTTGGGCTTTTTTGTGTGTAAATAACCTGTTGGGGCACAGCAAGCCTTCGCTGACGCTGCAGGCAAAAGTCAAGGCACGTCGTGGCCGGCGCAGTAGATCTTCCGCAGCGTCTGCTGTCAGATTCATTCATTGCATTTAAACCTACCTCAGTGATCGCTACAGATCATCGCGGGGAAACGAGCACTTATTTTTTTTCCGTGGTCCTTACACGATTCCCTTTTCGACCTGTTTGAGGCAGGCTGAAAAGCCCTTGTACACGCTCAGATGGTGCAACCTTAAGGGCGGGAATGGGGCAGCAGCCCGTGGTGCGTCCTTCAGCGGCTTTCGCGGACGGCGGGAACAGAGCTGCGCTACAATTACTCATTTTAATTGTAGCTGATGACACAACAGCAGAGCATGTAACCGTGCGCTCTTTGAAATCTAAGGTTGCCCTGGGAGTCGCGCTGTCTTAGAAATGTATTTACCGTAAATTGTCTGTCTTGCTTCCAGCGGCTTTTACTCCAAAGCAGAAGCACGAAGCAAACCCAACGGGGAATAACAAAGCTTAGCAACAACTCCGCGTGCTCTTTATTGTCAATCCAGGGGGGGAGGCTGCGGCACCGGCCGCCCCGGGGCAGAGCAGGCTCCGCTTTGCTGTTGGCTCGGCCGACGGCCCCGCGGGACGTCCGCAGGGATAACTGGCCAGAGGCGCTAGCTCACCTCTTTCACAGCGGATGGGTATGAAAGATCTTTTAAGTGACTTAAACTGGCAAAACTACAACTCCCCGTAAGCCACGGAGGTGGCACCTCTTTTATTTTCAGATTCGGCTACTGCTAAATAACTTGCTGCTTCAAAGGGATGATGGTTTTAGGAATCTGGATCTGCAGAAGGAGCTGAGCTTCCCTAAACACCGTAACCGAACTTAATAAGCTCAAGTCTTTACGTTGATCTTCTTGGCAAAATTTCCGGTTTTGTTTGGTTTTTTTCAAATTGTAGCAATGCTTTGACTTGTTTAGAGTCAGGGAGGGGAATGATGGTGGAGGTTTGAAATACATCCTGCTTGAAATGTTGCTAATTTGTGAGGTTTAGTCCCTGTATTGTTTCCAGGCGGGAACGTCTAAGCTGCTCCTTGCTCATGTATCCTGTAGGCGAGGGACAGACTCCTATCACCCCGGAGAGGTGACTAAAATGTAAAACTCGAGTTCTGGCTGGGTTTTATTCCCTTTCCCCCCCCC
>NW_009259833.1:540523-542343 GCF_000687185.1 Egretta garzetta
CACCACCCCGAGTCCCTGTAATCCCAAACCCTCCCTTTTATCTTCAACACCTGAATTCACCGTGCTCTATTTCTGCAAAGGTTTCCTCCCCGGGATTTCAGAGCCCGTTACCGATGGCTGTTTCAGGTTTCACGTGCAAGGTTCCCCGGCGGGGAGGCTTGCAGGGCTTCAGCTCCCGCATCGTCGTGCTGGGGGCTCTGAAGCGTGTCCCCATCCGAACCCCGCCCGGCCGCTGTCTCTGCCCGGGGTACCTAGGCATGGGTTTGGGGTGCTTTCTCATCTGGCACCCCCTGCTAACTGGTGAGGGCTCCAGCCCTGGTGCCCATCTCTAAATTCCCTCAGAGTTTAAATAAACCCCTGCCCAGGACAGCCATGCTGCAGCTGCTGAAACGCTCCGGTTGCTTTGGGCTCAGCTGGTGGAAGGTACCTGTAGCTGAAGGCACGTTCCTCGGGATTTCGCGGCAGCGCGTTGTCCCTCTCCAGCAGATGCTTGCCGCCGTGCTCCTAGCAAAAACCCGACCCTCTCTCCTTTGAAGCAGGCAGAGGCGTTGCACAGAGCCCAGTTTCTCCAGCTCGTCCCAACAGCGGGTTAATGCGTCTCCACCCTACGCATACAATGACCGAAGCCCCAAAATCCTGCTTTGCAAGGTCGCGATATCAAAGCTTCCCCTCAAATCCACGGCTTCTTACTCCCAGTATTCCCAGGGAACCGCATCTCCATTTTCCCTGTGAAGGCATCGCTCCCGTGGCAGCTGCACGTCCTCGAGAAGTGGCGGTGGCGGGGGTTCACCCCGGGTCTTCCCTGCCAGCTTCGCTCCGAGACCTTTGCGGTGGGAGGCGGCTGGGGGCAGGCGAATACCGACGCCAGCCCCATTGCTGCTGACAACAGATTCCCCCGAGTCTGCGATGTTCCTCCTTTCTTAATCCCTCCGTGGCTCGCCTCGTTCACTGGAATATCGCGAATCAGAGATGCGGTTGTGTTGCAGGGAAAGGGCTTCCTTTCCACAGCCGCCTTCCCGGTGGATCGGTAGTGCTTGGTTTTGTGTTTTTTTTTTAAAGCATAACAAAATCCAACAGCAGCAAAAAGCCTCATTCAATTGTAAATTTAGTTGTCTGCTCTCAAGCGCTCTCTGTTTTCTCAGTGCTTGGGCCTAATTTTTGCTACAGAAGCTGAAATCCGGCTGCAGCCAAAGGGCTCCATCAAGGAGCAGAGGGAAAACCCCTCGGGAAGAGCCCAGGACACCATGAGAAGAGCCGGGTGAGCTGGGGCCAGCCCTTAGAGCGATGCCCACCCTTCTGGGGCAGCCGACCCCCCAGCCCAGCTCCGGGGGGCCGAGGAACCCCAAAAAACCATTGGCAGGGAGCAGGGAGCCCCGGCTGTACCGTGAATGTGGGGCGCAGAGGAGAGGCTTTCGTGTTGAGAGACCCCCGCTGGAGGGTGCGCGCGGCTGTTGGCGTGGGGCGGTACCTGCCGTCGCTGGCCTGACGCGCGCTCGGCTCTCCGGAGGCTGGTTTACAGTTAGTCCAGTGTCGGTTTTGTAACGTTTTAATTTTTAGCACTTTAACTGTGAGTGTACAAACTGATTATGTTGTGGTAGGTGTACATTTTCATTTTAAACCTTTAAAAGTTTTTAATAAAACGATGGAAAAACCCCTTGTCGCTTCGTCAACAGGCTGTCAAACCCTCTCCGATGCGCCTAACGACACCCCTCTCCCCTTGAAAAACCCAGTTCAGAGGCAGCTAAAATGTCAATAATAAATTTTACACTGGCCAGCGGCGTTCTGAATTTGAAGAAAGGCTTTCTAGACTTAATCTTTCC
>NW_009259833.1:542407-552735 GCF_000687185.1 Egretta garzetta
AGACTCGGGGCTCTGGTTTGTTCCACCCTTTTAGCAGCAGCAGACCGCTCAAGCCACCGGCGTTCCGCGAGCAAAGAGACGAGCGAGCTAATGGACGGCGGCCGGGTTTGGGAGTGGGGACACTGGGGGCGTTCGGGGGTTTGTGCTGGGTTTTTTTATTGCCAAATCAAACCAGAGAACAGGATGACTTAATTTTTTTTTTTAAGTAGCTGTCTAGCTACTAGTTGGATACGTGGTTATTTCAGCGTGGGAAGCTGTACGCTCCGAGTCTCGCATGGCTGGCTGATCAATAATCATAATTTTAGTAATCACAGACGGAGCTGGTTTAATACGCGGTGCTTTTTTGGGCCTCGTTAAGAGAAATAACTCAGTTTGGGGCTGAAACTTTAGGAGCTGCTGGTTAAGAAGCAGGTCCTGCAGGGCCACGTGGAGATGTGGAATCAGCCCATGCGCACACCCCTGCGCAGAGGGGCGTCCCAAAGCAGCAGCGCCCCCAGGGATGCTGCCCCAGCAGCACCCAAAGAGCCCCTAGGAGAGGTGGCAGCCATCTACGGAAAACCATTCCCAGGGAAAAACCAAAGTGGGGCCGTGGGTGCTGAGCGCCGGGGACTGATGGAGCTGGTCGGGGACACTTAAAAGGCAGTGGCCTGTCCCCTGCCGTGAGGGGCCTGCGCCACGGCAGGGATGGCAGGGTGGACAACGTCCCTTCTCCTCCCTCTTCCCTGAATTTAAACTGTTGCTGCCTGGTTTGTGAGCGAGCCGACTCCCAACACTGAGCAGCTGAAGAATCGATCTGCCTCGGCCCCCTGGGGCAGCCCGGGGGGATTTGTCCCTACAGCTAAAACCATCGGGGAGGAGGAAGTGGAGCTCACCTTGGTTTATCTTCCCGCTTGTTGTGGCTGCAGCAGCAGGTCCCAAAGGGGTTAACGTAGGGGATGAGGGGCTGGGGAGGAGATCAGGGCCATCTGGAGCAGGCTTAGCCCTGGAAAGCAAAGTTTAAAGATGGTTTTAATGACCTGCAGGTGAGGAAGACAGGAGGGGCACGAAGTAAGAAAGAGCAGGTGGGTGAGGGGACACAGCCAGAGGTGGAGGCAGCGGCAGCCCAGACCCCCCTTCCGCCCCGGGCTGAGATCGAGGGCAGCGCATTTCAGTTGCTGCCACGTTCCCGATGCACCTTGACACCCTGTTTGCTGCTTTGGGTCCAGCTTCGCCCCTCAGCCCAGCCGACTGGTGCCCTCATTTGCGCCTTCTCCACCAGGTGGCAGGGAGAAGAACACCTGGCCATGCACAGATCCTAGAGATTAAGATCTCCAGGAAATCCTTGATAACAAAAGACTGAAACAAAATGGGTGGCAGTAGACGGATCTTGTTAGAGAAGTCATTTTCCTTAGGCGTTACCGCCAGCTCAGTGCTGCTCCCGCACAGCGGGACAAAGCCGCCGACCCTTTGGCGTGACCGTGTGCTGGGATCCACGTTTCAAACGTGCTTTGCTACCGGTCCAACTGGTTTTTATGATAATACTCCCAAGCGCGTTTGATTGATATTCAGTCTCCGGTTTCGGTGCCTGCGCGCATTCGCTGCCTGATCCCAACACCCACATCCCATTGCCACAATCCCGCCAGCATCTCCTGCTCCCCTCTATCCCACGGGGACATCTCCGAGGGCTTCGGCTCGGCACAGGGCAAGCCGCTTTCTCCTCACCCCTCTCTTTCCTTCTGTGCTTTATTAAATCCCCCCTTTCCACCGAGACCCGTTGCTTCGTGCCCCCATTTATTGCATTCACCTCCGCAGCTCCCCCTTGCAGCGCTTCGATGCATTTCGAAGCGACTGCCTCTGCATTGCTGCAGGCTTTAAAAAGTTCCCTGGGTGGCCGGAATGTCTCCCAAGGGAGGGCTGCACGAGTGCTCGGCGAGTTGGAGGTACCAGGACACCTGAAATGGTGGGAAAGCTGAAGAGGGATGGCTCTGCAGTGCCACACGCCTGCCAGCCTCGTCCCAGGCTGCTGTAAGATGACATTGTTAATACTGTTAATATTTGTAATACTTACAATATAATGGAATGTAATATGTAAGTATATCAAATCTATCAAATACATTTAAAAATATAAAAGGTAATAAATACGGCTGAAAAATAACCTATGTCACACAGACTTATATGCCAATATATCCCTATATCCAACATACACAGTAATCCCACAGAGACCAAAGCCAGCACCCAGCAGGGACGCGCATCCTCGGAGCTCAGCCGCCCCACCTGCCCTCTGCCAGGCGAAGAGGTTATGTTTAGGTGCTTTCATTCCGCATTTCAAGCTCCCAGGATTAGGCTGATGGCTTCTTTTTCCCCCCCACCCCGACCACCTTCCTCCCTGATTTCTGGTTTTTTAGCCTTTGGGGTCTGGTTGCTACATCGTCCCCTGGGGGTTGCCTTGGTTTCATCAGAGAAATGATGAAGGTTCCCGGGGCAGGGGCTGCAGGCGCAGGTGAGAGGAGCAGCTGATACCCTTTTTTATTTCACATTGATCTGTACAAGCAACACGTGGACAAGGAGGGTGCGGGCAGCCTGTCCAGTGCCCATCAGCCTGCTCGTAGCTTTCCAGCCCTGCCAAAAACAAGGGCATTCAGATATATTTTTGGCTCTCAGAGCTTCGGATATTGACTTTATTTCTTACGGTTTTGTCTTGGGATCTACAAAACATCCTTTGTTTTCTTTCTTTTAAATCCATCTTGCTTGGCGCAGACGTATCCTCTGCTGCTTCTCGTGTTTGTTGGCCCAGCGCTGGTACGGAGGGTTCTTGCCTTTGGGAGAACGCGCTGAAAAAATCCCTTAAGGCCCCGAATTGCAATATAATCCAGCTACAAATCCCACCTGGAATCCGTCAGTAAGCGACGAGCCCCGACATACCTCCGCTGAGCTCCCACGATGCCTTCAAAGCTCTCTGATCTCCTCCGTGGAAACGCTGCCGTCAGATAAGGCTCAGCCCCTGCCAAAAGACACAAAACATCTGCTTGGCTGCAGAAAATGGGATTAGATAAGAGCTAACCTTGCTCCTAATTTTTAATTTTTGGGGGAGGAACTGGCTCCTCATGCAGGTTCTCCCTTGCACGGGGGCTTTGGGGCTTTCACGGCGGTCCCCGAACCCTGAGGATGAGGTGGTGCCAAGCCCTCAGGGACGGTGGCACCGACACACAGAGGGAGCAGGGCCGGCGATGGGCTGGCTGTGGAAGAACAATAAAACCTGGGACTAACCAAGTATTTGGACCCCATCTTTATTTCAGATATTTTTTTCCACTTGAAAAGTTTCTCCCTAAATGCAATTCTGAAGCACCTGGTTGTCCAGAAGAGCTCCGGGAGCTCCCTTGGGAGACCTGACCTTGGCAAAACCAACGAAACATGAGCCCCAGGTGCTGCTTGGGCACAGCTCGGCAGACGAAGGGTTAACGCTGGTTTTCGGGTGCCTTTAACTGTGAGCAAAATCCCCGAATCCTGCCAAACCTCGTTAGTCCATGAGCAGGGTGAAGGGCAAACAACGCTAATTGGAGTGACGGCCCCGCCATGGCGGTCTTTGGAGCTGCGATAAACCAGCAGCGGCGCAAGGAGGAGGTGCCGAGCTCTGCTGCCGTTAACAGGTGCTGGGTCACCCCCAGCCCCCCCAAAACCCCCGACCCCCCGTCTCGGGGTGTGAGTGACCCTCTTGACCTGTCCGTGGGGGCATCTCTCCCTCCAGCTGCCGGGGAGGGATTTTGATCTGTCTTTGTGCAGCATCAGCAGCACTGGGAAGCACAGCAGCAACCTGTGTCCCCAGGGCTGTGATGGGGTACGGGGCCCCCCATCCTGCACCCTGGCACCCCGGGACCCTCAGCAGGGGTGGGAGGTGCTGCAGACTGCGGGAGTGGGGGCATTGGGATAACAGGGGAGAGAAACACAGAGCTGCTGCTGCTGGAAAAGCCGCGATGGGCAGGGCTGAAACTTTTGTATTTTCGCTTAAAGCCGGGGAGAGAGGAGCCCTGCGGCCCCGGCAGCACCGGTGCCTGTCACCGGCCGTCTCCGTTCCCTGCCTCGAGCAGCAGTAAATCAAACTCCCCAATGCCACCCCCGCCCCAGACCCTCTGGGGCTTTGCAATTAATCAAATTAGTCCGGGAGCAGGCAAAGAGCTGCACCACCCTGCAAGCTTGCATGGCCGACACTGGGGCTGAGGCTGGGCTCAACCCGGCTCCTGGCATCAGGTGAGTCCCTGTCCCCCTTCTCTCTGCTCCCACTGTCAGCAGAATCATAGAATCATAGAATCATAGAATCGCTTTGGTTGGAAAAGACCTTTAAGATCATCGAGTCCAACCTTTAGCCTAACCCTGCCATCCCACCACTAAACCACTAAACCATGTCCCTCAGCACCTCATCTATCCTTCTTTTAAATACCTCCAAGGATGGGGACTCTACCACCTCCCTGGGCAGCCCGTTCCAGAGCCTGACAACCCTTTCAGTGAAGAAGTTTTTCCTAATATCTAACCTAAACCTGCCCTGGCGCAGCTTCAAACCATTCCCCCTCGTCCTATCATCTGTTACCAGGGAGAAGAGGCCGACCCCCACCTCCCTACAGCCTCCTTTCAGGTAGCTGTAGAGGGCGATCAGGTCTCCCCTCAGCCTCCTCTTCTCCAGACTAAACAACCCCAGTTCCCTCAGCCGTTCCTCGTATGACTTGTGCTCCAGACCCCTCACCAGCTTGGTTGCTCTCCTCTGGACATGCTCCAGCAATGCAACATCCTTCTTGTAGTGAGGGGCCCAAAACTGAACACAGTATTCGAGGTGCGGCCTCACCAGCACCGAGTACAGGGGCACGATGACTTCCCTTGTCCTGCTGGTCACACTATTCCTGATACAGGCCAGGATGCCATTGGCCTTCCTGGCCACCTGGGCACACTGCTGGCTCATATTCAGCCGGCTGTCAACCAGTACCCCCAGGTCCAACACTACCACCCAGTTTGGTGTCGTCTGCAAATTTGCTGAGGGCACACTCAATCCCCTCATCCAGGTCATTGATAAAGATATTAAACAAGACTGGCCCTAGAACTGAGCCCTGGGGGACACCGCTTGTGACCGGCCGCCAACTGGACTTAGTTCCATTCACCACCACTCTCTGGGCTCGGCCACCCAGCCAGTTTTTAACCCAGCGAAGAGTATATCCATCTAGGCCATGAGCCGCCAGCTTCTCCAGGAGAATGCTATGGGAGACTGTGTCGAAGGCTTTGCTGAAGTCCAGGTATACAATATCCACATTGTAAAACATTTTCCCCCCCACCATGCTCCGTTTCCCCAAGGACCAGCCATCCTGAAAGTCCTTTCTGCTCTCCTGGGAGAGTCGGGAATTGGGAGCCTCGTAAAAGAGCTCTTGGAGCAACCTGGGTGCAGAGAGGATGCTTTGCCGGGCGGGGAGGGCGGGATGCTCACGGGGAGGGATGCTCACAAGGAGGGATGCTTGTGGGGAGGAATGGATGCTCGTGAGGATGGAGGGATGCTGATGAGGAAGGCTGGATACTCATGGGGATGGAGGGATGCTGATGAGGAGGGATGGATGCTCACGGGGATGGAGGGATGCTCCCAAGAAGAGAGGGATGCTGATGAGGAAGGTTGGATGCTCACGGGGATGGAGGGACGCTCCCAAGAAGAGAGGGATGCTGATGAGGAAGGATGGATGCTCACAGGGATGGAGGGATGCTCCCAAGAAGAGAGGGATGCTGATGAGGAGGGATGGATGCTCACGGGGATGGAGGGATGCTCCCAAGAAGAGAGGGATCCGTGCGGGAATGAACGGATGCTCGTGGGGAGGGGGGATGCTCCCAAGGATGGAGGGATGCTCCTGGGAATGGCTGCTCATGGCAGGGAGAGTGGGGCCTCAAGGCAGCTTAAGATGTTGCCTGCTTGGAGTGAAGACAACGAGCCCAGGCTTGCAAAGCCGCTGAGGGGTGTAAATACCTTTGTAGGACCAAACCAGGCAGGCTACAGGAGGATGTTACGGGAGAAGCCGCGATGCTAATCCTGTGTGAGGTCCTGAGTGCGGGCGATGTCCCACACCGTCCCTCGGGTGGCTGCTGCTCAAGGCAGTTTGGCAGGACCCACTGCAGCTTTTCCACCCAAATCCCAGGGCAGAAACCCCTCCATCACCCCCAAAAAGTAAAAGCCCTGGGGAAACGCGAGGTCTCATCCCATCAGGGCTGAGCACCAGGCCGGGCAGTGGCTGCTCCGGCTTCACCGCTGGATTTGGGGAGCCCACGGGGGAACCCTTGGGGCCAGGAGGGCTGCGGGGAATCATCCCCCCAAAAAAGCAACATCCCCAGAGGCCAGCTGGGATTTTTAATGCAATAGTGCCACCCCGTGCGCCGTGCGAGCTCCGGGCTCCTGGCTACAGTGACAAGTGGCACCGGTGACCCAAGTGGCCTTGGCTGGGACATAGATGGGTGACAGGCAGGATAGGGACCCCCATCACGGTGGGGTGGTGGCACTGGGGATCAAAACATCCAGGGGTGGGAGACACAGCCATGGGCATGGCGGCAGTGGGGAAGGGGTGACAGCTGTGTCCCCACAGGAATCATTTGATCCCATTGCCAGAGGTGTCTGCGGTTTGCAGGGACACCACGGAAGCTGGAGAAACACAAAATGTGCAGAAATCACAAACTTGGTGCTTTCTCGAGCTGCAAAAGGGAGTTTTATGCTGTTTCATGCTCTTCTCTGTCTTTGCTGGTGGCCCATGCTGGTGAGCACCTCCCAGACCATGCGGTCCCCTCCTCTGCTCCGTCCTGCCCTGGAGGGAGTTGGGAGGGGGAACATGGAAATACCCCACCTCTGACCCTGCGAGGGGAGTCCTGTGGCCCCAGCTCTCCCCTGAGACCCAGGAAGGGCCAGCATCACCCAGAAGAAACCTCACATGGGAAGTTTGGGATTATTTACTTACCACACAGTATTTGCGTGGCCTATAGGAGCATTGGGGGGACAGGGGGAAGCAATTATTTTGTGCAAGAACAGAGCAATGTTTAATGCAGTGGCAACACATCCTGAAATCCCACTGCCAGATGAGCTACAGCAGTGAGGACGGATGGGTGATGCGTGTCTCCACGACACCCCAGGGACCAGAGACACCCCAACAGGCATCTCCTCAACACCCCCAGGGCCAGAGACACCCCAATAGGCGTCTCCCTGACACCCCAGGGACCAGAGTCACCCAAATGGGCATCTCCCCAACACTCCAGGGACCCATGCAAGATGAGCACAAGGGAGGAGGGAGCAGAGTGATGTGCCCAGTTTCAGCTCCCCAAAATTTCTTGCTGCAAGGGATTTCAACCCAGCTGCCTCCATGCCCATGTATCCCAGAGACAGTTTCAGAGCATCAAATGGGTACAAGAAGTTTTTGGGACAGGACCACTCTGCCCTGAGTGTTTTTAGGGTCAGGCTCTGCTATTTTGGCACATCCCGAAGGTGCACACACATAAGGGTCCATGTGCAGGCATGAGCACAGCCATGCATCCTGCACAGTCCCGTTGAGGCTGTTGAGAAGCTCAGGACCGCCCTTCTGCTCACCCCCCTCATCCTATAGGGTCCATATGGGATCACCATGCCCCTCATGCTGGTGGAGGGATTTGTTGGACGTATGGCTGGAAGGAAGGAAAACGCTCTCCGGTCTGTGCAAATAAATACAGAGCAGCATCTGTGTGCTGCTGAATAACGGGGTGGGGGAAGGTGGTTTTGTGGCCGATCGCTGGTACGACGCACGCCCCCAGCGAGGCTTGAGACGCAGCCGCCTCCCTCCGCTCGGATCAGAACGGCTAATCCTCTGGGAATAATAGACGTAAGCCTCTTAGCTGGCCGCGTTGTCAGTGTCCGTCGCTGATGAGCTGATTAAAATTGAGTGGAAAAGATTAAACTCACCCCCTCTGGGTACCCCGGGAGCTGCCCCGGCAGCAGGCAATGGAGAGAAGATGCTCCTCTGGGTTTGGTGGCTTCACTCTGCCCTGTCCATCTGTCCATCGTGGGTCTGTCCAGACCCGGTGCTCCATAGCCAGGAGGGACATTTCAAGCCTTCGTAATCTCTGCAAATCCCCTCCCTGCACTGCACCGGGAGGTCCCAGCAGCTACCAGCCCCTTTGAAGACGACGGATTATCTGTGTCCAAGCTGCCACCTGGAGCTGGAGGAAACAGTGCCAGAAAAATCAGTTATGGGCAAAATTTCCTGAAAGGGGCCCCCTGTCCCAGTCCTCTGTCAGCCCCAGGGGACATCCCCAACGTCTTACTTTATTTCAGCAGTTGTACGAAACAGCCATCACCGCTTCGGGCATGAGACTTGGCAAACACACCACGTCATAGCAGAAACGCATGGGATTCCCTTGGGTTTGAGAAATTTCTGCAGCCCTCCCAATATCTGGCCAAGTGCAGCTTGGGAAAGGGACCCCAATCGCCCCAGAGTCCTCCTGGGAAGCAACGGGAGCGTGTGGAAAGGCATCATGCAAACAGATCCAATGGGATAGGGAATTTGGTTAAAAAAGAGGCTTTTTGAGTGACCGCCAGATGCAGGATGGCATTGGAAATCCTGGTCCTACCTGCAAGGCTGCCCATGGTTGCTCAGCTGCTCTTGCCCTGGTAAAGAAGAGAGACAAAGCTGGAGCTCAAGATGCATGCACGCCTGCTTGCTTGTGTCTCTGGTTTTCCACCGATTCCTTCAATAATTCTCCGCCACCGTCGCTGCTGGCTCTTTTCCAGGTCTCGTCCATGACCTGCAGCTGCTTCTGCTGTCAGAAAAAAAACCAAGAATTATATTAGAGGAGCCGACTGCAAACTGGAAATGTGGATCAAAGCACATGGGGGTCTCCTGTTGACCCCCTTTCAGAGCAGTATTTGGGATTTAACCCCATTTTTGGGGCAATACCACCCTGGCTGGGTGTAGGGTCCCATTGTGCTGGGGTCGTTGCCCATTTCTTCAAGGTTTTACTGCATTATTGGTTGGCTTTTGACTAGGACCCCACCGCTGGGCTCAGCAGAGCAAAGCTCCTCCAGCGGTGACCCAGAGAGGTGACATCTGCAGGCCACAAAATCTCATTAATATTTAGCCGATCCTTCTATAGAGCTGCGTTAATTACCCACCTGAGCTGCATTAATTACCCGTGCGAGCAACGGGGGCAGAGAGGAGATGCCTGTGGGGAAAAGCAGGGCAGAGAGGGTCAGGGCTGGGGTGGGGCTGCGACCCAGAGACCTCAGATCCACCCTGGCCCCAGGTCCCTCCTGCAACACCCACGGGGGATACATAGTATACCTACCTATACATTTCTATAGCTATATATTATTCTCGCTGTGTATCTAATACATAAACTCTTGCACTGAGGGGAACACTGGGTCTCACATCTCCAGCCACAAGCCACACCTCAAAAGCCAATGTACCCCAACATCTGCCCCTTCCTCCCCAAACCCATGCGTTCCACCTCACTTATTTCCTCAGAGGTGTTTTGAGACACCTTTTTGGGGTGCTTTTGGGGTGTTGCCTGGGACCGGGCAGGGATTTGGGGTGCTGCACATGGCAGAGAGAAGCGGCAGCTTGGTCTGAGTCCCTGCTGGTCCCTCGCACCCCACTTTTGAAAAGTAACCCCCCCTAAATTCCTTGCTAGGGGGTCAGAGCCCATCAGGGGGCTCAGACCCAGGTGGCGGTTATTGGGAGGAAGCATATGGGTTAATATACATGCATACCTATATATATACACACACACACATATATACATATTGCAGCCCCAAACCTCCCCCCCGGTCCCAGGGCCACCGTCGCCTCTTCCCACCAGAGGGGACCCCACGCAGGACCTGCCACCAGAGGGCACCGCGCCCCCATTTTTGGGTGCTGCTTCCCACAATGCAGTGAGCTGGGCCGGGGGCTCCGCGCCGCTCCGCACGC
The DNA here is from genome assembly GCF_000687185.1 of Egretta garzetta. Taxonomy (NCBI): domain Eukaryota; kingdom Metazoa; phylum Chordata; class Aves; order Pelecaniformes; family Ardeidae; genus Egretta; species Egretta garzetta. The sequence continues at coordinate 552,328 of NW_009259833.1, forward strand.
CGGGCTGCGGCCGCAGGGAGAGCGCGGAGCTCCGCGCAGCCCCCGCACCCCCCCGCCAGGTAAGCGCTGCCCCCGGGGGCCAGCTCGGCTACTTCGGGTGGTTTATTTTATTTTATTTTATTTCATTTCATTTCATTTTCATTTTATTTAATTTCATTTAATTTTATTTCATGTTATTATTTTATTTTATAGTTTTATCTTTGACTTTAATGATTTGAATTTGTCTAATTATTTTAATTTTTATTTTAGTTGTTTTATTTTAATGATTTATTTTAATAATTTATTTTATTTATTTATTTTATTTTACTTTACAATCCCTCCTCCCCCCGGCCCAGGAGAGGGGCCCCGGGCTCTGCCGGGGAGCAGCACCGTCCCCTCCCGGGATGGGTCCCGGCTGGGGGGGACACA
>NW_009259833.1:552984-558841 GCF_000687185.1 Egretta garzetta
ATTAGGCTTCATGTGAAAGCAGCTGTTTAAATAGCGGGCGAGGGATCCTCTGCCCCTGGTGAAAGTTGCTTTCGAGTTTGGCAATTTGGGCCATGGGGGATGCCAGGAAAACTGGCTGCTTTGAAAGGGCTTTTGAGCCACACGGAGAAATCCCAGCCGGGAGGGAGAGCCCGTGATGGCTGGAGAGGAGGTGAGTGGCCCCCGAAAGCAGAGGAATGGCTTGGCTTCCCCTTAGAGATGTCGGGAGCCCTGTCGCTGCTGGTTTAGTGGTACCTGTCCATCATTTGGCTGTGGCTGCGTGAATTCCTTGTCGTGGGATGTGAACCGGGAGAGCGCAGGGAGAGCAGAAGGGCTTGGAGAAGTCAGGACACCCCAGTCTCGCTTCCTTGCCCAGTTCCCCTTTTGTGTGATGGATCCAGAGGTGCTCAGGACTCATCAGCTGCCTCAAATTGTGTTTTGGGTTGGTTGGTCATTTAAAAACCTCATTTTTGCACAAAAGCCCCCAGCCAGAGCAGCATGAAAGAGATTTTTCTGTGCCAGGGAGGGAAGTTGAACATGGGCAAAAGCAAATAAGCTTGTATTTCATCATGCTGGGGTTGGGTTTCTTTGTTTTCCACCCTGCTCTGGGCAGTCTGGGTTCCCTATGGCCACTAATGTTTCCATGTCCAACCTTTACCTTCAAATGCATCTCCGTGACCGAGCAAAAAAACTTCTGCTCCTTTCTGCAAACCTCACTCCCTGCGGAGGCTGCTCTATCCTCTGCCTCCCGCGTGCTCTTCGTTGGGGGTTTCTCCTCTTGGTTGATGTGGGGAGGGGTTTTGTGGGGTTTCTCCTCCAGCCCCATCCCCATGAAGCAGCTCAGGACCGGGCTGAGAGATGCTGCAGGCAGGGAAAGTGCAAGCACGGCTGACCTGACAGCGGCTGTGCGTCAGTCGGGGTTGTGTGTTCTGCCGAGGGATGCATGCCGGCTTTGTGGCTTGTGCTGCTTGGCTCAGGAAGCAAAGGATGCTGTAAACGAGGGAAACCGGTGTTATTTGTGTCCCCAGAAGGGGAACCCAGGAGGGTTTTTCCTCAGCAGGATCCTTTGTTCTCTGAGAGGGACCTGATGGCCTGATTTCCCAGCATTAGTGGTCAGGGTAGGTGATGCTTTCTTTTCTCTGATGTGTTTTTGACTTCTTTATACTAGTCTTCAAGCTTTGGAGGGAGGGAGGATGGAAACGTAATCACCCCTGTAGAAAAGTTTGACATTTTGTAGCAGATAAAGCCAAATGTAGACAGTTGCTTTGATTTGGCTCCTTTTTGCTGAGCTTAAGGGGAGGCAGGAGGGGATTTAGGCTGGAGATGGAGAAAGGAGGTGGCACATGCACCCCTTGTGTCACGGTGACATCCAGCTCTGGGTTTTTTGAGTAGAAATACATCCCTGGGAACAGGCTCCTTCCAACTTTACTCCCGCCCAGAAACTTGAATCAATCATATCCAGCCAAAATCTGAAGATGAGAGAACCTCTGCTCCTGTGTCACCAACATACATTTTTGTGGCAGCTGTGATTTGATCGCTGGGGATCCCAAAAAGGATTTTAGGGTTGTTATGTGCATTGGAATCGAAGGTTCATGGTTCATCTCTTCTATGGACTTGATGATCTTAAAGGTCTTTTCCAACCAAAATCAGTCTATGATTCTATTCTATTCTGTGATTTTATTTCTCTGGTCTCTCTTGGGAAGGGAAAAGGGTTTCCAGTCCCCTGTCAGCATTTGTCTTTATTACATCTACAGTTGTTCTCTGGTGGGCCCTGGGAGCAGCTGGCTGGACGTGATCAAACAGAAGGTTTTAGGATGTGTGCTACCTCATAGCAGGACCAGGACAGGGTTCTGGTGGCCTTTTGGATGGGAGAGGAGAGGTGGGCAACGGTGGCTGTCACACAGGGTGGGCACAGCTGCTGACTGCTCCCTACCCAGGGATGGCTCCTTCGATGTGCCATTTCTTTGATTTTTTTTTTTTCCCAAACTTCCGCTGGCTTTTCCCAGAGATGAGCTACTGGGATGTCCAGTTATAATTGGGGCAGAAGAAGATGGCATCTTGACCGGCTGCTCTCTGGGCTGCGTGCTGCCTCCTGGCATTTTCCATATTCCCCTGGAGAACACAGAGGGTTTGCCATGGAACATGGCCTGGGGATGCTTTTTCCTCCAAGGTGGGTCCAGTTCTGCTGCAAAATCTTCAGCTGCTTGCCTGGACCATGCTTTAAAAATAAAGGCACTTAAAATGTTTTTTTTCTCCCCAAAGTAGTGTTGGTATCTGGGACGCTCACTGGGTTGTGTTCCTGATGGTTAGGGGATGGCTCTCTTCTTATTAGTTAATAAGGCAATGTTTGTAAAAGGAAATGACTAGGAAATGCTTAAATTAATTAATTAAATTAATAGGAAATGCTAAGGAGTGTTTGCCCTTCCCTGGAGCTGCTGAGAGGTGATCTCTGTGAGAGCCGTGGCTGGAGGTCAGGGCAGCAGCCCAGATGTGGGACCAGAGGCAGCTGGGGAGCCCAGACTTGGGCATCCCAGTTTCCAACGGGGATCGTTTGCTCGCCAGCCAAATGGCCAGCGCGGCAAGGTGCACATCCAGCTCTCGGCGGGAGCTGGCAGCAAAGCGGTGCTCGTTTTTGGTCTGATCCGGCTGGGAGGTGGAAGCGTGTCCTGGTGCCAAATGAGAAGAAACTCCTTATTTCTGCAAATACAGCAGAAGGAGGAATCACTTCCAGCGATGTAAAGAGGCCAAAAGGAGGTAGAAGGGGTGATGAAAAAGCACAGGATGGGTGCAGGTTGCTCAGGGCCCCCATCAACCCTGACCCACCTCCAGCGTGGCCTTAGAAATAAACTGATCCACCTTCAGAGCGTGCTACAGATAGTGTTGGACTTGTCCTCCTGCCTTTTGGTGGGAATTCCTTCAGTGAGGCTCCCCTGGATCGACTTTAAGCATCTGCCAGCAGTGACCCTGGTAAAGTGGCTGCAGAGAGCAAAGAACCCACCTGGGAATCGCTTTGCTTCTTGGCCTGGCATTGCTAGCTTGAAACCAAATCTGTCCCCCCGAGCTGGGGCAGGGGAGGTCACGCACTGGGTTGCAGGGCAGACATAAATACTGCTATTTAGCAACGTGTGAGGATAAAGTAATGAAATAATCAGGAAGCTATTAAAAAGCATCCTAAAGCGAAGGTGGCAAGTGCTAAACACTGCTGTGCCTTTGCAGTGTTCTCTACCCGGCTGCATGCTATGGGTCTGCATAACCTCCATGCAGGGATCGTATTTTGCTACAGTCCTGTCAAATCTTTTGAAGATGCTGTATAAAAATGGTTAAAAAAAAAAAAAAAAAAGAAAAAAGACATTCCTGGATGTCTTGAGCGCTGCTGGCCTCGTGCTCTGTGGTCCTGTCCCGGACTTTCACTATGTCCTGGCTCTGGCATTGGTTTGCAAATCTGAGTGCGTGGCTTCGTGGTACAGAAACACCGTTCCCGAGCCTGGGGATTTGCTAGAGAATTACTAACACTGGTAAAAGGGTGAGGAAATGTCAATGCGTTTGTATTTGAATAGCAGCTCCGTGGAGGAATCCTGTGGGGACGCCCGTGCCGGCCTCAATCAGAGGGTTTGGCCATGTATGTCAGTGGTGGGATCAGGGCCAACACTTTGCATTTCCATCACTTTCAGCATATTTTCTCTTACTTGGCTGGCATTGTAGAGATTTTATAGCTGAAAATGAGAAAACTCTGGGGGGGAAAAAAAAAAAGCCCAAGCAATTCTTTCTCCCCCAGCTTTCATTTCACAGTTCACCTTTCTTTCTGGCTGTAATTTCTGCTGGGGCTTCTGGCTTCCTAGAGAAAGGGGGAAAAAAAAAAGAAAGCAGGTGTTTAATAATAGATCAAAAATGAGATTAAGCAGTAAGTCAGCCCTCCCCTACAATTCTCCCTTCCCAAGAAGCAACCAAAGAAACTGCAAATCGCCTTGAAAAAGGGGAGTGAAAACAGTGAAGATCAAACCCGATGTTAAGTATAGATGAGGTGTTTATATTTTATTTAATGACTGTATACTGTCACCCTCCTAGAAAAGCTGCTCTCCCCTGAATTTCTGTATGTGATTAATAAAACAGCAGAGATGATCTGGAACGGGGAAAATGCAGCAAGTGTTGAGCTCCAAAGGTGAATGCAATGGGCACCATTAGCAGGCACAGGCAGGGTTTGCTGCTTGGGACACCTGAGGGTCTGTGCACACCCGGTGACATTGGTGACGGCTGTAGTCAGAGGTAGCTCCCAAAAACCGGGAGGCTTAACGAGATGCTGTTTGTTGCCTATCCCCGGTGACTCTTCAAATCAATTTTGACCACCTTTGGTAGAGCTGTGGGGTCTCTGAGGGAAGGGAACCCAAAGGGCTTTGTGCGAGATGCTGGCAGAGGTGTCATGATGGAGGGAAGAGGTGAGCTCATGTGTTATTAGTCACTGGCCAAGCTGCACCAGGAAGAGCCTTTTGGCATGCCTCGGCCTGGGAGAGGGTTCAGTCAAGGCTTGCGCTTGATGAGACACGACTTCCCTGGAAAGGAGGCTTAGCCCTGGCACTGGGTGTTGAGGCCATCAACCCCAGGCCTGTTCTTGTTTGCTACAAATCCTCTGGCTCCTTTGGGTCTTGGTTTCAGTGGGGCCATTGCTGCAGGCCAAGTGGGAGTTGGGATGGCCTCAGCTTCCTTGCTAGAAGCTTTGAAAATGCAATTTGTACAGAGCTGCTCTCCTCCCGACCCATCCCAAAGGGCTCCAGAGTCAGTGTGGACATCATGTATGTCAGCTACATGGGCCAGGTTGGGAGGGTGTGCAAGGGGGAAGCACCGTGTCTCCACCAGAGACAGGACAGCAGAGGAGAAGATCTTTAGTCTGACCCAACCTGTGGTCCTGTTTGCGGCCTTGATGAATAAAATACCAAAAGGGACACGAGGCATAGCCAGTCCTGTCCTGTCTTTGTCCAACATGACATAACCCAACCTGGGTCATGCCATGGGGATGAAAACCCACAGGAGCAGCTGCAGATTTTTTTTCTTGTTAAATCGCCCGCTTTCAAGTGCAGAAAGTGTCACAGCCCCTCTCGCTCTGTGACCGCAGCAGGGAACAGGCTGAAGAGCTATATCCATCGCAGCTGTGGGTGGTGAAGGCATGGCAGGAAGAGAAAGCAAGCAGCAATCCCGTGTGTGGGTCTGGCATGTGGGGCTGTGAACGTTCACCGAGGGCTGCCAGAGCATGAGATGAGCAAAAACTGCCCGCCTGCTGGAAAGCACTGCTCCCACGTGTGATTAGCATCCTCTAAGGTGTTAATTTACCTTCTTTGTCACCTCCTTGGTCTCAGCTTTGTATTTTTAGAGTTGGAGGAGAATCTTTTCCATTACCTGCTGGGCTGCTGCTCTTGTTTATTCCCCAAAAGGAAGAAAATTCGACGTGCCAGAGCTTAAACTTAAAAAAAAAAAAAAATAAAATAAAATCCAGACTTTGGAAACAACCACCTGGAGGTAGAATGAGCCTCAACAAGAAAATGTTTGTCTTCCACCTTTTTCTGAGGCTGGCTGAGAGTAAAGCGCAGAGAGAAGATGGGGCATGGTTTACTTTCTTTTAATTTCAAGTATATTCCAAAAGCAGAGCAGTTGGGATTTCTTTCTTTTTTTAAAGTTGCTTTGCCAAGTTTGGGTGGAGGAAACCAGCTGAAAACCTTGCCTTGGTGGATGTGGGATCGAGGCAGGAATGTATTTATTTTATTTATTTACCTGTTTTTACCGGTGAGGCCCTGAGGCAAAACAGCAAAGCCGTGGCTGTGTTGCCTGCTACGTGCAGGCAAGAAAAACA
>NW_009259833.1:558859-575396 GCF_000687185.1 Egretta garzetta
CGAATCCTTTTTCCCGGCACCAACAAGATCAGCAGTGAAGATACGTGATTGAGTCAGCAGTGCAGATGCCATCAAATGTCTGCTTTATTCCAGTGTATGAATCAGAGTAGAGAAGTGTCAGAGCCTCATATCCTGCATCTCCCGATAAGAGCACAGTTACCTCCGAAGAAACAAAACACGGTGAAATCCCATTATCCTGCCTGTTGTGAGCACCTATAACTCACTGGCACCAGCACCGCTTATTTTATTGCAACTTTTGCAATAGCATGTGTAGATTTTTTTTTTTCCTTTAAATTCTACACCCCAGAGCCAAAATGTTTGGGTTTTTTTTTATATTTACAGAAAAAGTGATCCAGCACATCTCTGTGCACACCCACATATATATGAATATATAAATATGACTGTTTTCTGGAGAACAAGCTGTTTGTGTTAACCCCTGTTAGACCAGTAAGAGCAGCATGTGCTACTAGCCTGGGTACGGGTTGCTTACTCTGCAAGTTTTTCCAATGTATCGCATTCTTGGGGAGGAAGGGGGGTAAATTCATTTGACTTTCCAACCATGCGTTTTCCTCCAAAATCAGCTTAATTTCCAGACTTAAAATTTTTCCCTTTTGGTTTGCTGTGAGAATTACACACAGAAGTGAAATCCTTTATCCCCAGAAGTTTTCTGCTTCTCCCTTGCAAGACTTTTCCATCCCCAACTGCTGGTTTTGAAGGCACGGACCACAGCCAGCTCAGTTGCAGCGTTTCCTTCTATTGTTCGATGGGGGCAGCTTCTGGCTCCCTCCACAAGAGTTACGTGAGGCCGCTGGCTTTTGCATCAGCTGCCTCCTTTCTTCTGATCCCAGGGGACCAGCTGTGTCCTGTTCCTGCTGCGGTTCTGCTTCTGGACCTGCTGTGGGAGGCCTCAGTGGGAGGGAAGGAGACTGGCAATGGCGTGGTTTATATTCCCTAAAACCAGGTACAACAGTGACATTTTGCGAAGATTTGGCTGTATTGTCCCCAAGGGAGAGTGTGGCGTTGTTTAAAAGACAGTTATATGACTGTGGTAGTGACGGAGGCAGAGAAGGACAATTTTGGCCCAGAATCCTCTTTTGAGGGGCTGCTTTGTTCCTTGGGGCTTTTCTGCACTGGAGACTAGAGAAGTTGAGGAGATAAAAGACATTTCTGTGGTTCCCCATCTGTAGATTTGAGGGAAAACTAGTTCAAATCCATGAGCCTAAGCTACATCATAGATCTCGCTGCAGAAATATGGAGCCTAGACATTAATAATTACGAGCTTGCACAATAAAGCACTGGAATATTTCACGTGTGACACAATATCTTTCGATCCAGCTGATGCTGTGTAGAGATCTGTGTGACAGTTCTATGCAACCAAGCTGGAGAAGTTTTTGCTCCCATTTGTGCTTTTTGAAGGAGAAGAAAATGGGAAGGAAAAATCAGGTTGCATCCCAAAAGTGTTTGTCAAGGCTGAAGCGCGGGGGTTTTAAGGTGCCCCCCGTTATAAAGTGTTTGTATGTGCTGAAAGAAAATGATGCAAATTAATAGTTTTCCTGTCCCTGCTTCCCACATCTTCAAGTCACTCCCATGCAGCCAAGCTGCCTCCTATTGAACTTCTAACAGAAAAAAGAAAAAATCTTCTGGACTGTGACTTAACATGAGAAATGTTAGTCCCCAGGGGTCCATATCCCTGAGGTTTGAGGGCTGGATGATAAAAGCTTTGGGCCGTGAGATGACAAATGTAACTTCATGTTCCAGCAAAGGTGTGTTTTAGGTGTAGGTATTTCCCAGCAGCAAAGCCGAGATCTTACCAGCTCTTACATGAATATTCTTTACCTTTTTTTTTGATGCAGCTAAAACTAATTGGAGGGCTGGTGATATTTTGAACAACTGTATCCACCTAAGAAATTATGACCTTGGTTTTATTCAATCAAATAATATCAAAATTAAGAGTGAAAATAGCTGAGCTTGTCAGTCACAAGGAATTGTGTTGCAGCCTGGGCTCAAATCCATCAGCTGAAATCAGGAGATACTGGCAGGATATTCTTCATTCATCAGCAAGAGGCATCACAGCGAGATCATTTAACTGTAATTCATCAATTTACCAGGCTACTCAATTAAGTGGGGGCTGGAGAGAGGATGACGGGAATGATTCTGCCTGTTGTAATGAATCTTTGGCCACCTGAGGACTTTTTTTGCTCGTTGCTCTGTTGTGTTTCACGCTGCCTTGAAGGCCCATCAGGAGGAGAGCCTGGACCAGCGATGCACTGCTGTTAGTGGCCTTGGTTTTTCATGTCGTATCTGCACGCTTTGTACATGGGAAGACTTGCATCATGCATTGAGCCACGCCAGTTCCGGGAGAGGAAGGTGGGAACGGTGTCTGGTAGCTGTGTACATGCAGCTGTCACATGCGCAAATACAAGTTCTCACCCTGTGACTGTAAATGAGGAAATATGCATAATATTAATCATAATTTTTGAGTGCAAAGTAGGCTGTTACCTAAGTAGAGGCTATTGAATTTACATAAATCTCTCAACTCCTTGTGTCTTGGCACTAGCTTGAAGTAGGAGTGGTGGTTTCTGTGCTCTTTCCTGGCTGGCCAGGTCAACCTTGTGACTGAAAACCGCATGGCAATCTCATGACTGCAGGGCTTCCTGCATCTTGATGCCAAAGCAAGCCTTCATCACTCATCCAAGCCTTGTTAAAAGGAAAACATAATCACAATGGTGGTGAAAAGAGAGGCCTTAAAGAATTAAAGCGATTAATGAGTTAGAGCTTTTCCTCTACGTGGTTTGTCACTGACCTGAGCCTGATTTAACCATAGTCTGAAGAGATTGTGGAGAACCTTGGGTGGACATATGCAAAAAAATGACTTAAGTAAAACTTTGTGCAGCCTGGAGTAAAGGGATAGGCTTTTCCAGGCCCATCTCAGCTCTGTTCTTCCTCTGTTTTTGTGGTCTGATCCCAGACTCAGTGGCGAAGCAGCCTGAGAGCTTGGTGCAACCTCTGGTTCTGCTGTGAGTGGTCCTGTGTGGCATCAGCTGCCCTGAGACCTTGGCAGCGTCATTCTAGTGCTGGCTAATGCAGCCCTTCATCAGTCTTGAAGAAAGAAGCTGGGCTAGAGGCATCTTTATGAATATGGTATCATAGACATTTGCCTATTCCTGAGCATATCCAAATACTGATCCTTCTGGGTGGCTCCACCTCGATCTCTTGATCGTCGTTTCACTGAGGATAGCTCACTGCTTGGGATCTCTGCTCGGATCCACGACAACACTCCCTTGTTTTGCCCTTAAGATCAACATCATGTTGTTTTCTTACAAAATGAGACTCGACCTCATCCAGGTTTCTCATCACCCCATATGTATGTAAGTTTGCGCCACCCCAATAACTTCTGAACCTGTTTCAGTCAAGAGATACAGGTCTGCAAGGGTAATTAAGGTTGCATAAGTTCATGAAAAATAGGCAGTCAGGCATGAGGCATAGCCCAGGTACTTACTGAGCCTCGGGGAGAGGTGCAGCTCCAGCTTGCATGTGTGGATACCAGACAGTCCCCACGAGGGAGAGATCTTCCAACTGTTTTTTGGTCACGAGGTCTATCAACTGGAGCGAGAGCATGGCTCCTCTGTTGGCCTGGTAGACCCCAGGCCCATGGGTGGTGGTCTCTATTTGCAGTTAAATGTCTTCTCAGTTTAAATGTGGTGGTGGTTCAGGCAAAACTAGCCCTACAAGAAACTGGTGGTGCCAGGGAAACCTTCAGCTCAGTGGGAGGTGTAGCTGCTTGCTTGCTTTCTGCAGAAACACAGCAAAAGACTTCAGCAAGTCCAAGGACTCCGGATCATGAACATTTCCTCCTAGCTGGGTTTCTCACAAATCCTGTTGTTTTCTTTCAACAAAAGCAAGAGAAAAGGAGAATTCATTTGATTTTAATAGTAAAATACTTCCAAGGAGATGAAGCAAAAGGAACTGTTAGCAAGAGGGATAAGTGGGGGTTGGACTAGATGACCTCTAGGGGTCCCTTCCAACCCAAAACATTCTATGATTCTGTGAGATTAAAACCACATTCTTTCTCTTGCTGTCCCTTGGACATGCACACGTTATACATATATGTAGCCAGACCCCTTCTCCTTGTGTAACATGGGAAAACTAAACTGAAAAGGAGACTATACAAATCAGGATGAAAGGAAGAAAAAGAGGATGAGTCAGCTCTATTCCTGCCTATCTGAACCAAGGGGAAGCCTGCCTGGCACTCACGACAGATTTTTTGCAAAGAAGATAATGCATCAGGTTGATGACAGCCTGTAAGATATACTGCGAGTGGTATGAAAATTGCTGGTAGGTACTTGAATGTCACTGACTGCACAGAATGAATTGTAGGTTGAGTTGCAACAATTTCCCTAAAGCGGTGTATATTAACATACAAATACCAAGGAAGTCCGATCTTTGAATTTTTATCTGCTTCAGCTTGAGAGTCAAGTAGGCGCATTACAGAAGTGTCACACATTTGAGTCAATTGTCGCTGCTGCATTCGCGGAAAGGATGCATCTGGGTTTATTGATAACGTTATTGAGGTGCTTAGAAACACAAGTGTGTTTGGTTTATGCTGCCCTCAGTAACTTATTCTTGTTTCTGGCGGTTTGTTAAAGTATTTTTTCAGTTTTAGTCTCCTCTGGAGATCTCTGCTGAGCAGAGCATTAGTAACGGACATGCTCTGTATGTCCATATCATCTTTCCTCCAGGAGTTTGTTATAAATCTGACTTTTTTTCATAGCTTTTTTGCAAATTTTAAGGTAATTTTATTTGCTGGAGGAAAAACTGAGATGGAGAAGAGAATCTAGGAATCATGATTTACTGACCTTCTAGTGAGTAGGCTCAGCTGCTTTTTTTTCTTTGGTTAAACCACATCAGCTGAAATGCAAGTTAGTGGCCAAAACTTCCTGTTGATCTCCATTGTACCATCACTTTGCCCATTTTACTTCCTCTGCTGCTCTGCCGATCCCCGCCTGTGCAGAGAAGATACAAAATCAGTCTTAAACCCACTTGAGAAGTAACTTTATGTATGAGGTTTCAGGTTTCGGGGCAAGTATTTTAGGTTGTAGGTGTCTCCTGATGTCAAAGAAACACATGGGAAATTCTGCCTAGTCAAGGGGCTATGTGACTGGGAGCCCTGAATGTTTTGCCTTGTGCTCGGTTGGTTTTAAAAATTGCCTTTCAGGAGCTGTGGCCAATGACTTCACCATTTCGCCTTTGTTCCCATCTTTAAACAGTTCCTGCATCCAAGGAGGTGGTTGTGAGGATTAGTCACTGGTTTTAAAGCTCTTTGAAGGTGGCAAGCGGTGTATAACAGCTCAATGTTTATTAATGGTATGGCTTAATATGATGAGGATTTTTTACAGCTGAGTTTACGTAGACCAGGATGGAGCCTCAGCAAGTTGAAATCGGCATTGCTTCATTGATCTCATCCCAGCTGCACCAGCTGATGAGACCTGATTATCTGGCCCATCATACCTGATCTGTGGGCTGCAGCAGGGAGCACTCCTTCTCGTTACTCCTCTAACAAGTTCTCCTTCCACTGGCCTCCTGCCACAGCATACGCCAAGTTTAAATCTGGTTCTGTGTTTTTGGCTTCGTTCCTTCTAAATGATTTCAATTTTGTTGGTTTTAACTGATCCCAGTGGCATCTTTTTATGATGCGCTTTATTCAGCTTCTTCTACTGCTTCTAGTGCAATAACACTCCTAAAGTTCAACCTATTTTTTTAATTACAAAAAAAAGAAAGAAGACAAAGTATCGTCTTGTTCTGTCACTGGTGGGAGAAAGGGAGGATTTTTCTTAATCTTTAAATTTGATTGAATTTAAAACAGCATACATAGTGGGTTTAGTGGAAGATTGCTGTAATCAAGAGGGCAAATTATTGTTTGTTCTTGCTCTCTTGGGAGCCAATACTTGTACTGAGTAAACACGAGTATTGCCATCTGTTGGATGATCTCAAAGCACCTCAGGACTGTTAAATGAAGAAGACTTGGAGAATGTAATTTTGTCCTCTATGGATGAGAAACCTGAAGCAACTTTCCGGGGCTCAGGTTGAGGTAACGCCTACTGGGGACAACAACTCCACAGCAGCGTATTTATTGTGCTAGATCCCACACCTCAGCTGGAGTGACTTCCATGTTTATTCTCCGGTTTGCCCCTCTCATTGACCTCTGCTTTTCTGCACTTACACCGTAAAAAGCTTCATTGCCTGGTTCTGTAGATGATGAGATTTCAAAGTGAAGTGGTCTTGTCAGCCTGTGTGTTTCTGCAGGCTTCCTGCGAGTAGGCATGAATTTATAGAGGGAGAGAAGGGATGGGAGGAGGACAGTGCATGTGCTTGAGGTTGTGTGTGTGCGCGGTCCTCTATTCCACTATGTCCAAGCAGCTTGCGTCCATCTCTGCTGAGAACCAGTCTTACTGTCTTGGTTGTTGTCAAAGTCAATCCGCTGCTCAGGAGCTCTATGAGTAATAATCAAGTTAAAGAAGCCAGTGTTCGCGCGCCCGTCACCCAGCACTGAGTGCATGGGTTTGCATTTAGGAAAAAAACAGAAAAGAAATCACTTTCCTTGGCAGACTTAGCTTTTGATTAGCTCCATGAACTGTCGTGCTCTGCAATTTTGCCATTCCCAGTACCAACGTAAGACACTGCAAATGCAGCTGCCTGTTGGGAGTTCATGGAACTGCAGTGAGTAGAGTCTACGTCAGCTTGGTCTCCCCAAAACTACACCCATGAATGTATTTTCACGAACGTTTTAGGCAGGACTACGATTAGCAGACGCAGTCCTGCTCCCCCTGGCCCACCTTTGTTTGCTGATGTTGCTCTTCCTGTGTCCTGCTAACAGAAGCGTTGCTAACGTCATGGGCACGGCTGCATGGGCAACTGAACTGCAGAAGTGATCTGGGTTAAAAGAAAATGTTTAATGAAGTAGTTTTTGCCACATTAATTTTACTTCAGCATCAGCTCTTCCTTTGCGTGAGAATAGAAATTAATTTTGTTTCAAGTTCTGAAAACCTGAAGACATGCTGAATAGATAGAAATTGGTTCTATTTATAGGCTGCGGAACTCCTTTGTACAATAAAACAGTTTGTTTTAATTTAAGCTATGTATTCAGCACATTTAGCTTAATTTTATTTAACTACAAGTTTTACATGCTGTTTTCCTGCATTCTAATTGTTTTTTAAATTTGCAACATAAATCTAAGTACAATTAAAAAGTCAGACTAGTCATTAAGAAACTTCATTTACCGTTTTTAACATAAAATGTGTTGACTTGCACAGTTTATTAATTTTTACAAATGCCCAACTGTAAAAATAGGACAGCTTTCCAGTTTAGCCAAAGGCCTGATTTACGGAGAAATATGCCTTTGTTGTTCTCCACCAGCAAAAGTCAGCCTTTCGTTAAGAAAAAAAAAGACAAAAAATGCAAAGCAAGACAGTTTAAATCAATCAGAATTGAAGCATCTTGCTCTCTGTTTTGCATCAATAAGTCCTGTAGTCACAGGAGAAGAGGTAGGATGGTTGAAAAAGGATTGGCAGGCAAGTTAGCAATGGTGTTCCTCAAGGACTGGTCTCAAGACCAGTGTTAATCAATGTATTGGCTAATGAAATAGCAGAAATTTATAGGATTTGGAGATGACATCAAAAGAGGAAAAATAGGGCATCCCATCAGAAGAATGAGTGACTTCAGGACTATTTGCCTGTAAGGAAATGCAAGCTGTTGTAACACAAGCTGTGATAGAAAGTCGGGGTTTCTGTATTGGAATTAGAATGTATTAATCAATCATAGGATAATTCTGATATCCCAATGACAAAGATACATACTGGGATCACATTTGTCAACCAAGTTATTTCCACTAGCGACAGGAAATGCGAATGCCACTGCAACAAATTTTAGTGAGGCACTTGTTGAAAATGTACTATGCGTTCCTTGTCCATGTAGGAGAAAGATTGATTTCAACTGTAGAAGGTGCAGGGGAGGTGTCTGGAGAACAGAGAAGCTGGTTCACAAAATGACTGAAGGAGCCTGGACGGTAAGCCAGTGACAAAAAAAGGCAGAGAAAAATGATATTCCTTCTCTATAAATACTCTGGCGTAAATACCAGAGAGGGAGAAGAGTTATTGAAGTTAAATGATGATTCTGGCACAAGAACAAATGGCTCTGAATAAGTTTAGGCTGGAAATGAGCAGAATGGCTTCAAACCAAGTGAGGTTCTTGAACAGCCTTCTAATGGGAATTGTGTAACAGGGACTAAAAACCTGATTACTGTGAAGATGGAGCCTGATAAATGTATTAATGGGATTACGCAATGTGGTTGACTTCAGTATTAAGGGATCAGACTCGGGATTTCCGGTCCTGTGCTTTTGTAAATACACTTGAAGGTATGAGAAAAAAACATATAAAGTTTTCATTTTAAGAAATATTTTCATAATGATTCAGCTTTGAGTTGGTTTCTCTGTTTCTAATGCACTAATAACTGAATTGAGTGAACTGTGGAAAGAAGGAAGTATCCTTTCTCCACTGGGAAAAAGCAGCTGGCAACTGTTTCCCTATTTTAGTGGTCGATTTTGGCAGCAGGCCTGTACTACTTCGATTTTTTTTTTTTTTTTAAATTTAAAGCATTTTGGTATATTATAGTAAAGCTAGGCCTTGAAATAGATTGTGCTCAAAACGGTGACATTTATTATTATTTAACTTTGTAATGATGCTTTTTATAAAACCTGCAGCACTTAATGCACACTAGTGTTTATTATCGATCTCACCGTTCTCTTTCTTCATCCCCATTTTCCCCCTTTACTAATAGTCCCCAGTTTTCCTGTCGCTTTGCTAAAATCTCAATAAATAAGACCGGCTGCCTTTTTGTCAAAAGAAACTGGTTGTTTTATCAAAGATGGGTGCCAAGCAATTATTTTAGCACAATGTAACTTTGATCTCAGGGTGCACTTTACACTCTGTATTTCCATGCCTTTTATGTTTTGATTCAGACCCTGTTCTCAAGGCTGGCCCGCAGCTGATAGCTGTGGCTGCCACCTCTAGCCCTCCTTCCTTAAGCAGAGGTAATTCTGCGTGGAGGTCTCTGCGATTTGGGAGAGATGCTGGTGGAAGTCAGCTGGTATTGATGGGATGCTGTGTTGTTACATGAGAACAGCAGACATGCACGTTGGCACTTTCGAACGCAGGTTGTGGGACGAGGAGGTTCATTCCAGCACTTCTAAGCTTTTATGATGAAGATTTCTGCATTTTAGTTGAGGGATTGTGTTAGCAATCCTTGCTAGTGGACTTTTCGACATTTCGGCAGCCTGGAACAGAGCACGCCAAGCAGCACAGTCGACTTTCCCCTGGCCGGGGAAATTGCAGGCAGACTTTCTTGTAGCCCACCCCACCTTCGCCTCCATGTTCTTTGCTCTCCTGGTTACTCAACGGCAAGGCAGCATCTGTATTCAGTCTGGGGGCTTGACCGTGACTATCTCCGATCTCCAGCATGTTCTCATTGCTTCTCTACATGTGCTTTTTGTTCGCCTCCTCTATTCAGGGTGCACATGGCAGATGGTTTTTCTTCTTTGGTTTCAAGCTCTTCTCATTGGAGCCTTTCAGCCATTCTACCCTGTCAGCTTCACAAACCAGTTCCCTTAATTACTTCAACTTTCCTCTTTGAAATGGAAAACCTTGCAGACCTGCTTTTATTTTGCTTAAACTGAACCAATTTGTGGAAAATAGGCTCGAATTGAGTGATCACAAGCAGCTTTTATTACAACATCCTCACTATTTGCCGAAAGTCTACAGCAGAATCACCTCTCGTTTGCTCAGCGCCTGTTCCATACAGAAGTCTGTTGGCTATTACATCCCAGACTTACAGGGCCCTGCTGTTAGTATTTGTTCTTCCTTCTGTATCTGGAGTTTATCAGCCAATTCCCAGGAGTATTTCTTTCTCTCTCTAGTCATTTTAAAAAGCTCTCTGCACACATCCAAATCTGATGGTGGGGTCTCCAGCGGACCTCTAACACAATCCCAGCAGACAGCCTTTTACAGTCTTTTCCCAAAGTGACTTTAATCCAGAACGATCATTTTATGCATGCTATCGCTTTGGATTTCTAGCAAACACAGATGATTCACTTAGTTCACAGAAAGAACCGCGGAGCAGTGTCCCAAAAGATTATTTAAATGGAGTTTTGGAAGTGGATTTGGGGTTACCGTGGGTAGCGTGCATGCTCAGGTCTGACTTTGGTTTGGGGCTTTGAGGGTGGGGTTTTTTCTTAACCACCTGCGTGTTACCGGCCTTCTTTACTATATAATGACTGTAATTTCTAACAGATTGGTTTTCTGACAGTCATCAGTAAGAAGAATTATCCCCAGTTTACATTGTGGTAACTGAACCTGGGGACAAATTAAACAGCTGGCTTGAGTGCGATCTGTGTTCCCCAAGTCCTCCTTCCATCTTTCCAAGCACTCTTGGCAATCTGGCGGGTTGTCAAGGCCCCTCAAATTGCGTGGACTCAAGGGCGAGCTGAAGTGCTGGAAACTCACAGGCTCCAGTCTGGTAGCCTGGTGCAGCAAAGCACATGCTTAAAATGATGCTTTTACTGAACTGCTTGTTTTGCAGTCACTTTTAATTTAAGTTTAGACAGTGCTGAATGCTTAATTAAAAAAAAAGTGCTTTTGGTAGACAAGAGTGTAATGCCCAAGCTACACTGCAGTTACAATACGTAGGCGTTTGGGGATTATGTTATATATAAATGAAACGATTGTTTCTTTTTAACTCCCATTTAAATATAGTTCAAGTTATGGAATATTTAGTAGAACAGAATAAGCTGTTGCTTGCCAGCTTTTTCATACCAGTGGTTACCAGATGCTTCTGTATTTATAACCTCACCATCTGTTCCAGGGTGGAGTTTGGGGGTAGTCTAGGTATTTGGATGTGTCTTCTTTCTTGGGTATCTCTGGAAAACTTCAAAGCATCTGTTTTGAGATGAAGGGGAAGCATGGTTAGCTGTAACACTCAAGGAATTCCAGGGAATTTTACAGAAATGCAGCAGATTCCTTAGTGTAGAAGGGCGCGGAAGGAAGAGGAAGGAGCCTTAAGCAAAGAGGCAGCGCTGGTATTTTGGGCCGTTACTCAGTCATCGCCAAGATCCACTCAGAGTTTTGCTTGGCTGTCACCAGACTGGGTTGCTGCTTCCTGCTTTGGAGCGTGTCTTTCTTAATAGTCACTGAAATTTCCAGGAGTATTGCAATGTGGAATTCTCTTAAGGGGAGGGTTTTTTATTATTTCTGTAGATAAATTTTAGTTAGGTCAGTTTTAGATAATTTTTTTGATGCTGGGTGACTCATCTTTTTTTTTCTTTTTAGGATGACGGAGCTAAGTCTAGCTAAAAAGAGAAACATAGCACATTCAGACACGTTTGCTCGCCCTACTGTATACCCTGCAAGGGCCCAGGTGAGGATGGGAGAGCAATGACGCTCTGTGGGACTGAGAAAGTAGCTCGGTTGGTGATTTAGCTCCTTTTGCCACAAAGCCACCCCACCCATGCAGTGGCTTCCATGCAATCTCTCTCTGTTCTCAGGGTGCCACCGTCGTGAAGACTGCCAGTGGTAACGCCTTGCTGTTGCTGTACCTGGTTAGGCTTGATTCACACACACAAAACAGCTCTGCACGACTATAAGCATTTCATTTTTTAGGTAACTATAAAAAAATGCAAAGGAAGTGAGGGCTAGGTTCACAGAACTGGTGTGAGCGGTTATAGACACAAGGGGAAGAAAACCCGCTCCTCCACCAAAGCCAGGAGTGACTTGTCATACTGAAATTGGTTTGCTGGTGGTTTTGGGGATGGGGAAAACCACATTTTGGTCAACAAACTACTTGTCAAAAATACTCAGCCAGTGCGAGTAACAGCCTTCGGTTGCTAATGAGCTGGGAGATACTGGGGGAGGAGGGAAAGCTACATGTCTCTCTACCCATCCTTTGAGCCATCTGGTCTCTCACGGTTTATTTGTAGTCACTCTCCTCATCTCTCTTAACTTACTTTGTTGTTGCTGAAATATGAAAATTACCCTTTTGGGCATTGTGCTTCTTGTGAAGAAAATAAGATAGTGTGGTTATGCATGGTTTTATAAACAAAGCACAATGCAGTCATTTAATTAATTTATCTAGAATGCTTATTCTTAATCAAATGTGTGGCAGTGCAACTCGACATCCTCTTGAGTGTGATCCGTGATATTCCACCTTAAGCAAAACCTTCTACCCTGTTTCTTGCCTCATGATTTTGCTTTCAAGTAGCTTGGTAAATTAAGAAACACTAACTGTGCCTTCATTAGCAAGGGAACGGGCATTTCTTTCTCTCACCCCATTTTGCCACCAGGCAGTGTCCTCCGGCATCCCAGCATCTTGCCAAAAGCTTTCACTGCTTTTATAAACTTACTTTCTTCTGCCATCAGGATCTGGTTCCCCTGTGCAGGATGCTGATAGTTCATTGTATTTGCTCTTTGGATCCCAGCTGGGGCTGCACTGGGTCCAAACCCGAATTAGCATTTGGAGGGGAGAAGTCTTTACGTCTGTGTGTCCATTCTTACGCTAACCTTTCCTTTCCCGAGTGTTTCATTGCATGCTCTAGCCCTTGCTCTGCTTTATGGCCAGCAGTAGGGTGTATTGTTACAATACTTCTTGTGCCCATGGGGTCTTCAAAGTGCTTTATTTAAACGTACCGAGATGCCTTCACCTACCACTGAAATGCAGCTATTTATGCTGCAAAGCCTGGCAGCTGCTCTAACAGCAGGAGCAGGACCAGGCCACTGCTTTTATGTCATCAAGTAAGGAGAAAAAAAGAATATCCATGTCCATTAAAAACTGCAGGGAGAATGTAAATTGTCAGAATGTTAATTACCTGCACTGGAATTTGGCCAGCGTTCCAGATTAACATTTCCTCTCTCATGAAGCATGCCGTGGGACACCTGATGGCCAAAAGCAGTCAGAGTCTCAGCAGGATTAAAAATTGAGCTTTGCTGTGTAGTTGTTCTATAGTGGCTGAGGGATGTGTATTATCTATTTAGCGCCTACCGCACCCTGGGGCTAAAATGTGACTGAATCCTATGAAATCTGATAGGAGTGTCTGAGGTTAAGAGTGCGGTCTAAAAGCATTCCATACAACTTGTAAAATCCACAGATGGTCCGGCCTTGGTACTGTCTCCCATGGAAGGGAGGAGAAAACGGTTAGAAAAGATTTACCAAAAGGACCGTCGCAGGGAAAAGATGAAAGTTCAGGGTCCTCCCTTTGGATTGTTGTTCTCTTGAGGAGCGACGGATGTTTTTCTGAGGTTTATTTCAGGCCATGGAAGCGTGCCATGGAAATGTGCATTATCTGGCTCTGAAACGCCTTAATACCTGCTTGAAATGACTCGATGTAATTTATAGCAGATTGGAGACACCAGTACGTTGGATGCGAGAAACACTTACAGGTAAGTGAGGTGAGGAAAAGGGAATTTGGTGTGGGTAAGGAAAATAGGTAACACGGGGACTGTTTCAAGTAGAGAAAAGGAGGACACAAAGGTGTGATGGCATTCAGGGTATTCCGTCGCAGCTGCCAACTGTAGAGCTACTTAAAAAGTAATATAAGGGAGGTTCCCAGCAGGAAATCATACAGAGGTGTCTAAATAAGATTTTCTGTGAGCAATGGGACTCATGAAGCCAGTTTTTCTTAGATTTTGTCTCTTCCCTATAGCCTCTGTCCACCACCATTTCTTCTGCCTCCTAGGGTGTGTGCCATCACAGGCCCTCACCCCCGTTTCCCTTTCCCACCACCCCCAAACCTCCCTCCTTCTTACTGTAAGCCCCCGGATCCCTCCTTATTGCTGCCTCCCTGGTAGACCCAGGCCCCCCCCGAATCCCAAACCTCCTGTGGCTTTTCAGGCTGCGGGCTGGAAATAACGCTGCTTGGATTAGCTGGCTGTGAGCCACGCGCAAGCTGGCTGGTGAGCAGGTTGAACAGAAGGGGCAAGATCCGAGCTGCTTTTTGGGTGTCTTTGCATTGCACCTGCATGCTTTCAAATATCAGGATCTAGTATTCTTAGACCTCTGCCCCTCTGGTCAGATTCAACTAAAAGTCGCCAAGGAGTTTCAAAGTCTTTAACAGGACCGGCGCTGCGCAAGTCCGTTGGTGCTGTGCGTTAAGGCTTGTTCCTTTGGGAAACCAGGCTGAGAAGCTGCTAGGAGTAAAAGGCTTCTCCTCGTTAGGAAAGGAGTCAGGCAACCATTCTGGGTAACTCATTTGCTTGTTTAAACTGTTATTCATCGTAGGTTATAGATTCTGCCCATTAGGATCCACCTCTGACATCAAAATTTTATGTGTGTTCTTGGATACTGTATATGAGAACACAAAAGCCCAAATAGCAGCAATGGTGGAAAACAAAGATATTTGCACATGGTAATTTTTCTGTTGGGATATCCTGAAGGCAGTTGAGCAGTAGATTTTTGGCTTGGTGGAAGGGAAACTGAAAACTCCCCTTGAATACTGATCTCCTGTTGCATTAGAATAAGAAGGGTAAGTACAGAGAGAAGGGCATTAAATCTGAAGCAGTCTTCATCAATATAACCTGTAATAGCCTTGATAGCGCTTTCTGAAAGAAAGGCTCGCCAGACTGGCTGCTGACCCTGAAAGCTTGTTTTCTTTTGGGAGTTGGGAGAAGAATTGTTCTCTCAAGTCCCGAAGTGCACGTTCTCCATTTGTATTTCTTCCTCAGCAAGGTCCTGAAGGGAATGGATTGTCTCCCCATTTCCTCGTGCAGAGCTCCAGGTAGAGTGCAATGGAATAGCGAAACCTCAAGCTGTGGTTGAGTGGGAGCAGATGCGTGTGCTAGGGCAATGTGGGTGTGTTCAATGATTCAAATCATAGAAAGTTTTGGGTTGGAAGGGACCCCTAGAGGCCATCCAGTCCAACCCCCCTGCAGGAGCAGGGACACCTTTAACCAGATCAGGTTGCTCACAGCCCCGTCCAACCTGGCCTGGAATGTTCCCAGGGATGGGGCCTCTACCACCTCACTGGGCAACCTGTGCTAGTGTTTCACCACCCATATTGTAAAGAATTTCTTCCTTAGATCCAATCTAAACCTACCCTGTTTTGGTTTAAAACCATTACCCCTTGTCCTGTCACAACTAGTCCTGCTAAAAATATTGTCCCTGTGTTTCCTATAGGCCCCCTTTAAGTACTGAAAGGCTGCAATCAGGTCTCCCCACAGCCTTCTCTTCTACAGGCTGAACCCCAATGTTAATTTTGTCTTTATACTGTGCAATGCAGCCATAGTCTATTTTTCTCCCCCCTTGAAAAATATGTTTCTTAGAGCCTTTGAACCTGCAGTACCTATTCCTGCCCTTCAGTACAGCACGTTCCCTGCTTGTGACATTGGATTTCATATTGTTTAGCAAAGGGTAGGCCTGTGCCTCCCGCCTTACCCCCCACCGTTTTTTCATCTCAGTATACAAGTTTCTCCGTGCATTCTTTACACATGTGTAAATGACTGTTAAAAAGTGCAGAGCGGTGGAAAAGTGGTTTCTCGCAGTTTTGAAGTGCTCATGTTTTATTAAGGCTGAGATTCCTGGCGCTTTGTGCCCAGAGACACACTAGTCGCCACCCTCTCCACTCCTAGAGATAAAACCCTGTTTCTTCCTGTGAAAATTCTCTAATCCCCCCCCAACTGTTAGTTTGTGTGCTTTGGGGTGGGATTTGATTCCCATAGATATGAATGCCTTTCATGAAGCCCCTAAAATATAAAAGCACAGTTAAAGTGCATAAAGCAATGAAGCAGAGTACCGAACCTGTTTGACTTGGCATTGTTGTGCGAAGATGCTGGCACCATTTCTTTCCTTTGTTTCCCCTTTATTTGCCCATTGCTTTTAATTTTCCCTTTGCTTCAATCACCATCCATTGCATGGCACCTTGCCTTTGTTTCCCCTTTATTTGCCCATTGCTTTTAATTTTCCCTTTGCTTCAATCACCATCCATTGCATGGCACCTTGCCTTTGTTTCCCCTTTATTTGCCCATTGCTTTTAATTTTCCCTTTGCTTCAATCACCATCCGTTGCATGGCACGTTTGGTGCTTGTTGCCCTGAATTTTACATAGCTGCCGTGACTTAATGACATTTAACCCCTGATGACATTTAACACCACTCTAGTATTTGAAAGTACTTTGTCCAGAATGCACCGTAATTTGTGCTTGTTAATGTAAACCCTCCAGGTTGGATCTTGATGTAATTTTGTAACAAATTGAAATCTGTAGTGGTATTTTAGTACCTGTAAGCAGGCTCTGCAGTCAGTGTCTGTGTGTCTTTAGATCAGCTTTCCACAATACAGTTGTTGTCATAACCCCTTTTGCCAGGATTCCCCTGACATCTCTCTGGGGGATCAGTGGCCACCTTCGCAGTCACTACGGTGGCTCGACCTGAGCTCCATGGGCCTCGCAGGGGTTTTGGGGGACAGGTGGGGAAAGAGAAGGCTGCCGTGGCTAGAGGGCTGCGACGCG
>NW_009259833.1:575410-575764 GCF_000687185.1 Egretta garzetta
GGCCCGGTGGCGCGGGGCCGGCCTCTCGGGGGGGCGGGAACAGCTGCCCCGCCTCCTCCACCATTTAAAGGGACAGAGCTCCCCTTCGATTTGCCGCTCTACTCCCCTCCTCAGAACCGGGAGGGGGCGGGTGGTGACTGCGTGAGCCCTTGCCAACTTGGGGCCTTCATCTCCGCGCTGTGAGACGGAGCAGAGCTGGGGAGCTTCGGCTCCTTTCGGCAGGTTCCGGAGCCAAGGGTCTCCTCCTCCGCGTTTCTGCTCTCCGCCCCTTCAGCCCTTCGGCTAGCTCCGCCGCCGGTTCGGCTCTCTCCGCCCACCCCTCGGTTAAGGCCGCTAAGTTCCGCCACCCCTTCC
>NW_009259833.1:576284-582789 GCF_000687185.1 Egretta garzetta
CGCCGAACTACTCTGCGAGACCCCCTTGCCCCCTCTCCCCCGCCTGCCTGCGGCATCTCCTGCGCTTCGAGGGGCCGTCGCCCCCCCGCCATGGCCGGGGCCCTCCCGTCCCTCCCACCCCTGAGGCAGGTTTCGGCCTGGGGGCTTGAGGCCTAGCGCCCGGTCCGGCTTCGAGGGTCACGGAAAGCGCTGACCCCGACGCGCTCGTTGCCGTCTTGGCAGGGCTGTCCCGTGTCTTGGAAACTTGACAAACCCCTCGCGCCCGCCGCTGCCTCTGGCAGCGAGTGCCCCCGCCTTGGCGCGTGTTCCCTCTTGCTCGCGCCGGGGTTTTGCCTTGCGAGACGGTGAGGACAGAACCGACAAGGCTGTTGTCTCTTAGGTTCTCTCTCTCTGGTACGCTCGCGTTACGCTCCTGTGAATTCTTTGCTGAAGTTGAGGTTCGTGTTGTATTTTTTGTTTTTTTTTTTTTTTTTTCCCCCCAGCTGTTTTCCCCACATGAGGTCTCTTTTCACTCAAAAACACAGGCGTCTTTCCTCGAGCAAAAATTTTACTGGTGTGGGGCTAATGCGTTGCTGCTGACTGCCTAACACCCCGTTATACTGGTACAAACGCAAACAACTTGGAGCCTGGAGGAGCTGGAACTGGTTAAAATGGTCTTAAGGATTCACAAAGGTGCTGAGCAGCAAAATGTGCTTTTTAGATACGCTGTTCTGTTGCTGCGTATATTCGAATTCAAACACAGAGAGCCTTGTTGACTAGTTTGTGATCTCTTGTTGCTTATGTGTGCACCTGATAAAGTGTGTGTGTGGTGATATCCCGATATGATAGCTTTGGCTTTAAAATTTCTGGGTTTCTGTGCTGCAAGTCTAACGTCTGTATGAAGAAGATTAAATAACTTTGTTTCCTGGAAGGGGTGTCACATGCGGGTGATTATCTTATAGATATTTCTGTTTTCATGGAGAAGTGGGAGTTTGCATCAGTTCAGCTCGGTGTTAAGAGGTTCTGGAGCAGGGGTAGTTGACCGTCACTGTTTGAGCACGGTACAGCCAAGTATTTCTGGCAGCTCAGCTGTGGTACAGACAGCTCTTGAACTTCTTGATGTTGTGTTGCAGCGGGGATATCCAAAAGAGTTTTCTGAAATTCTCTAATTTTTTCAAGTGGAGACTGTTAGCTCTCATGTTTGGATGTGACGATGGATTTTGGCAGTTGTCAAGTCAGAGCAAAAGCAGCAAATGCACAAAAACAGGAAACATAATTGTTGAATTGCCTTCACTTAGACCGTTTCTTGGCAATATATGGCAAAACTGGAGGGTTGTTTGTGTGCTGTTAAGATAGGATGGGAAAAATCATCATCTTCCCTTGAATATTTGTAGCATGGATCTCTGACCGTTCAGCCAATGAGCTGAATGTTGTTGATGCATTCCCAGGGCTTGCTTGCATATGTGGAGCCAGAGCCCATCTTAAGTCTGCTTTCCATGGCTGTTACATCTTTAAATGCCATAACTATCATCTTAAGTTTTTAGAGTTTGTCTCTCTCCTTCTGGCTGTGTATATTTGTTCTTTTTTCCTTTCAGTCTCTGCTGCCTGATTTTTCTCCTTGCTGCTTGACTCCTATCACCTCTCCCAGTTGCCTCGCCTGTTTTCCCTCCCACTGCCCACAATAATGATTTCACCGGGGTGGGAAATGCAGCTAACCACATATGCTAGCTGTTTGAAGCCAAGATCACAGCAGTTGAATGTGAATTGGTTCCTAGTCCAGAGGCAATTTTTCTGCTTTGGAAACCCCACAAAAACACTGAACTGGAAGGGACCTTCTGATCATTGGATCTCGTCTCCTCCTCAGCAGATAGGTTTGCCAGTTCTTGCTTTCTCACTTCTCTACCTGTGATCTCTGCTAAACACCCCTTTTTGGGGGGGCAGGAACAGACTATGAACATTTTGAAGTGGTTCCTAACTCTGGGGTTTTAACCCCATGTGGAATTTTTGCCGTTACTGTAAGGAACAAATCCTAACCTAGGCTGGGATTCCTATGTCTTAACCACCCAGCAAGAAAAATATGCGGGGGTTTTGTTTGCTTCCGTGTGAAAAAGGCAAGTGATTCTCACAGGCATATTTAGATATGCGCCGTTTCAGTACAGACAGGCTAGTATGTGGCGAGGCAGTAGGGGAAGCGTTCGCGTGGGATTTGGGACACGGAGCTGGGACTTCCAGTCATCTCATAAGCTGTGCTGACACAGGCCCTGCTTGCTGGGCTAAAAGCTAGCATGAGTATGCTTGCAGTTCTGTGGTTGCAATTTAGACGCATCCTCAAAAGCAAAAAGCCCGTAGTTTTCTTCTTGGATAATACTTGAAAGTACTGTTTACTGGCAATTGTCGTGGTTGTGTTTGGCTCCTGAAGGTTAGATGGCTGTTTGTCAGATGCAAACGATGTTGCCTGAGAAGAGGTGCAAAGCCAATTTGAGGTTTTGGGGTTTGTTAGGAAGGATAAAGACAGAAGCATGTACAGCTCTGTGGCTTACTGCTATCGATCCCTGGATTGCCTGGGCGTAGGAGGCCTCGAGCGCTGGCCGACCAGGTAAATTGATGTTATTACATGGCAGTTGCAGGGCCAGTTTTGAAGTGCAAATTGAAATCCCATTTTTGTGAAATCACTGCTATTAGTTAATTGATGCCTGTTACCAGCAAGAGCAGTTTAGAGGACTGACTAATCACAGGTAGATTTGAAAGGACAGTTTGTAGCTTCTGCCTTGACTTGCTGGATGTTCCCTACAAGACTATAGCAGTTTTAAAGCAAGTTCCAATATATCTTTTTTAATTTAGCGTTTGCTGAGGAAGCTTACGTTATCCAGTCTTTCATACAAGAAGTGTGTAGGTATTGCTGTGCTCCCTCTGCTGGCATCGGCCCTTGTGAACTTGTGGTGAGTGGACATGGGTTTCTCAGGACTATGTTGATGTAACTGAGAACACTACAAAGTGACCTGCCCCTCACTGATAAAATCAAGTGAAATACAGAAAATCAAGACTTGTAAATCAAGCAAATCAATCTTTTACGTTTGTTGGCGGGGCGGGGGGGGTAGGAATCCTAAAACTCTAAACCAACAGATAATCTGTAACCACTAATGGATATAAAGGAGTCGGTTGGGGTTTTTTTTAACCTGTGTGTTTTAATGAGTCTCAGAATTTCTGCCCTTGCAGTCGGTTTCTTAAATGGTTGAGATCTCGTTCCCCCAAGCTGGGTGTGTGTGTTTTATCTGCCTATCCTCTGCCCTCCCCCTTGCCCATGCATTTTGGTGCATTAGGAAAGTGTGTCACTTTTCCAATGCAAATCGTTGCCTGAGAGTAGTATCAGAACGCGGGATTAACCCATGAATGTTGAGAAACCTTCTCAAGTTTCTTCTAATACAAAACGCTAATAACATTTCCCACTGCACAAGTAACATTTTTATTTCCTTTTTAATGTGTGGTTTCCAGCTGGTTAGCCTTCCACCTGCCTTGTTTCGTAAAATGCATTCTTTTATGATTCAAAATACTTGCAGGTATCTTCTTATCTGACGTTCTTCTTGGGGATAGTGGCAGTGCAGGTAGCCTGAGGTTTGTTTCCATTCCTTTTGCATTTTGTTACGAGTGCTGCTGTCCTACAGCGTACGTTCTGATATCTCGCTCTGTAGGATGAGCTTTCTTACTGTTTTGTGCTAGCCCTTCTGTGTAACGTGAAAGGCTTGCGGAGCTATGTAGTCATCTTAAATCTGTGCCAGCATATTGGCCATCTATGTATTAATTTGCAAGTGAATTATATTTATTTGAAAGCCAAGATGTCATAGAGCAGGAAATAAATTGTCCTATACATGTGTTGCCTTCCTCAGGGGACACTTCTCGACAGGTTGAGTACTTTCTAACTCCAGTCAAATAGATGATGAATTCAAGTTTGGCAGCTTGATGTGGAAATTGGGTCCTTTGCTTATATAAAGGCAGTACAATTAAAACCATCAACACCCCCTGTTAGGCTGTCCCATCAACATGTCTCAATTTTCAATGTAAAGATAAGCTTTTCTTTTCCCCATCCCATATGTACCTCACCTTGTGGGTCCAGATTTGAATGTGATGGAATTAAGCACGTTGCTGAATGTGGGAAAGACTTCTTTATCTTTTCCTCCCTCGATTAAATGCCTCCGCATCATATGTAATGCAGGAGTGCATCGGGATGAAATTTGTACACGTCTTTTAGGGTTTCTATTATGGGCACGAGGAAGTAATTATACCGCAGGTCTGCTCTGTGTAGGCACTTAGTGGGAAGTGATGTGTTCTGGATTGTGTTGGTGTTGAGTGGAGTCTATGCTGTGGAGTACTGCTGACATGCAGATGACGCCTGGAAAAGGTTGGCATGAAAGCGTTGGAGCGTGTGACAAGAAGAGCTGCCAAGCAAGTGGGGAGCCTCGGAGTTGAGAGCAGAGCCTAAATATATAGAGCAGTGGTGTGAGCCTCTTTCGAAGGGGTCTATAAAGTCTAAGCAAAGCAGTCCTGAATTCGCTGTTGGGGAACTTGTAAGGGTCTGCAAATAAAATAGGCTGAAAACCTTTGATACAAGTGGAGTAGTAACATCAAAGCCGTGATGTGTAACCAGCAGGTGGGCAGAAGACAGGACAGTATGATCCTGTCTTCCTCGTGCAGAGATAATTTGCCAGCCAGAAATAACATGCGATACGGGAGCCCGCTGACTCCCAGAAATGCACTGTATATCTAATAATATATGTCAGTGAATAGGTTAACATCGTTCTCAGATTATTAATAAAGATAGCAGTCCCGTAGCAAATGGGAAGGAAAAAAAACCCAACCCATGCATTGCTTAGGTAAGATATTTCTTTCCTTAGGCATCTCTCCTGGGAAGACCTTGGTACTTGTAAATGAATCTGCCGCCTACCTTGTGTACCTTCATGTTAATGTGGGGATTGAGGAGGAGCCAGCTATTGGAAAACCAGCCAGAGATGGATGCATTGGAAAGTTGCCACTAATTACTGTGGCGTCTGACAATTAGCTGTTGTTAAGCCTTTCCTTGCAAATTCTCAGCCCTGCATCAGGAAACAAAAACAAGGACCTGGAGAAAGGCAAGAGCTGCCCTTGTAATGATCTTGTGAGGGGAAAAAAAAAAAGTTCTGGGTGGTTGTTACTTCCTTGACCTTACTAAAAGCAGAACGTAGATTTGATCCTGATGTGGTTCCTTTCTAGTGGAGCAGGCAGGATTTGATGGACCCAGAAGCTCTTTGTCTTTTTGCTGTCAGGCTCTCTCGTAGTCTGCAAACTTCTTATGCCTCCTATAAAACAGGTTTGAGGCTACCTTACTTCATAGGAAAGCTGTAAATCGTTAACGTCTGCAAAGTGTTATTGTTGATGTTAATCTTAGAATTCTTAATAAAAATTAAGATTAATGAAAATAATAATAAAAAGATTCAAAGAAATCTTGGTTTCTCACATTTGCTTCCAGGGTCTTCTGACTTTGTTTTTACTTTGTGGCAGTGATGAATAGCACCAAGCCTTTTGCGAGTGTCTCAGGGGTGCAGTTAGTTAGGAGTAACGATTGAGCTGGAGCTGGCAGGTATCTCAAGGCTTTTGTACAGAAGCTAATTTGCCCCCAACCCCTCAGGAATCAGACTTGCTCTTTCTCTGGAAATGACTTTTACATTGCCAGGACAATGATGATTTTGATTAGAAAGGCCAAGCAATGCAATTATTTCTTCCTTGTCAAAGGAGCTGTCGGGAAAGAAGATGTTTTTGCATCAGAGCTTGCACTTCAGACGACATTATTCAGGCAGCAAGGCCCAGAGCATCTTCTGAAGTGGTTTATACAAGTACGACCCAGGCTCTGCACCGACTTGGGTCTCTGTATAATTCCATTGACTTGGAAGGAGTGACATATAATCTCTAGACAGATCCTGAGTCTGTTCTAATACGCATCTCTGATCTATAATACATGCGCAGACACGGCGATCCTTTTGGTTACCACTGAAAGCAGCTATATCTGGGACAGAAAGTGGCAGCTGTTTGACAAATGTAATAGAGTAGGCATTATAAAAAGAACCAAAGTGAATTTCCTCTTCTTAAAACTGATTAAAGCAAAAGCAGCATTGCCAATGTTTCTTGCGAGCTTAATGCTGCTTTGCAGGGGTGTCTTGCTTGGATGCTTTGCTGTCGCTGTACCTATTCTTGGCCTGTTTACCAAAAGCTGTTGTGTATGTATTGAGGGAGCACTGTGTTAACTCATACTGTGTATGGACTATTTGTTTATGTGGAGACTTCTGGGGCGGGAGGGGATTATACCCGAGCTCTTCTGTCACCTTCCACTGCTTTTGTGCTTTATAGATCTGTAGGAAATAGAGGTTGATGTTTCCATAGTATATGAGTGTATCGCAGTGCTTCTGGGATGTAGGGAAGTACTGCCCAGTAGATGTTGTCACTGGCCTTTGGATTTGGGATTCGCGACACGGTTGATGCAGTTCCATAGCTTGCTGCT
>NW_009259833.1:582815-593233 GCF_000687185.1 Egretta garzetta
CCCCTTCTTCCCTCCTCTGTTAGTTTACTTTCTTAATGTTTCTGCATTAGGAAATTCCTGTCTCGAGTCCAACATGGCTCTCCCAAGACGTGAGATAGGAGCATTGGCAGTGCCCGAGAGGAGGAGACCCGCTTCACTTGGCAGGGGGCAGGGAGCATCTCTGTATGATGATATTTTTACTTGGCTCTGGTACTCTGAATTTTGCTGCCCCAAGGCTATGAGGGATAGATGCCTGGTACGAGCTGACCTGTTTCTGTTACTCATAAGGCAAAGTGAGAAGCAGAGCAGTGAGAATCTGGGCTTGCTGCTCCTTTGCTGCTGGAGGGGATGGTACAATGCCTCTGTGCTTGGCCCCTTCCCCTGGCAGCAACAGGAGTGGCTGAGCATTGCAAGGCTTGTGCAGATGTAGAATAGGTAGCGGGACAGTGACACAGCTGCTGTGCTGTGTCAGAGGCCCGCTCCAGCGCTCTTTTATCTTTATTGCAAATCTGGAGTCTGCTCAGGACCAACGAGGGTAATTTAATGAAGCTGGAGGACTTGTTATAAATGAACGCGCTGAATGGACAAGAATGGTGCGCTGTTGTACATGACTGTGAAGGTCACTACAATAGGATGCTCATTTTTCAGTTCCTGCATGCTGCTGGGCGAAACGGAGGTTTGTGCTGACACACGCAGTTCCTGTTAATGGGGACTGGAGTTGTACTGAAAGGAGAAAATGTCCCGTTTTGAAGGCTGCTTGGCAGCAAGACAACTGGAAAGACATGTGGTATTGGTACCAATCTTTTCAGACTTCGGCACTTCTTTTCATTGCCTGACTTTTTATTCTGAGGCCTTCTTACTGTGACTCCTGCTCTTCTGTTATGAGAAGCGAAATTAATAATCTCCCTTATTTCCCATACATGGGAAGGAATGTCTTTATTCTGGCCCAAGTTGAACTGCAGATGAGATCTGTTTTGGGAACTGTGTTATGCAAAAGCAGGGGGAGAGGAAAAGGAAACAAACAGTTGTGTAGCCTACTCTCTTTGAAATGCTGTTTTAATGGTTCCCTGGTATTCATATAATTATTTAACTGGCTATGCGATCCTTGGGATTATTACTCTTTCCAAGTAATAACTAGAGCAGTAAAGATGTCTTGTTAAAGTGGAAAAAATGAATTGGCATATGTTGTTTTCAGTATTGCATTTTAGTAATTGTTTACAATGACCTTTTGGAATCTCAGAGAGAAAATTTGTTTGCTTGACTTTCTCCCAGATCAGCTCCTGGCTATCTTGATATAGAGCAGAATTGAGTTGTTTTGGTTTTTTAATTACATTCTGACAGCAAAGCCTATTCTTCTGTGTGCATTACAGTTCTGGCTTTTGCAAATGTTAAGCTGTCTTTAGCAGGACTTCCATGGATGTAGTTTTCTGAAACTTTGGGGGTTTTTTGTGTTTGGGGTTTTTCTCAATCCAGAATTGCTTGTCCTTGGTGTTATTTCAAAAAAATGCTTTATTTATTTATTTTTTAATCTAAGGAGAAAATTCTCACTATATTCTTGAATGTCTAGAGGCCTGACGATGAAAGGGCTGTGGTTTGTTGTTGGATTTTGTTTGGAGTTTTGGTTTGGTTTTTTGGTTGGCTGGGGTGTTGTTTGGTTTGGTTTGGTTTGGTTTAGTTTAACAGGTTGGAATGTGATCAGGTCACAGAACCTTACAGGGTTTCGGGGGGGGGAAAAAATCCCTTTTTATTTTTTTCTTACAAAGTTTTAGCAGAAGTCTTATGAAATCTTGTTCCTCGATGTCACAGGCCACTGTGGGTTTGGTATGTAGGAAAATGTCAAACATCTGTGAGGGCCTCACTCCACACGAACTCTGTGCCTATGTGAAACTTGCTCGGGCGAGACCAATGGTTCCTCCTTTTACCCTTTCAAAACGTCTCTTCTGGCATTCTTCCTCTTTCCTCTCTAAAAATCTGACAACTCTTGAGATCAAAGGGTCGGAAAAACAGATTGTGTGAAATCTCTCAGATCAACTCAGCATTTAAGTATGAGTTTTCACATGAGAGCCCATTGCACCATGTGTTTTCCAAGGCTGTACTTGGAGAGCCTGTGAGAGCCTGGTCCTTCAAATACACGAAGAAAGCTCTGTGAAACAAGCATCAAAGAGCAGGTGCTGCAAAATCAGGGTTCTGCCAAGTTTTGAGAAATAAAATTACACTGATGGAGATCTGCGTCTCTCAAGGGGAAGTAAGTCTCCAAAATGAGTGTCCAAGCTGGAACAAGAGAACAGGCACCCAAAATATCTCCAGTAGTTCAGTTTGCAGCTGATCCTTCCCTGCCTCTCAGTCTGGTCTGGTCAGGCAGAAGGACTGAAATGCTGGAGTTACTTGCAGAGATGACAGACTTGAGTGGAAGAATCAAATGGGACCCAA
Organism: Egretta garzetta; assembly: GCF_000687185.1. NCBI lineage: Eukaryota > Metazoa > Chordata > Aves > Pelecaniformes > Ardeidae > Egretta > Egretta garzetta. Next base: position 585,225 of record NW_009259833.1, read on the forward strand.
CCACATGTCTCAGATCCACATTGAACTGGAGCTGGGTGAGCAGAAGCATGTGTGATTTCAGCCCCCTAATCAGGCTGGTTTTTGCACTTCATAACTTGAAAAAGTGGGCTTTTTATCCTTGAATCTGAATAGGCAGACCTGAGGGGCACTCTGTATTTCCTGCTAAATTCTAGATAAGATCTTCTGCTGTTTGAACTTGCAAAGCAGTTTAGGTGTGTGCTTCCCTGCTTGCAGGGCTCCTGCAAAGAGTTTGATCCACCCCTTCATTTTGTTGGGTCTGTCAGGAATGAATGATGTTCTTCAAGCTGTGAACACAAGAATGGTTTAGCTTTAAAAAAAAAATTAGGAAGTCCCCTGCAAACAGATGATGTAATGCCCAAGCCCTATGTTTAAACAGTAGCTAATTTGCCAGGGGATAAACCAGAGTTAGATCTGTCAGGCTTTCTAATTCCCAGATTCAGCAGGGCTTTTGTTCTTTGTGCTTTCAAATGCAAGGTATGTATGTGTGCCCACTGCTGTCGGTGTGATTTCCTTCAGCTTCTGTAGCTAAAGTTTGTCCAGGGGTGAGAGAAAATGTTGCTGTAAACCTTGATATGCATCTTTTTTAAGTTTTACTTGGTGACTGAATTAAAAAAGAACCAAACCAAAACCATTTCTTCGGTGAGCTGCAGCAGTGCGAAACAGTTTCTTCTGAATTTGGATCTTGTGTCTTTGCAGGCACCTTCCTTTCGCCAAGCAAGGTTAGCTCCCTGCAAGGTGCCAGGGACGCTGCTCCGCTCTGCAGCTGGCTTGGGCTGTGTGTGGACTGTTTACTTGGTGTTTGGACTCTCCTCTCCCAGGCAGGTACAAAACAAGGAACACTTAGTTTTCACACATGTAGCTTTGGTGTTTTTTTTTTTTTTATGAGCAGCTTTCTCTGCTGGTGGCAACTCTGACCCGTGTAATGCTTCATATCTGCTGACAGGAGGGGACTTGCTGCGGTTGGCTGTGTAAGAGGGAGGTTTGTAGCAACACTTCCCCTCTCCCTTGGGATGCTCTGTTTATTGGGATTTTTCACTGACCTATTCCTTTAATCTTCAATTTTGGCACCGTTTCCCAGGGCTCGTGTGGGCAAAGAACTTTGCCAGCTAGCAGGATGAACCAGCACATGCAACAGGGTTGGAGAGATCCAGAAGCTTTAGTATCTGCCTGCAATCACAGAGGAGGGGAGATGGTGCTATCGTGAGAAAATGGAAGTGGCAGTTTAAGGAATTGCTTCTATTTTCTCCAGCTTTTTATATTGAAAAAAGGAAAAATGTCAGTCTTCTAACTTGGAGCAGCTTCATATGAAAGTTGACACCTATTTCTTTGCTATGTCATTAACCAACTTGGCATGCTGGGTGGTTTCAGCAGTTTTTCTTCCTCTCAACAGTTTTGGCAGAAAACTCCGAGAGCGAGTTGCGCTGACGCTGTGCTTGGCCTGGAGATGTGGCTCTGGAAGGCAGTCACTTTGGGAGAGATCACATCTGTGAAGAGATGTTGCTGACTCACAGCATTGATATCTGCTGGGGTGTGCTTGTTTTAAACAACTAGATTTCAGCAGCTTATAAAAATTGCAGAAGGGGGTGGGAAGCTGAGAGACTGTCCTGCAGTTGATGGTTTCTTATTTTTTCCATGGCTTCTGTTGAAAACTAAGAGTAAGAGTAGTGGGCCGGCTGCAGTTTATGGCGAAGTTGTGCTTAATCTGTTCTGTTTATTATTTTATTCCTCACCCTCTGCTTGCTGACTTGACTTCCTCCTCTTTGGTATTATTTTCACATAAATCCTTTTCCTCAGAATTTCCTTGTTCTCTGCCAGCTGTGGAGCAGCTGTGAAGATCCCAGAAAACATTAACCACTCTTAAGAACTGCTCAGAGATGCATGGTTTTGCGACGGAGGCTGGATTTAGCTGGAGCTCCTTGTATGTGCTGAACTGCCCTATAGCTAGCAGTGATGGGGATGTGTTGAGAAATTGTGGGCTGGTTCAGACAACAGGCCTTTTGTTTGATTGCCTTAGCAACCCTGCCTCTCTGAAAGACGAGATGTTCTCACTCGCACAGTGTTGTTCGCAGGAAGGAAGGCTGGTTGTTTCTCATGAAGCAGGCCTGGTTTGGAGGACGGATCTCGAGAGACGCTGCTCCTTCTATTCCCTCAACCCCTTTTTTTTTGACTACGGGAGGTCTCCAGCCAAAAGAAGTCTGTGGTTATCTAGTGTTTGTCCCCCAATTCCCAAGCAGCGTGTCCTGTTGTCTCTCGTCCTTTGCTATATCTGCTCCTGTGGGCACAATGCGCTGAATTTAAATAAATTGTAGTCTTTGCTAAATATCTGTCAAATATTGACTTAGTCTGTGGCGTGAGCTGACTAAGCTGAAATTAATGGTGTAATTCTAGCTTGTTTGGCACATGTGTATAGGCAGTTTCATTGCAGATGGTAGAGGAAATTAAGATCTTACCTTGTCTCCATCTCAAGGGGAGGAAAGACAAGCCTCAGGCTTATAATGGCAGTAAGGAAAGACTTGGCAGGGACATGGAGGGGAGTGTTTGTGAAGATGTTATTTGAGGGTGATAAAAACTCTTCCTAATGAGTGAGGTCATAAGACAAAATTGAGGAGTTGTTGTTAATTGTGTGCTATTACAGATGTCTTGAAATGCTCTCCTGCGTTCTGGTCCATTGCCATACCCCTGGGATAATTTTTCTTAATTTGTTGAAAATGAGATCCAAAAAACTGAGACAATCTGGCTGGCTGAGGTTTCAACATAGATCAGCAGACAGAGTGCTGGTATCTGCTGGCTTCGTGTGTTCTGTGGAAGCTTTACTCTCTGTGGAGATAAGGGTATCTAGGAGACCATGGCATCTCCTTTCCTTGGGCTGAGGAGAATCAGACAGCTCTGAGTGTTTTTGAGATGCTACTGGAAAAAGGGCAAAGCACTGACGTCTCCAAGCAGACAAAGAAATGGAGATGCAAAAAGGTGTCTGAAGTCATACGGGTCATCTGAACGAGCTGATGGCAGAACTGGAGCTAAAACGTGCGACTTTCCTTGTGTTTCAGAGCTACCGTGCGGCCTGTCCTTCAAACTCCTGGGAAGCTTGTGGTTTTTTGCGGTTATCTTTGAGGGGTTTATTGCCGGCATAAATAAATCTTGGAATTCCAAACAGTAAAGGTGCAGCTTCAGGACCAGTCCTGCTTGAGTGACTGCAGGGATCTCACTGCTGGCACTGTCAATCTGGTGGAAGCTTACGTAAATGATGAACTCGTGAATTGTGGGGTTTGGGTTTTTTTTAAGACACCTTTTTCTCTTCATGGCCCTTCCCAGCTTTTTGCTGCAGTTTTGATGCAGGCAATAAGATCTTCATTGTAGCTTTCAGCTTTGTGGGAGCTTTACGCCTACAATTGATCAGTTCCTAGCTGATCTTCAGTAGCCCAGAGAACAAATGTAATGCAGCAAATTCATTATATGCTAAAATATTTATCGTATTACTGTAAGGATCATTGACAGCAATGAAGGCTCAGTACAGTGCAGTCCTGAATCTTTCCAAAGATGGTATTTGTCACCATTCTCTTTTGAGTGCAGTGTCTCTTAAAATACTTGGAATAACTTATCCTTGGCACATGCTTTTAGATGTATGTGCTCGGATCCTCCATAGGTCAATAAATAGCTGTTATACTGTGTCTAAAAGTTAACAGCTGTATTTAATTTTGTTGTATGTACTCTCAAAGGCAGGCACGAAGAGGTAGAGCAGGAAAGGAGTCTTGATTTAACCTTGTACTTTTTGCTTGATTTAAGTAATTTGCAGCGTTGTGTAATAAAATCTCCATGATCTTATTTCTATTAAGATTATAGTAATCTAGAATTGTTATTAATGCTGAAGGGCATTTTTGCCCCTGCATGTGTAGGAGTGAATTACTTGTTGCATAACATGGTTTGGAAAGAGAGCAATGAAAAGGCTTCTCAGCAATGAGGTGGGCTGTGATTTGCCTTCCCCTGAACCGCAAAATGAAGTATCATTTGGCAAATGGATTCGGGGCTGCGAGGAACCTCTCAAACCATTTTCACAGGTGCATGAGTGGTGGTGCGTGACTGTTCCCTGTTGGAGGGCCCTGAATGGTGTAGGATATATGACTGACCTATTTGCCAGCAGTTTTAGCATCTGGCCAGGATTAGTTGTTCAGCCAGCTGATACCCAATCCCTTCTTATAATGGTATGTCTTTAAGCAACAGTTAGATGATTGGATGCTGAGGAGCATTTTGGAGCCTGGCCTTGCAAATACAGCTTGTTAGTTGAAGCTACGCTTGCTGTCAAGGCTGCCTTTTTAAGTTCTGCTGTCTGTCCTCCTAACGATATTCCAGTCTCTCTGCCTTCCCATTGACTGCAGATGAAGCGCTGACTGCAGTCTGCCTCTGATCCTCACTTTGTTAGACGGGGACTGCGGTTCGTCTGCCAAGCAGCGGCTGGGGGGTCACCTGTGGCCACTCCTCTTGCTGTGATGGGCTCATTCCTCCTCGCACCGAGAGTTTTGCTAATTGGAAGTGAGCATTGAAGGGGCCGCATTTATTGTTCCGTGTCACGAGTAAGCTCTTTGCCTGAGTGTGCGTTTCAGGCAGCTGCATGAGGTTCAACAGCTTTGTCTGTCATGATCAGACAGATCTCCAGATAATCTAGCAAATCTCTTGATTATGAGGGTGGAAAATAATATGCTTTGATTTACAGATGTTGCTGCACAAAAAGTGCTTCTGTGAATTCTCTGAATGGCAATATCTGGGTGTGTTTGGCATCCTCAATTTCTGAGTGCATCCATTTTCTGAAGATATCCAGAATTTCTGCATACTTTTCTAGACAGTGTATGCAGTTGCTCTTATATATAACATGGACAGCCGTTTTACAGACAAGCAGATTATTAATAACTTTTCAGTAGTGTTTTAAGCCAAGTTGAGGGATTACGTTGGGTCAAGAGTCCTGGAAGTTTACAGTAAAAAAAGACAAAGGATGATAGAGGCTATTTGTGTTTGTCTAATTTTGCAGGCAGGGTGGAAAAAGGGAAGGGGATGAAGCATATTTTGAACTAAATCCTCTAAACTCCTTTTCCTTCATTCCCTTAGGAAGTTGTAGACAAACTTGAAACCATTTTCCAGTACCTCTATGAGCGGTGGAAGGGGGAAAGAGATGCAGCAGGCACGTGTGTCTCACATCTGCAGCTCGTGGTGGCTGTTCTGGTGAGGGTGCACCAGCAGCAGGAGTGTTGCGGGCATTTGTGAAGGGTGTTTGAAGTATTTTCTCCTTTTGGGCACAGAAGTTCTCTTGATTATAGGCTGACTTGACAGATACGCAGAAGATTAGGAAATGTTTTCACAACCCCTTGAAGTTGTGGTAAGCTGGAAAAAAGAGATCCTGTGGTCTCTCTCTCCTGGCTGTGTGGTAGACCAAATTGGGAAGTGATTGGATTGAATCTAAGCTTTCTTCTTGTTTGCAAGGTTAGTTGTAACCTCAGTTCACTGTGCAGCCACGCTGTGCTTTTGCTGGGGCAAGGAGGAGGGGAGATGATGGGAGGGTAGAAATACTCTCCTTTTGGGTTGAAGAGCTAATGAGTTTATGGTGTTAGCTGCTTTGCTGTTTAAGGTGAGGGCAGCATTTGAGTTGGAGACTCTTAGGTTGGGACTTTTTCATGCAGGTGTAGTTGTCTACAAATTTGTGGGTGTTCTTTTTTTCTTTCTCTGAGGTCTGCTTTATAGTCAGTGAAAAAAAACCAACCATTTCTGTAGCACAGTTCATCTTATCCTAACTAGACATCTTGAACCAATAAAGTTTTATGTGCCCCAGAAGTGCCTGCTTCTTTTGCTAGCTGTCGAGAGCTCCAGACCAGCTAGTGTAGGTGTAATGGTCGTTGGTTGTGGCCCACTGCGACACCTTATTGAATGAGAAGTGGCTTACACAAGGCCAAACGTTGGGTGCTGGATAGTTTTGGAGACTGTACAAGCTCCTCATAGTTGCAACTTCCTCCTCAGCAGAGGGAAGAGCTGATGTGGCTGCTGGATCTGATTATACCACATGGTAGCAGGTCTGAGGTTTTTGAAGCGTGTTTCTGGCCATTTTAATGAGAGTCATCATGTGGTGGTTCAAATATCAGTGAAGAAAGTTGAGGGGCTTTGTTTCACTCTCCTGACCCTGAAAAGATTGGCCAGTTTGTCAGCTGTGATCCGTCCACAAGGGAAGGGTGTAGGTAGATGGGGTGATGTCCTGGCAGCAAGCTTGGGGAGGTCTTACTGCGCTAGCAAAAGAGGGAATGAGATAGTGCAATGGGGTTTTTTTCCCAGTGATTTTTGTATCTCTGATCAAATGTGCATTGGTGGAGGAAATCCCGCTGAAAATGACCACAGAGCTTTCTGTTTCAACTCTCTAACTTGAGCCTAGATCATACAAAGCAAACCCTTCCAGTTCGTGAAGGGGGTTTTGTGGAGGAATAAAGCTTATTGTCAGCTTCGGTGTTCAGACCCTTGGGAAATTGTGACCATTGTCTGGGCTATTATTGCTTAATAAAAGCTTTGCATTTCTTCATTCAGGGTCTTGAAAATCTGGTTCTGTGCTTTTAAAAATAACTCAGCATGAGCCACAATTGGGAGCATTCACAGAGGAAATTCTTCAGCCCTTTAAAACAAAGTGAAGGGAGGGAAAAAAGCCCTCCTTAAAGTGCTTTTACTTGTCCTGCTAGCTGTCGAGAGCTCCAGACCAGCTAGTGTAGGTGTAATGGTCGTTGGTTGTGGCCCACTGCGACACCTTATTGAATGAGAAGTGGCTTACACAAGGCCAAACGTTGGGTGCTGGATAGTTTTGGAGACTGTACAAGCTCCTCATAGTTGCAACTTCCTCCTCAGCAGAGGGAAGAGCTGATGTGGCTGCTGGATCTGATTATACCACATGGTAGCAGGTCTGAGGTTTTTGAAGCGTGTTTCTGGCCATTTTAATGAGAGTCATCATGTGGTGGTTCAAATATCAGTGAAGAAAGTTGAGGGGCTTTGTTTCACTCTCCTGACCCTGAAAAGACTGGCCAGTTTGTCAGCTGTGATCCGTCCACAAGGGAAGGGTGTAGGTAGATGGGGTGATGTCCTGGCAGCAAGCTTGGGGAGGTGTTACTGCGCTAGCAAAAGAGGGAATGAGATAGTGCAATGGGGTTTTTTTCCCAGTGATTTTTGTATCTCTGATCAAATGTGCATTGGTGGAGGAAATCCCGCTGAAAATGACCACAGAGCTTTCTGTTTCAACTCTCTAACTTGAGCCTAGATCATACAAAGCAAACCCTTCCAGTTCGTGAAGGGGGTTTTGTGGAGGAATAAAGCTTATTGTCAGCTTCGGTGTTCAGACCCTTGGGAAATTGTGACCATTGTCTGGGCTATTATTGCTTAATAAAAGCTTTGCATTTCTTCATTCAGGGTCTTGAAAATCTGGTTCTGTGCTTTTAAAAATAACTCAGCATGAGCCACAATTGGGAGCATTCACAGAGGAAATTCTTCAGCCCTTTAAAACAAAGTGAAGGGAGGGAAAAAAGCCCTCCTTAAAGTGCTTTTACTTGTCCGTGAAGAGTGAGTGCGTCTGAGCCGTATCTGGAGGAAACACAGTGGGGTGAGAGCCCATGAAGAGCGAGTGCGTCTGAGCCGTCGTATCTGGAGGAAACACAGTGGGGTGAGAGCCCACTTGGGCTCTTGCTGGTTTGTTTGCCTGCAACCTTCAAGGATTTTGGGTCCAGCGCTATCCCAGCTGGGAAACCTGGGCTGGTACTGGGCCGGACACACTGAATGCATCCTCTTGGGATGGAGGGGATGGCGTGCCTCTTGTGGATGAGTATCTCTGGGCAGGTGGGTGGGCTAGCATTCACTGATGAGGTTGATGAGTTTTGTGCTTGATGCAAAAAGCAGCAAAATGTTTTTCTTCTTGTACCAGAGGCCACTCCAGAAGGGGTAACTGTAGGCACGCGGTGAAGGATGTGCAATATTCAGGG
>NW_009259833.1:593493-594408 GCF_000687185.1 Egretta garzetta
GTGTGTTCTTGGGTTTATTTTCCTTCTTGTGTGGAAATAATTATATTGCTTGTTTCTTATGTTCTGGCTTTGACTATGAGGAGGAATGTATCAGGGGTTTTTGTGTTGTGGTGTTGTGTTTGGTTTTTGTTTTTTTTTTTTCCTTCTACAGCAAGCAGTGCAGTTTCTGCTGTTGAAATACTCTGGACAGCAGTTGCTGCCCACGTACAGCACAGAAATGTGTGTTTAGTGGTTGCAGGGCATGCTTGCTCTGGGTGTGCCTTCTTATTTTGTTGAGTGCAAGTGTCCATGTATGACTGGCCATAATTTATCCTTGCCACTAAGCTAGGGAGATACCATTTGCATTAGTAGTTTGTGCTTTGTGCAGGGCAGGATTATATACATTGACTCGTGAAGTATTTTGAAATAAGTTTTCTCTTGGACCTGCGTGTTTCTTGCAGGGTAGAGGCTGCAGCGTAAGGAGGGAGCTGCCTGGGATGACAGTGGGCTGCAGCAGTGCCGTAGAATACACTTGGTAGTGAAGAGGCTGATGGCTGGGTGTTGTGGTTGAACCCCACCTGGCACCTAAGCCTCACTCAGCTGCTCGCTCACTCTCCCTGCAGCGGGACAGGGGAGAGAATCGGAAGATTGAAAGTGAGAAAGCTCATGGGTTGAGATAAAGACAGGGTAACAGGTAAAGGAAAAGCCGTGCATGCAAGCAAAGCGAAACAAGGAATTCATTCACCGCTTCCCATGGGCAGGCAGGTGCTCAGCCATCCCCAGGAGCTGAGGTCAGCATCACGCGGAACGGTGACTTGGGAAGACAAATGCCATTGCTCCCTACGTTGCCCCCTTCCTTCTTCTTCCCCCAGCTTTACATGCTGAGCATGACGTCCTATGGTCTGGAATAGCACTTTGGTCAGTTGGGCTACAGTG
>NW_009259833.1:594506-626069 GCF_000687185.1 Egretta garzetta
GCAGGAACCAACACATCCCTGGGTTATCAGCACTGTTCCCAGCACAAATCCAAAACACAGCTCCATAATAGCTACTACAGGGAAAATTAACTCTATCCCAGCCAAAATCAGCATACTGGGATATCAGCTCAGTTTTACCACTGAGATAGGAAATGAATTTAGGCACAATGTGCCTCTTCTGTGCCTCAGTTTCTCCAGTGGAAAATGAATACAGTGTGATTTGCCTTTTCACTGCATTGGACAGCTTGCAGGCTCTTCAAACTCGGCATAACGAAGTCAGAAAACGGAGAAATACGAGCATTGGAGAAATACCTTAACTGCAAGGTGTGGTGAGATCGTACTGCAAGAGACTGGTGAAAAACACTTCTGTTGGTGTGTTTCCAAGCCGTGTTCGAGCAAACGCGGAGATGCCTTAGGTACGGTGTGCTGCGAAGTTCAGTGTTAGTTGGACCTTTTGCCTACAGGCAGCGCTGAGGGCACTTTCTTTCCCTTAGAAAGAAGGATAGAAAGGGTTTGTGAGTGTGACGTTCATTAGGAGCAAGCAGGAATTACTCTTTCTGCCTCTTGCTAGTGGCTGGGATATATGCACAAGCATATGCGACACAAGAGAATGGGGACCAGCCACAGCCCTGCAGTAGCTAAATCCTGCTGCACCTTTGTGTCGATTGGTATTACTTGAAATTTTCTAGGTCATGTGCACCATTGAAATTATTTCTATGCTTGTGTTTGGAGAATCTGCTGTGCCTATTTTCATTTATATCCATGTGACTGATCTAGGGCCATATGTTAAAATATGACTGCTTTTTATTTTTTTTGATTTTTTTTTTTAACCATTGGTGTCTAAATATAACTAATAAAAATGCAGACTGGAGCTCTTTAATGAGGCGATAAGTCATTCCTGCCTCTCTTCTTTTAAGACAAAACCACCTCACACACTGGCTTCTTTTTGTATGGACTTCTTTGCATTTCTACACATTCATCATAGCTTGAAGCCTCTCACAAAAGGCAGTAAGAAAAGGCTGCTGAACAGACCATTTTGGCGTGCATAAACCTGAACTCTTGCGTAGGGAAACCCTCGGCTTTAGCAGTGGCAGCCACAGGCTGGGTGTGAGGGTGGGTGATGACAGAAAGTGTTTTGGGGAAATATAAAAAGGGAGTTTAGCATGGCCTTGTATTGTACAGCTAAGAACAGGAGCCATTAGGAAGCAGTTTGCAAGGGGAAATATTTCTAATTTTGTTCCTTCCCTTTGCAAGATTGCATAATTCAAGTGATTGTTGGAAGTTTCTGCCACCCAAAGGAAAATCTTCTGCCACCTAACTTCTTAGGTGGTTGAGGTTGTGTGCAGCAGCGTGCGAGTGGCAGCTGGGGTGTGTGTGACACAGCTGGGCACGGTTGTTTCTGATTTTGAACCTTTGGTTCTGGGAGGAAATAGCTTTGCTACAGGAACATCTCTGGTTTGCAAGCACACTGCTGCGCACGCTGCTGCAGCAAATGTACCGTGGTTGCGGTTTGACAGCTGAAGTCAGAATACGACTGCTAAATCAGATTACGCTTGCACATGGTGGCTGGGTGTGAAATCCCGGGTGGCTGAGTGGCACCGTCACCGACGCACCGCTCTGTGGTTGCACAGCGTGTTTTCTGGAGCGGCAGAGTCATCTCCCTGAGCTGCCATGCCTGAACGCTCGTTTGTGTCCCAGTGCCGCTGCTCGCCGCTTCTGCCAGGCCATTTGTTCGTGGGCTTGTACTGTGAACTGCGTTGCTGAACTGTCCAAACTGGGGAAAAGAAAAGATGCGCTTGTTTTGGAAGGGTTTTGTCCTTTTTTCACCGCCCAGGGGTTGATTCTGCATGTGGTCAGTGTGGTGACAAGCTTGAAATTGGGGGCCCAGTCTCCTTTTCCTAGAGAAGACCCACCATATGGCTACGCACCGAGGCTTGCTTCCCCAGGCTTAGAGAGGAAGAGGAGGAGAGGGGAGCTGTAGCAATTTTGAGTTTGGTTGAGGATTGAAAGCCAGTGTTTTGGTGTATAAAACAATAGATCTATGAGTAATTGCTTAACCGTGAAGTATGTCAGAGCAGCTGAAAAAGAAGTTGATGAGGTCTCTGAAATGCTGGCCCACATGAAAAGTTTCTGAGAAGAGGTAGTCAGGGTTGTGTTCTTTAATTTAATGACCTCCTCTGATAGGCAGTCAAATCCTACTAATCAAATTTAGCAGGGCCTTGCATAATAAAAGGTGCTTTATTTACAGACTGCATGTTCACTCATAGACATTGAGGCACGATGATAAATTATTTAACTATAGATACCCAAAGAAGTGAGCCAGGCGCCTGCTGGGCCACGTTGTCTCTCTGCTTCCCAGCTTTGCACATCCTCTCCCTGGCTAATTCGCAAAATCCATCCGTTTGCAGAAGCGGTCTCTCGGTTATTAATGTTAATTAGCGAGGTTCTGCTCTATGACTATTCCTGTAGTACGCGCTTTCAAAACATACAAAGTGCTAAGCTCTTCACCCGTGTAACGAGCGTGTATATAGCTGTATTGTTAATTAGCTGCATCCCTCCGAGGATGTGCGTGCCCCTCTTGGGAACGGTAGTTTTGGTGTTTAGCTGCTTGTGGTAGTTAGAGCAAGTCCCCGCCGAGACTCACTTGCAGGCTTGTGCTGTGTCAGGTTGTCAGATTTTTGGCCTTTTGCTTTAATTATTAGTTTTTTCTCTATGCATTCTACTTACTAAGTAGTGCAGTTTCTAATATTAGTTATTTTCAGATTTGCCATTAGTAGCTTGTTTTAATCAGTGCTGACAAAGCACCTGACTTGATCGATGCTCCAGGTAGGGGTCAGGATTTAAGTGTTCTTCAGAAAAGCTTTTACGCTACAAGAATGGTGCTCCTTGTGCTGAGGACAGTTTTATATCTATCATAACCATCCTGTGATAACATCTTCTTCCTCCGACTCAGACAAACAACTCTGTTCCAAGGAGAAATTTCCCCCTGAAAATGCAGAAGTGCCATTTGTTCTGCAAAGTCCAATTGGGGCTTTATTAATGCTCTGATGTAATATCCTTGCTGATGGGATGATCCGGTTGTGGGTGTAATGTCTCTGAGATACCTTCTCTCTACAACTTGGTAGAAAGACTTCCCCCCCCACGCCTTGTTTTAACACCAAGGGCAATGAATGAAAGATGACGATAAACTTTGCTGTATAGGTAAATAATATGGCTATAAATAAGAACCAAGTTATACTTGAATTTTTATGTATGTTCAGGATGAAAAAACAATGTGAGATCAGCAGGTCTTTCCAGAAGAGGTGGGTTGTTCTCAAATATGTATGCTTTGTCCCTAGTTTTACATTTTTAGTATCATCCAGAAAACTCTTGGTTTTGCCGTTTGATTATAATTTGCATTTAGATTGGCAGCCTGGAGGGGAGTCGCTTGCAAGGGGAGATGGGGCTGCATGGCTCAAGTCTCTTGCAGATCTGGCTGAAAGTAATGGCATTTACATAAAAACCATTAGTTCTGTTATTGATAAACATGAAAGGCATCCGTTTCATTTAATTTTTTGATGAGGAGTCTTTAATATAAGCATACAATAGCACTGCAGAAGTAACATTCCTGCCCCCCATCCCTCCTTACTGACCTCTTGTTGTTTTAAGGGCAAATTTTTTGACTGGGATTTTGTTGGTAGGGAGATGTGGAGTTATTTCTATTCCAATTCACTGAAGTAGCCAGTTGTCTTGCTACATCATAGGGAACTATTTAATGCTCATCTTAATAGGTGTGTCTATTAATAGAACAGGGGTTTAATGTCTCCCTGAAGCATTACTAGTCTGTGTGTGATGTATGTATGTATGTATAGCAATGGGTTTTCCTTTTGTCTGCATCCCAGCACCGTTCTGTGGGTAATCTTTTGCTTAATCAAAATGGGTTTAAGTTCAGTGGCTCCTTGTTAAGGGGATAAAGTGAGTTGAAACAACAGATCTATTAAAGGAACCTCTTTGGTGCATGCTAGATGATATCCCTCTAACCCTTCAGGACTGTGTCTTGATAAAGTAGATTTTGTGGCCAGTGAGTACAAAATTTGTTTCCCTGTGTAATGCCCTTGACCACCTGTGTGATGGTGCCTTGGTGATCAGCATGTGTCAAAAGAGCTGTGATTCCCTGCCTCTGTAGTAACCGGGCTTGGGTAGCTATTGCTGCTACTCTTATATAAACATCTTGCTTTACTTTTGAGTTGGATCAGGTCTGACCTTCTCAAGAACCTTCCGAGGCAGCCAGGGCCATAGTTTTGTTCAAACATTGCAGCATTTGCTTGAGAGACCTTGCTGTGAGTTTTGCAAGCTCTTTCTCTTTCTTGACCTCAGTGTTGGGTGTGTGTGTGTCTGTTTTGCATTGCTTAGCTGACCTACTTCTTGATTATTTTTTTTTTTTTTAAATTTTTTTGTCGCTTTGTCTATATTTACAACTTTTTTCCTCTCTAGTAGGCTTCAGACAAATGAGTTGGGTACAGAAGAGGGACAGATTCCAGTTTTCCAGTTGATCACCTTCTACAGTGAGTACCTTAATATTTCAAGAATAAGATTTTCTGTAGTGCCTAATGTTGGCTTAAAATTGACTTCACTGGGGAGCAGCATTAAGTCTGCATGCTTGGACAACGTTGTCCTAGAAATACAAGCTCCCTTGGCTTAACTCTTGTTTTGGGAGAAGCAAATATTGTCCGCTCCAGCTCCTTTTATCTGAAGTGGTAAATTTTATTCGTATCCCACTTCCAGTAGTGTGCACACTTCAGCAGAGCGCAGAACTGGTGCAGTTATGTCTTGTACCTGCTCAAGGCTGTGGGGAATCAATGCTAAAGGTGTTGCCGCATAATTTAGCAATGTATCACGTGCGGCTTCCTGTGCTGCAGAGCAGAGGAGGCTCCAGGGTCAGGAGAGCAAAGGTTCACCTCTATTCCAGCCTTGACGGAGGTGTTGAACTCGGTGAGGAAGGCGGATGAGGGACCTGCCATGGCACATGTAGGGGTTACTCATAAAGGCGTGCTGTGAAATCAGGCAAATGAGGCTTGGCTTGACTTGTGGGCTGGAAAGGGTAAGAAAAAAGAACTGGAAAGTGTTGCCTAGTTCATGGTAAGGATGGCAGTTTTTTTCTGAAAGTAGAGGAGAAAATCATTATTTCATGGGGAATTTTTACACATTAAAATATCTTGCATGCACGCTAATGGCCTGTAATAACGAGCCCATGCTTTATGAGGTGTCTACAAATATTTTAAAACTTGCTGCTGTGAGGGACTTTAGCTCATAAGTACTGGTTAATGGCCCATCTGGTGCAGTGGCATAGCCAGGCTGAAATAGTTAACTGCCTTCTGTAAGGGTCTGCAAGCTGGGAGGACACTCGACTTCTGGGTGTAAAATGCAGGCGCAGCAGGTGAGTGTGGGAGCTGCACTGACTGGCTGAGACCGCTGCACGATTTAGTTTATTGTAACAGTCCTAGCAGGCAACTCCCCTAAGGATAACATGGGATGATGAATTTTAAAAATGAGGATGTTTGTTAATGAAAGACACAGATGAAATAATACACTTTGAGACTGGAGTGCGTCAGCAGGTTGGTTTAAATACAAGCTGGGAGCAGGGCAGAGAATGCCTGTGCTTCTGTGAAAGAAGGGGAACAAGAAGTTTACTTATTTGTGGCTTCCTAACTTCACCTATATCTGACCGGTATAGCGTGGCACGCAGGATGTCCTCAGTTTGGATGTTCTATTCCTACTTACTACAATATTGATTTAGCTTGTTTTACTTCTGGATTTGGAGCAGCCTTTTTACCCTACTTTTGCTATGTGCCAAATGTAGTGGGAACTCTCTTCTCAGCTGGTCCATAGCTGCTGTAACAAACGTGATGGTGAATAAGAAAACTGGAAGTAGCAGAGAGGTCATGTGAAGAACAAATTATGCCGTTATTGACCAATGGTGCCATCGTGCCATGGTCTTAATCGACATATCTAATCCCAATATGTGTTTAGAGTCAGATCTGCTGACTTCAGTAGCTAAAATAAGTCGATACCATTGAATTCTCTTTCTCCTTGCATATCTTAAGTAGAACATAGTAAGTTGCAGCCTGACAGCTGTGCAATTCGCGGAAGGCCACAGGGCTGCATAGGCTTCCCCGAGGGCATAATTTGGCCTGCAGAACATTTATTACAGCTGGTGTCGTGTGTAGCAGGCTCAGCATTGACCTTCAGAAGCTGTTATGCATTTGTGGGCCTGACGACTGGAAGAATGAACATAGGAGACAAGGATTTCAGGTTTGGAGTCCTTTTGTAGGGCAGAAGGCTTGTGCTTAAAGCAAGAAGACTGCATGTATGAATTAGGTGAGCAGGAGATAGCTGAGTGAAGGGCTGTTCTTGGCAGAGAGCTGGAACAGAAGAGATGCTAGAAACAGAGTCTGTGATTGCCATGGAACAGAACGGGAAAATAACCTTTTTTCAAGGGTTAACAAGTCATTCTTACGCACGACTGTCTCTGTAGCACTAAATAGCTAAATAACTGGACTGCGTCTGAAATGTAAAAATTTTTTCAGGAGACTCATCTTCAAGCATTACCTGAGACTTCCTGGCTTGGCAGCAGAACTAAGTATTGCGGGAGGTTGTATTGCAGGTCCCTTCCTATGAGGATGTGGTATCATTTGTATGAACGTGAGCGTAGGTCTGATGCTTCCTGCGCAAGCACCGGGTTTAGCTGTGTATGTGCTTCTGTGGTCTTTTGTCTCCTCGCAACTGCAATTAAACAGGCTACATGAGAGCAGTTCATTATTGCAAGGAGGATTTGTGCTGCCTGTACCTCCTGCCTGCAGTCCTCCCAAGGAACACTGGGCCATGGGGGAGATGAATTCCTGCTTCTTGCTGCTGCTCTTCTCAGAAGGTGCCATTGATTCTTGCCTGCTTTATTTAAAAACTCAGAACATGACAAACAAAACACCTGAGCTGTGGGAGGCCATAGGTCTGTCCTGTATCCAGCAGTGGCCAGTAGAAATGGCCTTCATCTCACGTCAGTTTATTTAGCTCTTATTTGAACCCATGTGTACTTTTGGCCTCTGTCCTGTTACCAGGCATTTCAAAGATTAACTATAACTCTGTGTGATGAACCACCTCCTTTTGGTAACTGAACCTGCCACCACCTAATTTACTGTAATAAGCTCCCGTTAGGGAACTGTTGTTTGCACGTTTGCCAATTCCATGCTGGTTTGGGTTCTGTAGATCCCTACGGTGGCCCCTGTCAGAGGTCTCTTTTCCAGACTAAAACATCCTAATTATTTCAGCTCCATGTCTTTGACCATCTTCACTACTTTTCTGTCCTCTTTCGGTTTGATGGTAACTTTTGGTCATGGTGCATGCCTGTTTTTTCTCCTCGCGAGTGTTCCTACAATCCTACTTATCAGAAGCTTGAAAGAACCGTTAGGTTTCTAGGGGCCCGTCCTTTTGCTTCAGTTCTCTGGATTTATAACCCCGGAAAAGAAACTAGAAATTTTGTATGCTCCACATAATAATAAGCCATAGACTTTTCTAAGAAGGAGAAGTTTATGTGTCTAATCTAAAGACTCTATCAGAAAAGCTATGAATAAACCTGATACATTCCAGTGCACTGAGTCACTAGAACAATATAGTATTTAACAAGGAGCCCTGGCAGACATTGTGTGGCTTTGTGCTAGAGCTGTCAGCCAGGATATGAGATGAATCTTTGTATCCTGCAGCAATTTTGTGAAACTAAATGGCTGCTGGTGTGCACTGCATCTTCTAAAATGGGGCCAAGAAACACTCTGGATGTTAAACTTTCTCCCCCTCTCCATTGGTTAAGAGGGGAAATGATACCAAAAGAGAGAATTAATCTTAGATAAATACAAATCAGTGTCATCAAAGAGGTACTGGTTCTGCAAGGGAAAGGCATGCCCCTCTGTCCCCTGTGCTTTGCATAAGTGGTATTTATTTTATTAGTGCTGTGGCTTCCAAAAAGTAGAACTGGAATACAACGTGATTAAAACTCTTTAATGTCCAGGGTTGTAGTCACTCTTTAATGTCGCAGTGATGGTCTGCAGACTGACATGCCTGGGGCTGTGACAAGCCTGTGGTTTTGTATATCTGCCCTGACTCATATTCGTGGCTTTTCTGCTGCCCTAAGGTGAATCACGGCTCCCACAAGGGTGGTTAAAGTCCTGCTCTGTGGGCAGCCTGGGGAACCTGGGCCTCGGTTCAGCTGAGGAGCACTTGGGTGATTTCTTCTTCCTCAGCACTGAGTCAGAGCTCCATGGATCATCCAGAGCAGTTTCTCCCCGTGTTGAGGCCTATCTTCCAAGTCCCAGGGCATCCTCCCCCACACCTCCCAGCTCCACGGCTATTCCTGCCACTGGGCTTTTCCTCTTTCCTCTCTTCCACCTTCCCCAGTGCTTCCTTCCTTCTTTTAAAACCAAAGAACCCACACAGCCACTCAGGCCTATCTGTGCTCTGCTGGTGGCTTTTGTTCTTTTCAGAGGAGCCAAAGGACCTGGCTTCTGTCTGCCTCAGCCAGCCCCATGTTTCAAGGGGCCCCTGTTGATCACCGGTAGGGTATGGGTAGGGTATGGTGATGGTTCCTGCCTTAACAATGCTATGCCAAAAGCCCTGCAGCCAGAGGTTGATGCCAACTCTTCTGCGCTGGTCCCTGGTATCATGGTACTGTACATTAGACCTACAAGTGTGTGCAGACCAAGTCCTCACAGCTGTTTTCTCCTGAAGCAGCCGGTGTTGCTGCTGTATCCAGGAAAGTATTTCACAAAATGTACAATCATTTCATTGCATAGATTTGTCCAGACACTGTTAGGAAAACATCAGTTCCCTAAAGCCCCTTGGCCTGCCAAGACTTGTCACCCTGGGCACACTGAGCTGTGTGTGTCCTGAGTCCAAGCTGGGGAGTCCCCCTTGACAGGGGACACATATGGCATGAGGAGGAGAAGAGAGGGAGGGAAATGTATCCAGAAACTGTAGGTTGATCTGGGGTCTGTCACTACCCAGGGTGTCCCAGCCCCTGCTTGTTCAAAGTGAAGGATTTTTTCATTCTTTCCTTGCCTTCTTCATATATATAATATATATATATTTATGGTTATTTCTCATTCTTCTTTTTACACGCGCTTATGTGAAGTTGCACACAGCTAGCTTGCCAGCCCACAGACAGCCTACTGTAAAAATTTCAGACGTAGTTTAGTAAGATAGTAAATTGAGAGTAATTTTAATCTGGTTGGGATAAGAACAGCCAAATTGGCTGTTTCCCCCGTTGGTTTCAGCGTTATTTTTGGCCAGGCAGTCCTTAGAGGGTGTAAATGCGCCAGACATCGATCCCTCTGAAGGAGGGATCAGCTCTTCCTGGACAGCACTGGAACACTGCATCTATTTATTTCTATTTAATTTTTTTTTTAGTACATTGACTGAATAATATAGCCAATGTGGAAAGGGCTTGTAAAACGCTGTGTTATGTGTTGGACACTTGCTCTGCCTAGGAAAATCTCTTGTGATGGAGAAACTCCGCGTACGGGAAACCTAGTGCGTTAGCTTGGAGCGAGGGAAGGTTTGGAGACCTTGCCGGGATCCCTGCTGTGATCCAGCGACGCTTGGGAAGCTGTATGCTATAAATGGGGAGCTCTGAGAAGCCAACTAGCGCCATCACCCAGGGGACTTTTTCATTTAATACAGCCATTGAAATTGAGACTTGAGGCTGCGCAGGACAATGCTGTAATGGTGGAGCTGTAACAGGCCGCCTTTGTGGTGGAATTACAAAGCTGGCAGTATGTGCTGAAGTGCTCCTGCGTGTTAAGCCTGTAATATCAGTTCGGGTTCTGCCCTCCTCCCTTCCCCTCTAGGATCTGGTTCATATTTAGGAAGAATAAGTCACTGTTTGTGTGTTTATTTCTTTTCTGCTTACACTTCTTGAATCACATGGAGGGTTAGAGGAAGAGTGCTCAAGTGAGGCTAAAACCATCAGGTTGCATGCAGGATGCTCCATAATGTGTTAATGCAGGTCTGCAACTCTCCACCCCTCCTGTTCTCTTGGTGTTGCTATTTTTTTGAGTATTAAATAACAAAGCTCAGCTATCCCGTTGGGCTGTGGCTCCAGCTCCCCTGCTGCTCTTCTCCAGGCTGTTTCTTGGGTTCGTTCCTGAACTGCTCCTGGGAAGGTATCTGAGCAGATTCCCTAGCTATGTTTTCCTTGCTGTCTCTGCTACAGACTCTAGACGGGTTTCTTTCAGGTCCTCTGTCTTGTGCCCCTATCCAAAAAGCAGGGGGAGAATCTGACCATTCCTATTCAGAAATATCATGCAGGACTTCCTTTTGAAGCGGGAATAAACATTTGCTGATGCTTTTGAAGCAGCAGAGATAAGCAGACAGAGAGTTACTGAACTTGTAGCTGCAATTTTTATGTTGAGGTAGAGGATCATCAGGCTTTTCGTGTGTTCGCTGCGAGGGACCATCTTCTGCCAGCCTTTTCTTCATACTTCTCTAGAAGCGTGGTTTGTGGGGACATCTCACCAAACATGCACTCTCTGCTCGAGAGAGAATCTGATCAGAAACTGTGTCCCATGGAGGCCGGGTAGCCTGCTGGGGTGGTTTCCTAGAGCTATTTACAGAATGAGTTGGAAGTAGAGCTGGATTACGCCAGCCTGGAGAACTGTGGGATGACATGGGATCTTCACTGTAAAATACAGGATACCTTGGCTCTAGCCTGTCTGTTGGCCAGGCAAATAACTCTGAATTCAAATTACATCCAGATTTGCTAAGAGGGTGTTGCATGTGGATGATAGATCATCTTGGAAGCTGGATGGAGGCCAAGGAGTTAAGCATGCAGTGGATGCCTCCTTGTAGTCAGGCGAGCCTCGCTGAAGCTGGCCTGATGGTTCCTTTGCTTTGCTCTACTCTTATTTTCTTCCCTCAAGCCCCCCAGGTACTGTAGCAGTGATGTGTGACTGTTCAGGAGGTGCTTCAGCTCCTGAGGAGCGTGTCTGTGACAGCCAGGGGTAAGAGGGCTCTGTGTTGCGGGAAGCAATAATTGCTAAAGCAGAGGCCTTGCCCATTTGTGCTCATTAAAAGATTCCGTCATAAGAATGGGGTTAGTAAGCCTGGGGACTGGCCAGATTTCAGGTTGACTTAAGAAATCCTGGCTTCCCTCGATTTCTTGTGAGTGCGGTATCACTCATTTCTCCAAAAGCGCGTACCAGGAGTCCGCTCTGTCGGAAGTAATTTAAGTATCTATCTGGACTTTGGGACCAAGGAAGGGAGTGGTCCTGGAGACGAGAATATTGCAAGGTACAAAGCCTGAGAACGGATTAAAACTTGCTTGTGATATGAAAATGTTGCGGTCATTATTTACTATAATAAAGCTATTTGAAAGCGGTCAAAAAAGCATTAAAGGGACTCTCCGGGAGGTTTGCATTACTATAGTAATGACTGGGGAGTAGGGAACAATGTTTGCCGGTGGCGCTAATTTGCTTCTGTGCATAATGTCTATAGACAGCTGGATGTAAACACTTTCTAGGTAGCCTCAGACTTGATAAAAGAGCGCCTAGTGAAACTTCAGTTTGGATAAGAGTGCATTAGCTCACGTTGTCAGACGAAGCTTTTTCTACGCTGAAGGTTCACGTGGTAGTTTGGAGAGGGGCCCCAGGGAACAATTGTGGGAAGCACAAGTGAAATCCTCCTTGCTTTTGTGTGAGCAAGGAAGTGTCCAGCGCAACTTGGATCACAAGAAGGCCCTGATATGAAAAGGATTTATTTACTTTGTGGAATTGTTCTGTCATCACTCAGCAGGATAATTGACTTCTGATTAGGAAGAAAATATAGCTGAACGTTCGTGTTTGAGGTTGTAAAAGTCCTCTTCAAAAAGCAGAGCTCTTGCTTAAACAGCGACTGCTCTGACAAGAACAGGATGCTTGCGACTCGATTACGCTGGTATTGATGTAACAGCTGTTGTTGTTTAAACAACTTGTTTCTCCCTCCTTCACACGCCTTCCTCCTCCTGTTGCGAACCAAAGGAAGAGTGGGAATCGGTGTTGTTATTTTTCCAAAAACAATAACAAGGTTATTACATTTTTCATTTATGGAAATGTTTTTGTCATGTGCTTCCGCTACTCAGTGGGTCTCAGACCTGCTGCTGTCTGGGTGTTTAGCTGGTGATGCTGATGACAGGAGGATACTTATTTCTTATAGACCTCTCCTCTGTTACCACCTCCAAAGGGACAGGCAAGCTAAAAGGAAGCCAAGATTTTTTACCTCCCGCAGGCAGCAGAAAGGCTGATGTGGAAGTCATGGGCATCTCACTGTGAAGATGATGCTTAAAATTTTAGAAGAGGAAGTCTTGGTCCAGAGTGGTGAGCAAGGGGTGCGGGTTACCTCGCTGGGAAGACTCCTGAGCAGAACAGGTTTCACTTCTGCCTCTATGAGCAGACTTCAACCTGGACCTGCATTAGACAGCGTGGCAGAAAAACTTATCCAGAGACTTGAATAGTTAGTAATCTATGAAGAGTCAGATTATTGGTATAGGTCTTACTGGCTACAGTTCAGGTCTTGTAAGGCAGTTCCTATGAAAGCATTTTCAGAAGAGAGATGTAAATTGGGAGGGGTGGAAGGTGAATGCATTGCTGCACTGAAACTGCCCTTAAGGAAAGGAGGATGCACCTCTTCCCTTTCTCCTCTTGTCTTCTGGATGGGGCTGCCTGGATCCTCTGCTTTATCCTGTTGATCCAGCTGCTGTCTTTCCCTGTGGACAGATTTCGTGTCCTTTTAATTCTGCCTAGAGTGCTCACCGTGAGGCGTCACAATCACAGAGCCTTTGAGGAGGAGAGGAAGCCTTCGTTAGGTCTCTAGGGAGCTAATTTATACTGATACTCTCGGGTTCGCTAGTCAAGTGTGTCTTTGTTTCTATATGCTTTTGCTTCTGAGATCTAATTGTAAGAGTGAGATGAAGCGTTGGTCTGCTGCTGTCTGCGGGACTGTAACTGCACAGTTCATAGCTTTGGTTCTTTAGCAGGAAGGGGAGAGAGAATTGACAAAAATATTTGGTCTGAAATTGGATGGTTTACACTTTCTTGTGGAAGTTGGGTTTTGTTGTTCTCTCTCAGGAAGTCGTGGATTTTTTCAACCTTGAACCTTTAGACTAAAGCACTTTTAAACAGTTATTAATTTACTTTATCAGTGATACTAACAAAAGATTAGAAGGTGTGTGGGAAAAGAGCGATCTCACCCTTGCCAGCCCTGATCGGAAATATCACTGGTATGTTACCATGTGATGCTGGATCTTAGTTCGATACAGTAAAAAAATCTTAACTATTTAAAGAAGTAAAGCGTGTGTTATAGCTGCATTTCTTCAAGCCATGATTAGAAAGGGAAAAAAAAAAATTGGGACAGCAGTTGGCTACTTGCTATTGAACACTGAGGTTTGCCTAATAGCCAAAATTACAAGTTTTGTATGTCTGCCTTGGACACAGTTCACTCTCTCCAGAAACGTCTTAAAATGGAGCACTGCCTGAATGGGAAAGCTTTCATACAGCCTGTTGCAAATCCTAAATCAGTGGGGGGTAGACAGAAATATCAACAGGAGAAAACAACCATGTCTTCTGCCTGCGCAGCCCGGAGTTTGTTTTCAGAGAGGTTTTCCCTTTTCTAGAGAAGGTGGAAATGCAGAGAAGTGAGTAGTGAAACCAAGTGCCACCACTGGGTCTCTGGGTGGCTTTTCATGCTCGGAAGGAGGCCCCCAGGTTTCTTCCTCATGTTCATTTTATTCAGAGTGGGTGCTCCTATTAGACTGTGTGTGTGAAAGGGTACTGGATGCTGCCTGAGATGGATAATAAGGGAATAAGCCAAGAGCAGCATAATTTATAACATAGGAAGTGATTCTCTTCATATTCATTAATGAGTGGTGACCCAAGCACAGGTAAATTGTCTGTAGGGTGGTGGGTTTTTTTTTTTTTCCCCTTTCGTCCTAAACCTATGATCATTTCCCTCCCCAGGCAACCTGTCCTTCACCACCATTAGCTTTGCCTCAGTTTTTGTCTACATTCAAAAGTTGAACCACTTCATCCGCAATTGATGTGTGCTCCTGGAGGGTGGAGAGCGCTATGGTGATATAAAAGCATTTATAATAAATGGCTCATTCTTGCGTTGGGAGAGGAATAATGGACATGAGATACAGCTTTATAGTTATAAAGCTATTTTAAATTTAGAGTGTGGCTGTGCATTGTAGCTGAACTGATGTAATGTCAAGCTGGTGCTGCAAGGGAAGGTTTTGTTCCCAGCGTTGTGCTCCCACTGATCTTTTTGTGCTGATACGTATCCCATTCCTTCCTTCTCAGTACAGATAGTTTCCTACCAGCTTTAACTCCCTGAATCGGCCCACTGTGGATCCAGGCTTGGAAGCTGGGGAAGAGATCTCTCTTTTCGGCAGCAACAGGCCATTAGATCAGCTGAGCAACAGTGCGAAACCACATCCTAATTGAAGTCTCTTGTGCCAGCAGCGTGTGTCAGTATTTGAAAGGTATTTGCAGTTGTTCTGCTTTCTCCCCTGTGATAAGTGATGTGTGGGGCAGCCATCGTGAAAGCAATCCTTTCGTATTACTTTGTTATCCTGAGTTAAGTTACTTCTGGAAATAGCTGCATTTGCTTACAGCCACCAAAGTAAGTGCAGAGAATTGCAGGCAGATCATTTATATGGCATATGCTCTGTGATGTTCTGTGTGTTAGGGCCAACTTGAAAAAATAATTAAAAAAAAAATAATTCCGCTGTTTCGTACTAGATGTTGTTGGATACTTAATGGAGCTCGTTGGCAGTCAAGCGCTCCCTCCCCAGGGATCCTTCCAGAGTCATTAGACTCAGTGAAGGATGATCTGGAAGTATCTGCCACATAATGAACTGCTGCTTCTCTGAAGTGTGGAGCGTTTTCTAGACACAGGAGCTGCAAAAGGGGCCCTGTCAGCCATCCCTGAGCATCTGCAGGGTGATAACAGAGGTGTGCTTGGGGTGTTGAAGGGAGAGCAGAAGGGTTACTCTCTCTCTGTAAATATGTAATACAGATGGTATCATGGGATAGAAACCCTTTAACTTAAAGGATGGTGATCTCCAAAAGGAAAATGATATTATGAGGCTGCAAGTAAACAGTGACTGAGGGCTAGAAGGTGGCTTTTAGTCATGAGATACGCAGCTTTAGAACAGTAGTTTGGGTGGAAAAAAAGGGTGAGTTCAACAGCCAGTTGGACTCTTTCTGATACATTTTGATTCTTGTCACAGAGGGCTTTGAGTTGGTGACTGTAGCAGGTTGTACTCTAAGTAGGAGGTCCCGAGCTGTCCCATACTTGTTTATACTCCCTATCAAGATTCAAGGGCACTGAGTACTGCTTGTTTCATGTGATGGATGTGCGTGCATGGTGTTTGCCTCCCATGAGGGCAGGAGAGGGTGAGCACAAGTGGGGGGTTATTGATCTGTAGAAAGTCATGAGGACAGCCTGCAAGGCAAAATGCTTCACCTGCAGAGAGGCATGGGGCAAAAATTTGCTCCTCTTCCTGCTCGGTTGGGGCTTTCTTCTGAAAAGCATATGCTGTCAAGAAGGATTTTAATGCAATTTCCAGACATTAATGTGATAGTATTTTTAATGCTGTATTTTGAGGGAGAAACCTGTACTCGAATGTAACCTTGGGCAAAGTTTAAAACAAACAAACAAAAAAGTGTAATGGGAAGCAATGAAGAGTTGGCAGTCATACAACTATGGATTTGTGTGGGAAGGCCAAAAATGTGCTCTGTCTCTTATCATGAAGAACGAAATAACAAGGCCTGGCCTCTGCCCCTTGTCTATGCGGGCAGAAGGGTACCCCCTGCTAGCTCTGCTCCTCTGGCAGCCTGAAGGGCTGAGCCTCAAACCTCTTCTTGAAGTTTAGAAGAGGAGGGTTGCTCAGATGGCAAAGCACCTTGCACATTGACTGGTTGGTGTGTGGCTGTGAATTCAGGGGGCCTCTCTGTTCTCCTGCAAGCTTCCAGCCTTCGGTGGTCCCAGGCCTCCTGTCTTCTCCCTATGCTGGGTACAGGCATCAGGTCCTCAGTTATGCCACCTCTCAGCTGGTATCATTCAGCTGCTGCTGCACCGTGCAAATGTGCGCTGTGTTGGAGGGCACTGCTCTGTGCTGTGCCCTCAAAAGGCAGTAGAACTCCAAAACCTGCCAACGTTTGTTGGAAAGACCCCAGAGCGGTGGCCGGGAAAGGTCAGTGAAGTTGCCTTGCGTCGCGCTGTGTGTTAAAACACAGCAACATTTCTCATCTGGAACCGCCTTGATTCAAAGTTGTCATCAAGATGAAGTGTACTGCAAATACATACATTTCTGTGGGAATTGCTTTGAATGCAATGGGCGCCTTTAATGATGTCTCAATATCTACCTCACCGCATGCAATCTTAATTTAACTAGAAGCCAAGGGCATAGATGAAATTTTGAGCCAAAAAACCTTTGACTTTACCTATCACTAAAAATTAATGCATGCAGTTGAGGTGCATTATTTTAACCCCTTTATTATCCCCATCCTGAGTGAGCAGGCTGGAGAAGCAGCACTGAGATGGATGGTAAAGGAAGTGGGTGTCTGCTCACGAAGAGCCTGGACTGGATTTGGCACATAGCGCTGGGTGGAGCGAGCGGTTTGGGCTCACTGTGGGTCCTGCCTCCCTGCAGAGGGTTGGAGATGGGGTAACTAAATGCAGCAGCTGCAGATCTGCTGGCTCTACCCCAAATGTTTCTGACGTCTCCTGGCTGTGCCAGATTGCAACAGCACATGTAATACTGGAATTGCACAACCAGTTACCTGGTTCCCTGGCTACGTTTCAGGTTTTCCTGGGTCTTTGGAACTGCCTCTGCCTTGGATTAGCAAAGAGAAGATGGTAGCCACCTGTGTGGGGCAGTGACAAAGCTGACTTATCAGTGGTGGCCCCAGTATGCTGTGGTGTGTAGCGGCCTGGTTTTGCAAGCCATGCCTTGCAGCTCCTACGGAAAGTTGCTGTGACCATGCAAGCTTGCAAGAAAACCAGTTGAGGCACTGGATTAGTCTAGGGAAAGCTTTCCATCTTCTTCTATGTTTGCTCTGAATGCTGCTTGCAGCGCCGGACAGTCTCCTGACTTGCTGAGCACAGTGGCCAGATGGTGGTGAAACCTGTGCTGTGCCCTGTGGGGCATGGTGTTATGCTATAAACATAAACGACATATAAATTATATATCTATAAAAACATAGTTATACTATTTTTGTGTAACTAGCACCTGCCATTTCATTCTGAGCTCCCCAGAAGGAACACTGTCCGACAGCATTTCTGGTGGATGCCAGTATCTGAATAAGATGACCACGCTAGGAGGTGGGGTTTTAAGCCAGGTAGGCTGGCTCAGGTGGCCAGTGAAGTGGAGTCAGAGAGCAACTGGAGATGTGATGGACAATATGAAAATGTCCTCACCTCTGCTGTTGTAAGAAAACATAAGAATGACGTTGAATTTGAGTAAAATAGTCTAGAGCATGAGACTAAATGACTTGAATGGCAGTTTGTATCCCCATACTCTTACTTCCTTGACAGTTCCTTTAGGTTGAAGAATGCTTTAACTCAGTGCACTCACTGCATATGAAACTGGTGGACCTGTATTTGCTGCTGAACTGGCATGTCCAAGGCATCTGCAACAGACTCGGCTGCACGTAGGGAACTGATTTTGCTGTCACAAGTGAGGCGCCTGTGTTTGTCCACCTTCAGGGCGGTAGGCATCGCTCAATACCTGACTGCTGCGGGAAGAGACAACGCTTTTCATCTCTACAGAGATCCTTCTTCTGTGTTCAGCAGCATAAGGCAGAAGGGGTCTTTGTCAAGTATGTGTTAGATGAGAAATTAGACTGGAAACAAGGTTTTAATCTACATATTTTACACTATTATGCTCCTATCCACGCTTCTCCTAGGCTATACATACGCTGGGGTGAGACTTTTGAAAACTAGTGGATTTTATGCCTTTTAGTGTCTTAAGTCTTTGGATGTGCTCCACTTATTCTTACGTTTCCTTTCCAACTGCATCATTAAAGGTGTTTCTAACTGAAATATATACTTAATCAGCTGCCTCGAGGTTTTTTTTTTTTAACAGGGAAGAACTCCAAATACACTTATTTTCATGGTAAGATCACAAGCATCGGCCACCACTCTGTAGTTTGGCATTTAAGTTCACATGTGACTATACATGTTCTTCTTGTCCTTGCAGATGTTTTCAGCTACTATTTGTAGATCCAACAAACTGACCCTTCTCCTCTCAAATACAAATTTTTCCATGTCAATTTAGCAAATAATTGACTGGTTTTCTTTTGAGGATAAACTCTTTTTTTTACAGAAGACAGCAGTACTACTGCCCTGCCAGTGTAGGTGTCTCAAATACTTCATGCCTCTTCTGCTTTTTTTGGTAAATATTTCACTGCTCCTTTCTATCTCCACTGGTTCCCCCTGCTTTAACTCAGCATATTGGTTTAAATTTACACTAATAATATTTTATTTTACCATGTTGGAGAGTGCAGTATGTATATCAATATATGGAATAGAAAGCTTGCTTAGAACTGTAGCAGTAGCTGTTGATGGCTAGGCATAAAGCTACTTCGAAATACTTAGGTGTGCTGATATAATGTCTAATTAGAGGGAAGATGGATGAAATGTAGTTGTTATCGGTTTTGCAGGTGCTTGCCTTGGGCTCAGCAAGGAGGAACTCGAGTCCCTAATTGGAGCACTGCAAGGGGGAGATGCTGGAAGTGTTTCTCTTCTTCCAGCAGGAAAGAACTGGTGTTAGGGCAGGCAGAGCTGGGGGTAATGAGAACATGCTCTTCCCTACCTGCAGTGGGGCTTTGGAATTGGCAGCTTGTGGTCAGAATGTAGGTAAGTGGCCCAAGAGCCCGGGATGTTTCCCTGGATGGTGGCTTTACAAAGGCGGTGTGGTCTGTAAAGTGGTGTTGAGAAGCAGCAATCCTGCAGGGAACAGCTCTCAGGTGGGGAGGCATTTCACAGCATGAAGCCCCATCAGTCCGGAAAGGCTGAATCACCTTTATGGAAGAGGAAAACCAAAGGAAAAGCAATTGAAAATTGGTGGGTTTTTACAACTCATAGAGGGATGGTGTTGCTTTAAAGCTTGTTTGTAGTGTTCATATTCACCTCTGTTGACCTGCATGGCCAGAACTGGCTTGCTTTTTCTGCAGAGTCAGGATTTCTGTTGCAGCAGTAGTTAGAGGGAAAGAAGAGGTATCAACTCTACCCTGGCTGTGAGCTGGGGAAAGGCTGCTGAACTGGAAAGTTTAATATGGGTTATTAATGGTGTATGTATCTATGGACCACGTCCTAAGAAGAAAGAGTAGATACCTTATGTTAAAAGTGCCCAAGATATTCATTCCCCTCTCTGCAAAAATAAGGATAAATACTCTTGATCTGCCAAAAGGGGCTGTGTGGGTTTAATTAACGTTTGCAAAGTGCTTGTGGATAGCATCTTTCATCTGAGAATCTAAAGGCAAAATATATTCTAGGCATTCTCGCTCAGCTTTGCAATTATTCCTCCAGCTGTCGTGAGCTGTGCCAACAAAAACTGCTCTCCTGTCATCAAGGGATTGTTGATGCCTTGTGACTTGTTTTGATTTTGATATTCTCTTCCCTCCACTACTTACACCCCCCACCCCCTGCCACTTGCTACGCAAAATATAGCATGCTCTCCAAATCTGGGGGAAAGAATAAAACCCATTCTTTTGCATTAGAAACTATTAGTGTCTCATGGTATATTCTACCTTGCCCCCCTTTTTGGTCTATGCCCTTTGTGGGAGTGATGGTGTCTCTTAATTTCTCTTTCTCTCTTTTTTAAAAAAATATTGCCATAATTTATTAAATCCCAGTCCAGAGAGGCATGCTGGCCCAGGCACTGTCATTTTTTTATTTTAAAGGTGGATGTGAAATACTAGATGAATTCCTCCAGTCCCTGGACTCAGGTTCCCCTGAGCTCACACTCGCAGAGTTTGGGGAGTTAAGACCTACAGCTTTGTTGTCCCAAATGCTAATTTTATTGCTAACAGGACTTCGTGAAAGCCTCTTCGTAAAAATCAATATTACTCAAATTCAGTTTTAAAGGAAGGCTTGTATGTATATAGTCTCCAAGAGACTAATATTAAGCCTAACAGTTTTTAGATGAAATAGTTATGAGTTCAATGCAGATTGAGGTACAGCCTTTCTACAAGACCCTAAGCATATCTATGGAAAAAGGGAAAAATACCTCTGGTTTCCAAATACATTCGCTGTTGTCGGTACTTGCTGTGGGACTAGGTCCTTGTGCTCTGTGTCGGGCTGTCTTCGTCCATCCCAACGTGTCCTTGCATCACCATCACATAGTTGGTGCTTGGTAGCATTGGTTGCCCATTGCAAAGCTGGGTCGGTTGGTGGGTGGGCTGAGCACGGGCTGCCCACGAGGGAAGTACAGATGTGGGAACCCGGGGTTTGGGAACACTGGGTACCCCGGAGCACCCCCCCAAGTCTACTGCTTAGGTAGCTGTGGCTATTACTGTTATTCTTGTGAGGATTCATTAATCTTGACTTAAAAAGCATATGAGATTTAATATTTTTATTTTTTTTAACTTGAAGAAAGTGCAAAATTTCATTTGAAGTCTTGGAACATTTAAGCTCATAATTATCTGTGGGAAGGAAGGCTACAAAGAAATTACTTCAAGAGCAGCTATGTACGGCCGCTTTCATCAACCCGCTAGATCTGTTTGCTTTAGCACTTAAAGCCTCGCTCCTGTTTGCCCTTCAGACTGTGGGAGAACGAGCTGGAGTCTGTCCCACCGCGTGCATCTCTATCGGAGAGCGAGCTGGTTCTCAGTGACAAATTGGCAAGGGTTTAAGAGCCAGAAAAATAAAATGCAGTGTGATAACTTGTTTTCCCCTCTTTAAATCCCAAGTCATATATTGCAGAGTACACGGCAAGATGTGGTTATTCTCTGCCTGGTGCTTCTGGCTTGAGGGATTTGGTACTCCAAATTGAAATGAATATCGCTGGTTCCCACTAAGAGTGGGGGGAGTAGTGTGACTTCATGAAGATTTGTGTCCGTGTTTGTCAGTACAAACTTCATTGTGGGAGTAGAGATGTCTGACTCCCACATGAAATGTAGTAAGTTTCTTCTCCCCAGAAGAAAATTCTGAATTCTGCTAAGTGTGTCGTTGATGGTTTTCAAAATAATAAATCTTAGCACGGTGCATGCACTTCACTCCCTACTGGAGCCTGTGATATTTGCTGGGTGAGGATGGCAGTAGCTGAGACGCAATCCACCACTGCCTCCCTGTGCTTCGGTGCCTTACGAGGGAATGGAAAAATCTTTGAGTGAGTAATGACTTAACCAACAAGTTTGATTAACACAAGAGACGAGCTCATCTGAGCATCCTAATAATCACTTGGTCTTTTATGCAGCTGCTGAGATTGAGCTTATGGAAGCACATTTCCCGCTGCTCCTGGGTCGCGTATCCTTCGTGGAAGTGGTGCATCAAGGGGGGTATTCCCAGTGCTGGGCTCAGCCAGGGGAGGGTTTCTAGTTACCTTTTTTACTAAAGAGCTCTTGATGTTTTCTTGAAAAATGTCGGGAAGTGTTGCCTGCTATTTGGAAATAGCTTTGCTTAGCTGCCTATTTCTGAAGGGTTGGTTTTCCCTCCTCCTAACCCCCTTTCCCATCTGACGACTGTGTGCCCCGTTTGTAGCAATGCACGTGCCTCTTGGGACAACTTGGTTGTTGAAGACCAGCAACCCTGGGAAGGGAAATAAAGGGCAAGTGGCTTTGAGGAGAGACTTGGAAGAGGAAATGAAGCCAAATACAGAAACTGCATGTGCAAAGTTTGTTTCTGTAACCCTGAGCTCTGATTACGTGCAGTTCTGCGGCGTAATGATCTTCATGGCTATGGACAAGTTGAGCAAGATGAGCAATCAGGGAGGCTGTCAAGCCGTACCCCTGGACCGGGAACCAGACTGCTTCTCCACCGTGCATCATCTTGTGGTTTTATTGCTGAAAAATGGGGCTCCTGCTCTTGCTCTTAGGGGACTTTTTGATGTTCCAGTAGAGCTTCATCATCTGAAGAAAGCTCAAAATTACATCTCTGAAATTGCAATTCTGTCATTTCAAGCACAGCCTTGTGTATCGTTGCCAGATAATTCCTCTCTCTTCAAATATGGGGAGCCATCATTAAGCGTTCCTCTCTCAGCTGCTTTTGAGCTGCTCTTAGCTCTGGGACTCTTCTGTTCCTGGAGCAGAAGGGATCAACAAGCAAGTTTGTCATGATTTGTTTCCTTACATATGCCCTGATTACAGCACTTGAGAGGAGGGATTTCTCCCATCTCTATCTTGTTTAGTTTATCTCATTGTAGGCCTTGCCTTCTGGGCTGGATTTAATTGGCGACCCATTTCTCAGCAACTTCAGCTGGTATTTAGTCATTCCTTGCTTTAAAAGTTGGGGGGAAATCCATTCCTCCTGTTTGACCTCTCTGCTGTCTGCCTGCCCCAGTGGCCTCCTTTTTCCTTTTCGTAGCCAACTTGCGTTTCTGAAGCTGGGTGAGTTATTCCCCCCTCCCCCTCCCCCCGCTGTGTCTGTGTGTTCCCTAAACTGGTACGATTGATTCAATTCATACCCTCTAAGCAGCCTTTTTCACTTAACAGAGTCGATGCAGTAAAATGAGCTTGGAAAACAAATTTGTTCTTCCTTAATATTTTCAAACTCCCTAGTCTCCCATTTTTTTTAATTTTTTTTTAACAGAAACCTCCTATTGAGCTCTTTTGTAAGAGCTCTGCCTCTTGACTTTTCTCTTAACGGCTGGCTTCTGGGCTACAGCACTCAACGCACAAGTATAATACTCTTAAGCATCATATAATGCTTTCCATTCCCAGGATCTCTAAGCCCTAGACAGCTATACGTTCACAGCTCTGTGGAACCAGAGCCATCTGGGAGGTGGAAGGATGATTATCGACTCGGAGAGCAGTATCACACTTCAGTCTGGGAGCAGAAAGTTGGGCTGAGACTGCTGTGGGGTGTTTGGAAGAATTGCTGGGAGGTTCATGGCTCATCTGCATATGGATATGCAAACTAATTTGAATTCAGCTTCTCAGGTTCTTCAATTGTTTGAAGTTTATGAAATTTAGTTCTTGCTCAGAATGAAATTTGCCTGAAGGTTTGCCTTAATTTACTTCCAGAGTCAAATTAAGCTAATGCGAAAGAAGGTCACTTCTGCCGACAGTGGTTTAGTATGGTTGAACTAATTGGCTTGGATTAATACCCTTTAGTTAAAATAGAGAAATTTTCACTGAGTAGCCCTGTAGTGAAGTCAGCACTGGGTTAGGACCCAGGAATTCTTGCCATCATCAAATGGCTTTCACTTGCTTTTATTTATGCCCCCTTTCTGTGCCTTTGACGTGGGCGTGCTGGCTGGGCCCTGGCTGGTTTGTGTCGCTTGCCATGTGTTCGTGTGTGCTGAGTTTTTTCTGTGCACAGCAAATCCACCACATCAAGTGAAATCTGCCTTTCTATGCAATCAGATGCCTTGAGTCTAGCAGAGCAGTATTCATTTTAGATTTATTTTAAAGCAAGTAATGTGGTTTTTTTCCAGAGCAGTAAAGCAATAAATGAGAAAAGCTTCCTTGATACTTTTAGGAAATTACAATTTTTGTTTATGCTTTTTCTGAAATCTACAATGAAAACATAAACGTTTCTGTGAAATGTAAAGGTTTTGAAGACGGTGCAAAAATGAAAAATTGTCTAAAACGAAAGCTTAGGCAGCTCATGGATCTGTTTTCCCATGGAAAACGTTTTTCCCTTGTGGACATAGTAAAGGCTGAATAATCTTGCTTAGAACTTGATTCTCAGATTTCAGGGCAAGTCTGCTTTAAACCTCTTGAATCTACACACATAATTCATCCTTCCTAGCAAATACTCTGCTGCTGGTTTTCCTTGTAAAATCAATAAACGGAGGTAAAGAAGAAAAACAAGTGTTAAGGTCTTTGAGTGAGGGGGAGAGAGGGTGCTTTGCAGGTACTTGGAAGAAATGAAATTTAAGCAATTTTCCTCATCTCAAGCTGCTGTTCTTTTTGTATGTATTGACTTTTAAAATCTTGTTCATTCTCCAGTTCCTGCTAGGAGGGAAACACTTGCACTCACCTGAACTTTAGCAGACAGCTGTTAGGTAAGCGTGTGAGCAGGAGAAAGGGACCTACAATTTCTCTCGAGCACTACAGATTAAATAAAACCTCTCTCTATAAAAGCACCTGTATGTGCTCTTAATGTTAGACCTTGTATATTTTATCTTGAGTAGTCATCCTTTCCACCTGAACTATGTTAACTGCATTTTAATTGTAACAGTTTACCTAGTTTTGACTGTGGTGACTGTTTCATAAGCTGGGATCTTACGTGCCTCTAATTTGGCTGGACGACTTTTGGCATCGGGAATTACCGTTTTGGCGTTGATTTCGGCCTGTGGGTAAATCCATGAAGCTTGTCTGAGTTGTATGGCTGTTGTATGCAGCTCTCCGTTGTCACTGACACAGTGATAATGCTCTTTTGTCATGAGGATTAAAATTACACTGCTCCCTTCCCAAATTAATGAAATAATTATTTAATTATTAGATAAAGAACAAATGGGCTTAGAAGATGGGGCTTAATTAGCCTGATAATTTAGTTTGGTGTTAACCTGCTTTTTAAATTTTAAATGTTTATATTTTTGCAGTTCATTTTGTTTAGTTAATGAAGTAAATACAGCTGGAAACTTTTGTGTGCCACTTCCCTTTTTGCCAGGAACAGACACAAAGTGAGAGCCACCCCAGCCTCCATCCAGGCGAGCTCTGTGAGCCTCTGGAGGAAGCACCTCTCCCTCGGAGTGCCTTTGGTCTGTGCAACCCCGACTGCAGGAGCTGCAGAAACGTGTGGTTCTTCCCTCCTCTCGCCTCCTGCTCATCTGTAAGCACTTAAAAATACATACAATGATTTCATCTCCCGGATCTGCTCTTCTTCAGCAAAGTCTGCTCCAGGGCAGGACAGCGTGGCCTTGGCCGGACTTCCCGAAGGGTGGTATCCCCTCCGTGCAGGTGGCTGCACGGAGAGCCAGTGCTGCACCATGAATGTTTTGAAAGGTGAAGGCTGAGAGCGCTGGATGAGGGGATGGACAGTGTGCTGGTTCCTAGTGTTATGTGTTGGTTTCAGAGCACTTTGGGGAAGAAGAGGAGCGTTAGTTTCATTTATTTTATTTTTTTCTTTAAGCCAGGAAATTTTTTGGCCCCACAGGACAAGGGTTTTCCCCAGGCACACGGACAGGAATTATCAGCTAGAAGCCCAAAACTCTCAGGACCAAGAGCGCTTGTTCCTTGGAGCTGAGGTGTCTCATGGTCATGCTGGAAATCTTGAATCATCTCCAGAACTGCTCAAGGAAAGAGATGTCCTCAAGTCTTTTATTGGATAAAGTGTGTTTTAGTCACCAGTGCTGGCTTGTTGGCAGGGACCTTTGCATGCTCTTTCTTCTCTTTGTGACAGGATCGGAGCCTGCGGGTTGCTGTGTGGCAGGCAATAAGTGCAGCCCTGTTTATTCCCGCAGAGAGCAGTTGCTGCCTGCAAGAGAGGATATGGAGCACCTTCAGATTTTCTCTTATGGGGAGTTCACATATCCCCATTCGGTGTTAAGCAAACAGATACTCAAAATACTAATGTGTATTTGGAAGGCTTACCCCCTCAGAAGTATTTATCTGCACATTGTCTCTTCCATGTCCATCCCCAAGCACTTCCCCTGAGTCTGTCAGGGTGCAGCTCTGGGGACTGGGATGTCACTGGTTAGGACTGTCAGTCAGGCTGTGGTGTTCCTGGCCTGTCCCCTGGCCTCAGCCCACCTGGCACAGCCTGGACATGATCACACTGTTAAACTTCCAGCCTCCAAATTGGGACAGCTTGATCCCAGCTCCCTTTGGGGACAGTCCCCAGCCTCTGCCATTTCCTGACCCTTACCTGGGGACTGTTTGGGACCACTCTGGCATGGTTTAACTCACTACTGTAGGCACAGCCCCTGGGTTTAGTCCTTGTCCCTGGCATTTAACCATTTGTTTTTCCTTGTGTCACATCTTGGTGTAGGAACTGAGCTCTTCCAGGTGACGGACTCTCTTCCAGGATGAAGAGGGGATGGGGCCATCTCTGTTCACCTCACAATAGTGCACAATAGTACCACTGTTAAACTTGCTGGTAATGATTGCTCTTCCCATAGCAGGATTGTCCCTGTTCTAGTTTCTCTTGTCTGACTTTAGTATCAAAGTGTTACTTTGTCTTTCTCTCTTAGAAAGTTGTTCTCTAGTCCTGTTTGCAGCCTTAAAACTCTTGGTTTTGTGGAGTTACCGCCTGTCAGAACACAGGATCTTTCTCTGCTTGGTCTTTACTCTCAAATATGCCAAATTCCCTCCCCTGCCAATATGTCCAGTTCTTAATGTGAAATGAAAACATGGGAAATCCAAACTGTTCCACCAGAAGGTTTTAACTACAAGTTCTGGTCATGAGGTGGCTGTGGCCCAGGGCTTGGTGTGAGGTTCAGGGTGGCTGGAGAAGCAGTGCTGACAGAAACCCATGGTCTGCACCATCCAAGGGACTGGGCTCCCTCAGTGCAATTGCTGGGACGATGCTGAAATCAGCACCAAAAGAGGGAGGCAGGGGGCTGTGTATTTATCAAATTATATGTGTTAGCTTTTAATCCATGAAATAATTCAAAAAACTAAATCCCACATGGTCGTAAGGTTTGGAGGTAGAGAGAACTAGGCTGCTGTCTTTTTGTGAACAGCAAGTTAAAAAGTAATAGGTTGCCTTAGATGATACCATATTATCTGTATTTCTTCAGACTATGGCTACAACTTTAGGACTTTACAAAAACTGTAAAAAAACTGCCTTTTTTTTGAGAAATCCAAGACAAGTACTGAAACCTCTTTGATACTCATGTTTGAGGCATGTCAAACATCTCATGTTAGCAGAACTGGACATGGTGGAGGCTATTACATCAAAATGTAATAAAAGCAGATATTTTTATTCCCATTTACTGTTAGTATGAATTTCCCATTTCAGTCTGGATATTCAGTTTCCTTTTCCGATCAAAATTTTACCTCCTTATGAATCCAGATCCCTAAGACATGCAGTGCTTTCAACCTTCATGTGCATCTTTCTTGGATGGGATTTCTCATTTAAAGGATATGGGGTTCTCTGGGCTGATACAGTGAAAGCAAGTCACCGTTTTTGTTTTTATTATCTTTGGTGCTTCTTCACAGGTTTTGCAGTCTGGAAGTGCCTCCTTTAGAAGCTAAATAAAATCAAAAAGAGATCTGAGACGTTTCAGTCTTGTGGTTCTTCTTTGCAACAGCTGGGTGCTTATCAGAGAGGTGCACACTGGAAGGGATGTCTCAGAGGGTAAAGTTAAAGCCACCAGCTTTTATCTGTGGGGCCAGTGCATGTTGATTGCATGAGGTATTGCAAATTCCGAAGCCGTTAAGTGAAATTACTAGGAAATTACCATTGTTTAGGTCAGCTGAATGTCTTTGAGTTACCTTTTGTGTATATCCATTTCTTGGATATTTTGTGTATATCCATTTCTTGGATTTCTTACACCCATACTTCACAAAAAATTATAGCCGAAGGAGCAAACTGTCGTTGATGTGGGCAGCACTTCTTGTACACTGGTACCCTTTGGAGTTAACATATTTATATGTGTGGGAAGGGGACTGTTTAGAATAGCTTTGCCTGGGGTGAAGTACCTGTGCATAACTTTTGTTGAGCGTTATGGACATGTGTTCAGTCTTTTCTGCTTAGTTGACCCTGTTGATCATCTGTGGAGATGCTAAGATTTGTAGCAGAAGAAATGGTTGCATGGAAGTAAAAGCATGAGGGATAAACTTATTACTCAGTAGGAATCAAAGTTTCTTTGTATGGCTGAAGCCTGAATCTGGGTTTGTTGGCCCTGGTTTGAACAAAGGTGAAGTTTGCATTTGAGTCTACGCTGATCCAGTTCCTGCCATACTTAACATGATTGCCTCTGCTGAGTTGTCTCCACTGTGTAAAGTTTCCCAGGTTATGTTTCTGTTCAATGCAAGGGAAATTATGCAGGGGCTTTGGAAAGGTCTGTGTTGTATAAAGCACACGGTGCAGAATTAAAGAAGACACAGAGCTCCCCGTGTCATACGAAATGGAGGCATTTTAATTGAAGATAGTGATGCTTTGCGTTAATGGCATGCAGCTGCTTGTCATTGCGCATCTTTGTGGCACATTGAAGCAGTTAGATGCCAAACATCAGAAAAGTCTCAGGTCTTCAAGAGACTGGGGGGAGGAGTGGAGGCTCTGTCAACTCTTGAATGTTTATTCAGATGCCTGCGCTCCCTGTAGTGCTCTTGTTCCCTAATGATGGTTCTGGGATGAGTCGGAACAGCTCACTGGGGGACAGGATTTAGAAGAATCCAGGACTGAGCGACGGACTGAAGCTCTCAGTGCTCCAGTTGTGCCTCTCTGGCTCGGAGCGATCCCCACGAGCCACCTAGGCTGTGTCTCGCTGCCGGTCTGAGTGGCAGATCTGCCAAGGAATGGGCTGCTGCGCGTGAAGCCTGAACAAATGGTTCATTTGCATGGTTGGTTCATATGTTTGCAAAGTCTGTTTCATGCTATAAAGCACTAAGCTTCATTTCTGATGAGCAGGTGTTTGGCAAGTAAAGAGACATCACACCATCAGCTGGGATAGAGGAGGAATCTGCTACCGGAGTGTTGATTCAGAAGCCGTGGCTGGTGTTCAGGAAACTTTCGTTTGAAGAGTTTTCTAAAGTTCTTTGCTTGCAAATGGAATGAGAGAACCCTGCTGTGAAACCCAGTCTTGTGATTATAAAAGGTGCTGGGCAGAAGGATCTGTTTCTGGGAAGTCCTGGGAAGAGGTTGGTGGTATGGTTAGTGCTGGGTCCTCTTTGTGTCACTGCTGCCCTGCAAATTAATAAGTGTCTCCTTGGCTCTTCGTTGTTACGGAGCTATCATTTAGTTTTTGCTCTTTGCAAAGTCTGCTTTAGTACTGAACTTCTGAACATGACTCAAAGCCACAAGTAAAAATATGATTCAGAGCAAAGCCGTAACTTCAGACCTCACAAGGTGCCATGAAGGGAGGGGGTGTCAGTGCAGTGATTTAGGTTCATCCTGGTACCCTGCTTGTATACGGTGTGCTTCTGAGTCGTCAAATGGATGGGCTTAGGCTCTTCCAACTCTCCATCAACAACTGTGCTATTTCCCCTGACTTCGCTCTGCCTCCTTGTACGTATCGCTGGAGTGATGGCTCTGGCTCGAGGAGCAGCAGGTTGCCTGGTCTGCTGCGTCTGGGGCTGTAGGTCTGTGTAACGCCGCTTGCTGCGCGGGCTGTTTCTCTTTAGTATTCCCATGTACTCGCGTGTGGGTTTTTGTTTGGATTGGCGAGCATGAATGATCATTTTTGAAACACTCCTGCAGATTTGAAAGCTTTCGTCCTGAAAAAATGAAGTCTCTCTGCCCTTTCATCCTGGAAAGATTACAGAGGGGTTTTAACATTTGGGGCCCAGTAAACAAAAGATGCTGTTGGAAGGCAAAGGTACAAAGTGGGATTTCTTAAACGCAGCCTTGCTCTGACTCTGCCCTCGCAGAACACAGTGGCAAAAAGAGCAATTATTTTTGTGAATCACAGAATCACAGAATGGCAAGGGTTGGAAGGGACCTCGGGAGATCATCTAGTCCAACCCCCCTGCTAAAGCAGGCTCTCCTAGAGCATTCTACACAGGACTTCGTCCAGGCGGGCTTTGAATATCTCCAGAGAAGGAGACTCCACAGCCCCCCTGGGCAGCCTGGGCCAGGGCTCGGGCACCCTCAGAGTAAAGAAGTTTTTCCTCATATTCAACTGAAACCTCTTATGTTTCAGTTTGCACCTGTTGCCCCTAGTCCTGTCGCTGGACACCACTGCAAACAGACTGCTTCCATCCTCGTGACTTCCGCCCTTAAGATATTCGTATGTGTTGATAAGGTCCCCTCTCAGTCTTCTCTTCTCCAGGCTGAACAAGCCCAGCTCCCTCAGCCTTTCCTCGTAGGGGAGGTGCTCCAGTCCCTTTATCATCCTAGTTGCCCTCCTCTGGACTCTCTCCAGGAGTTCCTCATCTTTCTTGAACTGGGGAGCCCAGAACTGGACACAGTACTCCAGGTGGGGTCTCACCAGGGCAGAGTAGAGGGGGAGGAGAACCTCCCTCGCCCTGCTGGCCACACTCCTCTTAATACACCCCAGGATACCATTGGCCTTCTTGGCCACCAGGGCACATTGCTGGCTCATGGTCAGCTTGTCATCTACAAAGCTGGAGTGGTCTTGGGAAGGTCCCACCCATGCTGCATTCTTTATAGTGTTATTTTCCAGAGAGATTTTGGAGCTGTAGGAGCTGTGTACACCAGCAGCCCAGGAGATGGGGTTGTCGGCTGTTTGTGCAGCTCTTTTGTAGGGATAAGTAGGTCAGTGTTACCAAGTGGTACTCGTGATGCTTCACCCTGGAAGCAAAGCGTAGCTGCTGGTCTGTTCTCTGGCCACTTGCTTCAGTCGGTGTTACGTGTTTTGCCTTCAAACTGGTACATGGTGATGTAAACCTCTGCGAAGCATTGCTGTGACTCTGCCTTTCTTCCGAAGGTCTGAGCTGTGAATCCTGTAACACAAACGTGCCAATTAACTAATTGGGTCGCTGCGCTGCCGGTGGGTATGGATATGCAAAAAGAGATGGGAGAAGATGCTGACGAAGGGTTCCCATTTCTGCCGCAACTTTTCTTTCCAGGTTACCCCACATTGCTTTTCTGGTGTTGAAGCTACTCAGAGGAGCTAATACACTGTCTCAACAATTCACAGTCAATGTGGTGCAAGAGTTTTTGAACTGGAGGGTGTGCAGTTAGTTTTGGTCCTCTTTTTGAGGACCTCAGAGCATTTTACAAAGAACTACCCCTGCTCTGCCCCTGCAATGGAAAACCAGCAAAAGATGCTGGTACTAGAATACATTCAGTTCCAAACAAACCTCAAACTTAAGAGCTACATGAGTGAAGTGTCAGAAATAAGCACATGTTTCCTCGTTCCTTTTATTCTTTTATTGTGTTTAACTTGTAGGGGTTCCTCCCCCCCGCCCTTTTCTTTTTTCCTTTTAAGCTTGAGGTTTGGGTCTGATTGAAGTTGAAGGGCCAGGAGGGCTCCACAAAGAGTTCTCTCATGTTTCTGGCATGTCTCGCTCCCACGCTCAGGTTTTATTTCAGAGTCAGAACTATGAAATAATTTAAGCCAGACCAGTGAAAGGTGCTTAATATTTCCTGTCTCTGAGGAGCATCTTTTGAGACCACCAAGACATACGTACTCAAATAACATCCCTGGTAGCGTGGGACTATGGCCGTGGCTCAGCATGGGTGTCCCCTTTCTGTCCTACAAAAGCGGGATGGTTGGAGGGCGTAGATCGATCAGTTTTGTGTAGTTACATCTTTTGGTCTTATTAC
>NW_009259833.1:626135-631421 GCF_000687185.1 Egretta garzetta
TATTTGTAACCCATGAGATCCCTTGTGAATTACTGAGGAATGCTGCAAGCAAGGGAACTGGAGCAGATGAAGCAAATTCCCCGAGGTTGCACGGAAGGTCTGAGCTGCAGCTGGGAATAAAACCCCAGTCACCCAACACCCCGTCCCTTGCTTTAACTACTGTACAAGAATTTCCTCCTACTGTGTCCCTAATAGAAACTGCAGGGCCAAATTAAGTGGGCAGATTGTAATCACTGCTGCTGAGCTCTCCCAGCTGTAGAATTACTGCAGCCCTTTGCTCTTTGCTACTAATTTGGAAAGTTTGCTGCCTCTTCTCCTCCAGTGCTCCACCTTGCCACATTCCAGGCTCTGCATTGTGGGAAAAGAGCTTGAATGACCATAAAGAGCCCAGATGTTGTGTCCGGGGGCAGGAAGTGCGAGTCAGCAACCCCTGATTTGCGAAGCTAAAAATAATGAGAGCATTAATACGGATCTCTCCCTGCAGCTCACTGGGCAGACTGGCCTCTCCAGATGCATCTTCGTTGTAGGAGGCATACGGCACAGGGTGCAGGCAGGCGGCTTGTTAGATTCATTTCTCAGCAGTTTGATTTATTCTTTTATTTGCATTACATGTGTGCCTGCAGGCCTGAGTGGAGCTCAGATCCCCCATTAGGACATCACAGCGTGACGTGGGTGCATTGCACAAGACTATCGGAGCCTAGAGATGTTCCAGATGAATTTAAGTGTAGCAAAGGAAACAGAAGGCAGCAGCCATGTGGCACAGACCAGCGATAAACCTAGAGTGAGCTGTTTATTATCTGTTACCAGCACAATTAGTGTCCGCAGCTCCATCTTTGGCCAAATTATCACTGTCCTTGCCAGCAGCACTGTGGAACGGCTGGTGCTTGGTGGGCAATCAGGAGAGCCAGGCATTGCCCCCTTCCTAAACCAGTCCAGGGGCATGTCTGTTGAGATTGGTTGCTTGGGCAGCATCTGTCTGGATGGTGGATGCAGTGCACAATCTGTCAAAGTCCCTCTGAGTCTCCTTCTCAGTGATTTCACGTTAGGGGT
The DNA here is from genome assembly GCF_000687185.1 of Egretta garzetta. Classification (NCBI taxonomy): domain Eukaryota; kingdom Metazoa; phylum Chordata; class Aves; order Pelecaniformes; family Ardeidae; genus Egretta; species Egretta garzetta. Next base: position 627,186 of record NW_009259833.1, read on the forward strand.
AGCAAGTGGGAGAGCACACGTGGGCATTTGGGGGGCTGGAGAGTGTATGGACGTTGTCTAGCGTTACAGCTGGGGCGGAGAGGTTAGGGAACAAGATGATCAAAGTAGCTTTTGTTCCCTGCAGCATAGATTATAGTAATGTTGCTATGGCCACAAATCTCCCTCAAATTGCTGCAGCCAATTCATGAATCTCTTTTTTTTTTTTTTTTATTACACCCTAACACTGAAAATCAGCTAGGCTGCCAGAAACCTCTCCCGAGGAAGTCTCTACCACTGGAGACATCAAGAGCTGCAGCAGAGGTTGGAGTACAGGTAGTAAGTATTGCTGTACTAGGGGGATGCTGTAAAGAGAATCTCTTGTTGCTGTAATTCTGGGATGCTTTTGAGGCTGAAGGAATTAAATTAATCCTAAATATCTAGCTGCTCACTTATCCCATGACTTCCTATTAATTAGTTATTCCTGTCTCCAGGGTAATTGGAGTATCAGGATACCTGAGTTGTAGGCAGTCTAGTCCTGTAAGCTTTATCCCACTCTATTCTGCTCCCTGTGGTGCTTTCTCAAGGAAGCCCTGACGAGCTTCACCGTCCCCTGCACAGCAGTGGGGTTCCTGAAGCCGGGCTGTGAGATCCCTGGCAATGCCTCCTGCTGCCGCAGCGCCAGAGAGGCTTTTGTTTTTCCCTCTGTTTGTAGCTTTGCTCGCTCACAAAAGAGCGTGTACCGTACGGTGTGTCTCGGGCAGCCCAGCCAAGCAAGCAGCCCTCGGCTCTTTGAGCCCCAGGCACTGGGGGGTGAGGGACTTCTGTTTGTTTTTCTCTCTCTTTTCAGTCGAGTTCTGCATCTTGCCTGAAATCATTCAGCCAGCAGAACTCTCGTCTTTGTGGGCGGAGAGGAAGGGAGTGAGCGGGGAGAAAGTTGGTTTTGGCTGCAGCAGGGCTTTCTCACCCCATGGCAGGTTTTGAGATGCCAACGCTTTGTCCCAGCAGCTCCCACGTGAATTGGTCTTGTGGGGGTTCTACCAGGGCTTCGGGAACAGGGCTGTAAATAAGACTCCTAAACACTACTCGCTTCTCCATCACTGACTGCCTTCTGTGGCCCTGGGCAAATCATTTAACTCTTCCTTGCCTTAATTAGACTAATTATTGCCTTACAATGTCTCGAAGTTCTGGTAATTGGTGCTGCTGGTTGTACATTGAGGCAATGACAAGGAAGCTCTCGGCTTGCAGAGCGGGTGGTTTCTGCATGGTTTGCTGTTAGTCTGTAGCCAGATAAACAGCAAACCTCCCGTTCGCTGTGTGAAATGCAACAACTTCGAGGTGCTGACTGAGTTTGTAACACAAGGCTTAGCTGTCGGTGCAGGGTTGCTTGCCCATTCCAGCGTGGATGCTAACAGGTTGTACTGGTGTGATCTTGTTGTCTGGAAATCAAACGATTATTATTTGGATCAATTTGTTAATTCAGTGCTCATTGAAACCTATCCTTGGTACTCATCCTCTTTGGAATCATGGGGTAGATTTTGCCGTGGTTTGAAGTGACAGATCGAAAGCTTTAGTGCATAAACCAACCTCATTCATTTCATGAGCTTATACTAGAAATCTTTTGCGTGTCTACAGTGCATGTTATTTGAGGAACTGTGAGATTTATGGTTATTAAACATCACCGAGCCTTTCTGCCTGGGAGGAGAAATGGTTGTGTCCTCCAAGTGTCTGGGTTGAGCACAGCTAGCTTTTTGCATCTTTTATGTCCGTTGGCTTGTTCTACCTGGGCTTTCTCCATTTTGTGGGTATTGTGGGTCTCATGTAGCACCTGGAGTTTGCATGCACACATCAAAGGCTCAGTGTTGGTGCCAGTGTCAGGAATAACAAGCTTTCAGCACAGCGGTTGTGTTCGGCTGCCAGCTTCTATACGGAGCACCTGGGGTGAGATGAGCCTCCGAGGCATCCCATTCGGGGCCGGGGACGCAAGGGACGTGGGTGGAGAGTTGGGGCAGCAAGGATGAGCATTTTGGGGTGACTCTACATTAAGAAGTACAGGAAGAAATCCTAGTGTATCTGCTGGACCCTCCTGGAGCACTTCTCTGATGGGAGGGAGAAGACTGAATCTGGAGGAACTGGATGAGAAATGGAGTAAGGATTGTGGTGGAGCTGGAAGCAAAGGGGGGAAGTGTCCTGGATGAGGAATGGTGGACAAGGAGACAGGTTCAGATTGTAGGCAGAGGCTGTACACCCTGATTTAATTACAAATAGGGGGGAAAAAAAGTTTTTACTTCCTTCTCACGCCATTTGCATGAACCATACTGACACTTCTAGTTAATTTCTAAGAAAAGAAAAAAATATTAAACCATTTCTGCAGCTTCAAAAGCAGGAAATCCTCCTTAGCTGTGGTGCAGCCTTATCAGCCCATTCTCACGCTAGTGGTTGGAGCTTCACCACCATGAAGTCCCTTTCCCATGGCATAGCAGGCTTGGACCGGGCTGTTGTGGCTCTAGTGAGCTGCATGTCTGGCTAGAAAAATCAAGACTATGCTGAACAAACAGACTTGGACCGCTCTGGCACCTGCTGGCCTGATCAGTGCGATGGTCTGTTGTCCTACATCTGTGGTGAGTTCTCATGTTCACCTCACAAAACATTAATGTTCTTGTAACTGATTTGATATAGAAGTTTATGTCTGGGAAGTCATAAATAACCTCTTTCCCCACCACTTAGTGTCCTTAATGTTAGTGTGACTTCCCTTCCCACCCCCCCAAACATTGATTTGAAATGTCACAAATGTGTGTTAAGTGTGGATCCTTTACAGCCTCTTTGGCTACCTTTTGCAGAGGGCACAGCACGGAGCAAGCAGCACACGTGGCTTTAGGTATGAGAGAGATGGATCTGTTCCTCTAGTACAGATGATTCTCTATCATGCAACTGAATACAGAAGGAATATGCTGCTTCTCACCCAGGACTTGCTGCTTATTTCTTTCCTCATTTGCTGCAAGACCACCTTACTAGCCTTCTGCCTCCAAATCATCTGCTGTGGGGCTTGGATTGGCTCGGTATCTTTTATAAAAAGCTTCCAGTGCTATTCCCTCTGCGTGCTATCAAAATACAGATAATAAACACCATGGATCCTCCTTTTGTGTGTGTGGAGGCAGAGGGGGATGGTTTTCTGAGGAAGGTCTGTGTAGAAATCTTTCCCAGTTCTGTTCATGTAATCGGTGTTTAGCATTCTTATTATGTGCTTCAGCCCGATCACCTTTAACTCGATTGTTCTGAGATTACTTATCTGAAAGAGACAGAGGTTCATTATGTTAATTGGCTCTGAAATTACTGCATTAAATATCTGTAATTGGTATTATTATTCTGGTCTTGCCATGTCCCAGGGTTTTCGGCGAGCAGAAATTAATATGGAAACCTGCGCTTTCCGTTGTGCTTGCTGGCAGAGCCTCACGTGAGGTTGGTGTTTAAAGGGGCTGTTCAGTGCTGCTTTTAGCAAAGAGAGGGTTTGGTGACGCGGAGAGGGGTAAAATCCCTGCTTGAAGATGTCTGTGTTTAATCCCAGCTCCCTGCTCCGACTTAGGTGGGGCTTCCCCAGCAGGACTGCTCTGGCTTAGATCCCAATGTGCTTTTTGGAGAAGGGAAGGCACCGCTTACCCCCTGTTGTCCTGAACCAAGGCAAGAGCTGCCCAAATGCAGAGCAAGGAGGGAAGCACCTGCAGGGTCTGCTGCAAAGCTTGCGACCATGGAGGGGTTTCTGATTGCCTGCTTGGGGTTTTGGCCCTTGGATTAATACCGCACTTTTTGTCTGCTTGAAAGAAGCATTTTTAATCATTTTAGATTGAGAACGGTGAGTACAGGTAAGATGTGGCCCCTAGGAAGATGAACTATGGATAAGCAGTTGGAAAATCAATTTTGGGAGGGAACAAGTGTGGATTAAGCTGGTGTTTCCACTCCTGACTGCACTGCCTAAGATTGTTTAGAGGAGGAGGGATAACTTCTGCCGGCATGGCGTGTCTTGCTCCTGTTGACAGCACAATTTCCACCCAGTTACAAGATCCTCTTACGACCAAAACTATTGTCTTCCCTCCCACCTCTCCAGTATGGCCAAAACTGTTTTCACCTTCATTGGGCAGAGTAAAAGCTTTCTTAATGGTTACAGAGAGTGTCGTGAGCTTGGATGAGCTGTGGCATAACTTAATCCTCTGAACTGCAAAGAACAGGCAATGTTTCAGTAATCGGCTGTAACAGGATCTCTGT
>NW_009259833.1:631455-642400 GCF_000687185.1 Egretta garzetta
TGAGAGGACGCTGGAAGGAAAGGAAGGATGCTGGATAACAGATGAGGGAAGCAAGAGGGTTGGGGTAGGAGCCAGAAATCAGAGTAAGGGCAGCATTAACGGGTAGATGAGGTGCATGGGGAGAAAATGGAGAGGTGTCTAGGGGTGCCTGAGTAAAAGGGAGGAAATGAGGATCTGCTTTTGGTTCCTCCCAAGCATTTCTTTTGAAGCACATCTATTTGTTTCTGCTCCGTTCCCTGGTGATCCCTAGGGCTCTGGCAGAGGGCTAGAGGGTGACATGCCAGGGAGTGCTGGGCTGCTCTTGAGTTCGATGGATGGCCACGGCCCAGGAGTTGGGCAGGACACCCAGGAGGTGTTTGGGAGAAGTATGTGGTAGCCCTGCCTGGGCCAGAGTAAGACCAAACCTTGAGCTGTGTGTAGGGCATGAGAATTGTTCCCTCTGTGTATTGTATCTACTGTGGTAATGATTTTGCTCCTTGAAGCCTGATTTATTTGAAGAGGAAGTATGCAACAGGCTGTATGGAGCTTCATTTGAAAAAAAAAAAAAAAGACCTGTACTTCTTGGTTGGGCCCATCATCTGTTTTGAGTGGTGTCCTCAGCGGATGCAGCAGTGAATGCTTAGGCACGAGTGGAAGAGCAGGTGTTTCTTGTTTCCCTCCTACCCTGTAGCAGCCAGGGACCTCCAGAGCTGGAAATTGCTGAGTGACCTGCTGTTTCCATCCCTGTGGTCCTGTAGATCAAGCCGTTCCCATGTTTGTCCTTACCAAATTACGAATATGTGACGTACAAATAAAGCCAGGTGCTGGCTGTGCTTCTACCCTCTACAAGTTCAAGGATCCTCCTTTCATCTCCCATATCTTCTCCTGTTCTCTGCATTTGCAAGTATTAGTTTGCTTGGCAAAAATGCACAGCTCTTCATCACCTCTCCAGCTTCAGAATAAGGGATGAGCCGGACTATCGTCTGTGTTGGGCATTGCTGGTGCAATTTAAAAACTAAAGTCAAGCTTTAGAGTTTGCTTCTTGTTAAGGTGCTGCGAGCTGGAAAAGAGTATTAGTGCCATGTTATAGTTATATGGGACACTTAAAAAAAAATGAAAAATATTGATTTGTAGAGGGAAAGGTACTTACAGGCAGCGGATAAGGACACTGTGGGCAAGGGAGTCCTTTTCCCACTCCAGCTGCCTGTGTGGATGCCTGAAGCTTTGTAAAGAAATTTTCCACAGTCTGATGCACACATTGTAGAATTAAGGATGAACTTTGCTGCCACCGTTTTGAAACTGTTTCCTTATTATTTGAATCTTTGATCAAATGAATCTCAATGCTTTTTTTCCCCCGTGCCTCTGAGTGCTCTCTGAGCAACACAAGATGCTGTCAGCCTTTCTGTGGGGTCAAATTTTCTGAAGTTTTGCCTGTTTGGTTTTGTTTTTTTCCTTAAAAAGAAGTATTCTTTAAGTTGAATTTGGAATGACATGGCTTCCATCTGGGAACTATTTTAGTTTTAATTTGAAAAAAACAGACTATAAAGGAGTCATAAAAACAGTTTTTCCTTTCTAACGTACTAGAAAATTATTCTCATCAGCCTCTTAAGACGCTCTACCTTCATGTATTTAAGCTCCATGACATGTTCAGAGAGATAAGTTACTGTGGGTGTTACACAGGGTCATACATAAATTTCCAGTGTGGATTATTTGGGGAAGATTAATACAGAGAATGTGTTAGTAGTAAAGAATTTGACGTCATTGCAGCTTTTGTAGCACTGTGCACAAGTAACTTAGTGACTGTAAAGTTGCTGTCTGGTTTTGCTTGAAAATGAGATGTACTCAAAGGATGTCCTTACAACGTTGAAAATCAAGCATGCCTGTACATGTGCGCGCGGACTCCTGCCTTGCTGTGGAAGGGTAGTTGGCAAGTACCGAGTGCTGGCCGTGGGCTAGCAGTGCTTCAACCTGATCATCCATCTACTCCTGCCACTTCTTTGTCATCTCATTGGGAGCTGCAGGGTTTAACAGCGGGCTACGCTGGGAGTGCTCCCACTCGGCAGTGGCGTGGCACTATCCAAGTGCGTTGATGGGTTTTCTGCAGACTTCTGGAAATCAGCTTCTGCTCCCTGATTTTGGCTTTTTAGCATTCATTGCATCTCCAGCTCTGCTCAGCGCAGTTGAGTTTGTGGTACAGGGGCAGGAGTAAGGCACCACTTAACGGCTTAAGAATTTACCAGCTGATACCGTCAATTTTCCATAGGGCGACACTGATTTCCCAGGCTTTGATTTGATGCTCTTATTCACGAGCCTGACAGAGCCTGTGCATCTCCCTCACCCCCAGGGAGGTCCCTTGATTAAGTCATTCATGCTTCATGGGACCTCATGGGGAGCCCATGCTGCCAAAAGTAATGAGCTGAAAGACTGGCAGTGTCAGATTATATCGGCAGCCTGCAAAGATCTCATTCACTTCTCTGATTCCTTGTTATTCTTGGTGGGCTTGCTTACGATGCCATCTGATTTTTGCGATACGGAATTTTTTGCAGATTGGATATGGAGAAGCAGAGCTGGGCAAGGGATTGTGCAAAGCAGCAAGGTGTCTGGCAGTGTTTGACCTTCAAGGGTTGTAACTGCCCATCTTCTCCTCCGTCCCCAGCAGTATTTGCTTCAAGGATTGTTGTAGACTTTAAAAACAAACAAACCAACCCCCCAAACCACCACTGAATTTCTTCTGAGTATGTGAAATCCTAATTATGAAAATGTTGTGTATCACAACATGCATCATCTTCTGCCTGCTCAGAAATGCTGCTGGTGGCCTAGGCATGAACAGAAGGACTTTTAAAGAGAATTTTGCTTAAAATACACTTGTTAGGATGTCTGTGTAAAACTGGTGCCTTCATGGCTAAAATCGATGTTTTTGTTTGCAAAGCAGCATTGGTGTGTGAGTAACTTTTATGGATGAATAAAGGGTTGGTCTCTTTCCAAAGGAGCACACAGCCTAAATTGGATAATGTAGCAAAACAAAAGAGCAGAGAAAGGTGGGTAAAGAGCCCTGCGAGGGTGTCGATACAGGTTTTCATCTGGGAGAGGTGAACAGTGGCGTTCTTAAGCTTCTCCCTGCTAGCATTTTCCTGTAATAAATCTTATAAAAATACTTATAGTACATGTAACTTAAGGTGTGATTATTATATTTTGAACAGAGTTAAGTTACAGTGATAGAGGGGTTGTGCTTTTATTATGCCTTATTTTGCCCCAAGTGATGTTTGAAGCTGGAGGTTGATATTCGGCTCTGAAGGGAGGTGAGGACTCCCGGCTTGCAGCCCCTGCACACGTTGCTGATCCAGGTGAGGGCTGAGAGGGAGGAGGAATTTCTGAGCAAGCACCTGGCAAAGGTGTCTTGAACTGCCCTTGGGAGGAATATATCTGCTTCTCTTTTTTATTTCTCCTATTTCAGAGAGATCTTAGAGAGACCAGCTAGCTAACTCAGGTGCCTGGTGTTTGGTGGTGTAAAAACCTTACCTGCAGTTTGACCAGATTTTCACCTCTCAGTGCAGCTGGGGCTGATGCTAACACCCATTATTAAAAGTTTACCAGACATTCTATGTTTGAAAAATCCCGGGTTTGGTTGCTCATATTTTGTCACTTTATTTCAGCTAGAACTTTCCTGCTCATTATCTGCTAGGAGATGTGCTTTTTGGGAGGACTCTACTGAAAAGCCATTCAGCTGTTTTGGAGAATGAGAGTGAGAAAATACACACTTTCTTACAATGACAAAAAAAATAAAAATAAAGGCACGGTGGCCATTTAAAGTCACTGTGCCCCTGCACTTAGGAACAACAATTTGACGTTTGGCAGATGTCTCTTTTGCAGTTCCCATAGGAATCCATCAAAGTTGGGCCAATTTGGAAACGTGTCAGGGATAGGGGCAGGGAACTGGAGGAGGAGGGGGAAAAGCTGTGTTGCTTAAGCATTGCTGAATACCGCCCTCGGGTTGGATCCTCTCCTTGCTGTTGCCACGGAGTGTGTGATTTTGGGGAAGCTGCTGGAAACAGCCTCCTCAGAAATACTGGTTTTGGAGCAGTGTATGTTTTTGAAGACCCTGGTTCTAGTTTTGCAGGGTTCAGTGGGACCTGTCCTCTGTGTGTTTGCTTGTATATGAAAACAGATATCTATGTATAGCTGTTTACTGGTGAAGGTGGTAAAACACAGATATATCGAGGTGTGAGGCATCCTCACATTATCAGAAGCTCCTGGTCCTGGTCCCTCCTTGCCTCTGAGGGCAATCTTAATGTCTTAAGAACTTCATCCTGGGTTGAAACAGCTTCAGAAGATTTTAGAAGAGGTGTAAGAAAGCACAGTTGTACAAAAAAGATGTGGACAGGCTGGAGGGGGTCCAGAGCAGGGCCACCAAGACGATCCAAGGGCTGGGAATCCTCTCTTAGCCATATGAGGACAGGCTGAAAGAGCTGGGTTTGTTCAGCCTTGAGCAAAGGAGGCTCAGAGGGGATCTCATCACCACATACCAGTACTTAAAGGGTGGCTACAAAGAAGATGGAGACTCCCTTTTCACAAGGAGTCACATGGAGATGACAGGGGGAATGGACACAAGTTGCTCTTGGGGAGATTCCAATTGGACATGAGAGGGAAATTTTTCCCTATGAGAACAGTCACCCACTGGAATAATCTCCCCAGGGATGGGGTTGACTCCACCACATTGAACACTGTCAAGCCTCAGCTGGACAGGGTGCTGGGCCATCTTGTTTAGACTGTGCTCTTGCCTAGAAAGGTTGGACCAGATGATCCTTGGGGTCCCTTCCAACCTGGGATTCTATGATTCCATGAAATCTTATTTCTGTAAGAATCTAGGCTGGAAGTGTGCTAAGGGCAGTGCTTCACATCCTGAAGGGTTGGGCAGAGCATCAGTGAGATGCAGAGCATGGGATACAGGTGCTCCAGCACCCACCTCTACCCTGCTGGCAGTTAGTGCCTGGGGGAAGTAGATGGGCAAATTGCTATGACCCAGTAGAAACAGAGGCCCAATGGAGCAGAAAACTCCCCCAAGGGACATCTTGGATCAGGCTCTACAAGTGACATTGATACGTCATGCCACCTTCTTCAAAATAGTCTGGTGTTTTGCAGGAAGCCCTGTGGCTACTTTGTACTCCTGCAGCTTGGGCTGATGCATTGGCCTCTTGGCTTTGGAGCATCATGGAGGAGAGTGAGGGTAATGACTCTTCTTCTCTGGTGGAGGTGGTTGTGACCAAAAAAAATAAGGTGAGGCATTACTGAGTGTTCTGTGCCTGTCTTCCTCATAAAGGAAAAGTTTTAATCACAGGATGGCTGAGATGAACAGGCACCTCACCTAGATGTTCTTCTGGAACAGAACAAACCAGCAAACAACCTACGTGACTTGAAGATGGAGCCTATGTCAAAATGCAACACTTGGGGCAGGTAGAATCAAAGTTGCCTGAAGAGCCTCTGAACTTTCATGACCTTTTAATAAAGCTTTTGCGCATGTTAGAGGTACAGAATCAAGCATCACTGGTGGTAGCACCAGACTTCATTCCCGTGGGGGCAAAGGCCTGCAGAAGTACTGGATGGGAGGAGAAAAGTGTGAGAGTCATTGAAGTGTATTTGTCTTTACTCCTGGGCAAAGACTTGATTTGCCATTTTTTCAAGTCATTTTGATTTGATAGACAGTAGATAACCAGATTTATTTTTTAAGGACGACTTCTCCTGCTTAATCAGTTTTCTCTTGTCTACAGTGTAAAGAAATTGAATGGAGTATCTTGTGCTTATAGGTAGGAGTGGGTTCTCTGTGAGCTCGTGGTAAAACGCTGCTCTCAACGAATTCGGTTTTGTGTGACTAGACAGTGTCAAAGCTGTCATGAAGATCTCGTAAGCCCATGTCTCTGCTCTTTTTTCATCAGTCTAGGAAATAAGTCTTGTAAAGGCTGTGATAAAGCTGCAGCGCTGTAAATGTGATCACGGGAGGAATAGCTGCATCCTTGTTGTTCTGGTGATTTTCATCAAGTATGGAGTCGCTGCTGAGAAAATCGGTGGAGTAATAAAACGTTAGGAGAATATGATAAATGACTTGGAGTAATCCAAATGACTTGTAAGCTGCAGTCCCACAAATCATATGTGAAGTGACCCACGGCGAAGCTGCATGTGGAGGAGCAAACGGCGTGGGCTATACCTGAGGATGAGGGCTCTGCCCTGGACAAGCAGTCGCTGTGACAAGGTACTCGTGGTTGTACTGAGCAGCCAAATCTACTTGAATTCCCAGGGCGATAGCGCAGTAAGAAGTGTTTAATGCCATCTATGGACATGTGAACTGTGGAATAGGAACAAAGGATGTTTTTACTTCCAAAAACTGCGTTTATGAAAACACTGGTGGAATAGCTTATTTAGCTCTGATAACTGTACTTTAAAATAGGCATGGGAAAAGTTAAAGGACATGCAGAAGGAGCAGCAGGGCAGTATTTGGAGTGGAGAGAAAATATCTAGACTTAGCTTTTTAAGAAATTTCCCACTGTGTTTGTTGGGGAGAGAGACCGAAACACAACTCCCTTGTGCGGGGGCGAGGGTGCTGGATACTGCCGAGTGTCGGAGAGGACTGTGAGAAGTACCAGCTCATTGGAAGGTGATGTTAGAAGGTAGGCACGGAGCTGCAATTAATCATCGGAGCAAATCCCCAGGAAGGGATGGATTCACTGTCTCTGCGGATCAAGCCTTGATGCATCTTTGGAAGGCGTACTTTTAATTAAAAGCAGGTAACTGGGTTCAGTGGGAGACATGTAACCGGTTGCTTTTGCTTTACATATGGGAATGCTGAGATACAGAGAGGGTGAGGCTGTTCTGTGTGTGCAGAAAGTCTCTGGCATAGCCACAAACTAAGCTATGGTATGTATTGGTCCACTGTCTGTCACAAACTTGAGACCATGTCAGGTTGTGGTTTCTGAACACCTCGTGCCAGCACAGTTCTGCACAGTGATACCAGTTTGGTGGTGTTGAGCAAAGGGAGTTTCTGTTCCCTTTCTTGAAGGCTAATCCCATAGCACCATTTTTGCTGTGAAAGCAAAATGCTATAGTGAAACAGAGGATGGGTTTGCACAATAAAATGCTGGAAGTTCTTCCTTGGACCACTTTCTTTCGAATGGATTTCTGCAGTGGGCTGGCAGCTTAGGACTAATTTTCTAAAATGGGAGTGTTGCTACTTCTGTGTGTTTTATCTGCCTGTGGAAGAGGGAAGGACTTCTGTGCTGAGACAGACTCTTAACGTGCCTCTTGCGCTTCTTTGAAGCAGCAATTTGCCCCTTCTGAGCATCCCTCCACTTGCATGCTAATTCTTCATGCCACCCAACTGGTCTAATGTGAAAAGGATTTGTAATATCCCCGGGAGTGGGCTATGACTTCAGGTAAAGAGGGACAAGCGAGCCACAGAGGACCTTAATTTGAAGGTCTGGGGTTTTTTTCCGTAAATGTTGTCTTGAGCCTGAGCAGCACGCTCAAAGTGGCTTCTTTACGAAAGCCTTTTCTGAGTCAGCTAAGGAAAAAAATCCTTTTTTTTTTTTTGGTTTTTTTCTTCAAAAGTCTAAAGTACTGTCTCTTGTCATGTTACTCCTTGTTGATAAATGATAGGAGTAACAGTGCCAGAGTAAATGTCTCATTTTCCTTAGCCACCCTCATTTCTGCATTGAGCATCCTTGTGCATTCCTCCTTTTTTTCATGTACCACCCTGTGCCCTCTCTATGCAAAGCCCTCCCTATACATCATATCAGCTGATTTAGCAGTCTTGAGCTCAAAATTTAGGGATTTTTAAAGGGGTTCTTTGTCAGTTTGGGGTTTAGGTAGTCACTTGGTCATCTAAAGGCACATGCTCAAGAGTTGTGTCTCCTGCAAGAGGACGTGAAAGGGAAATTGTGGCTCCTGGAGTGGGTGGTTGAGGACACACAGACCTTTCAGTTGAGCATCTTCAACGTGAGCTATTCCCTGCCTGTGCATTGGTAAGCTCAGAGTCAGCCGTAAGGGAAATTATTAGCTTAAATCCCGTTCCCTTCCTATGACTCAGCAGGCAGCAGTAGCTTTTAGGGCATCTCTAACCTGTTTGACTTCTGGTTGAGAGTCTGAACCTGGTCTGGCAGTCTTTGAAGATAAAGGGTATGGAGAAGGTAGTAGAAACGAATCCTTTGCTAGGAGGGTTGGACTGGACTCTTAATGGGGGCCATAATTTCCCAGTCTGTTTCTGGGAAATCAGTTGGTTTTGTTTGGGTTTGCAGAAGAAACCAACAATTTATCCCTATTCTTTGCAAGGCTTTAAAAATTCCTTTCTTGCAGTAGGATCATAAAATCTTTTACTTCTCTCTACAACAACAGGTTTTAATTTCACTCTTCGTATGATTTTGTTTGCTAAAGTGGAAGCTAGATAGGGACTCTGGGGTTTCCTTCTGTGCTTTTTTTGCCCCCTCCCCGAGACCCCTCCCACCTTATGCCAGTGCAGTCTGCACTGTAACTCTGGCATAACAACAAGCACCCCAAAGTCCTTCATTTCCAGCGCTGTTTTACATCTTCTTTTCCAGAGTATTAATATGCTGGGTAGCCTCTGTGCTCAAACGAGGCATAAACAATTCAGACAGCAAATGCTATAGAGCAAGTGCAGTTAATGGACCCAGATGGTTATGTTGCTAGTTTTATGTGACATGTTGCCTGCATTAGCCTGGGAAACTTTCTGCTCTTAAATATCAAAGAGCTCTATTTAATGGTTTGTGTTGTCCAAACTTCTGCTGGACTTTGACATCTCCTTAACGGCACTTGGCACCGCAGTTATGGGGGGTGCCAGGAATACTTTCTGCCTGACCTTGCATAATGTCTCCAGGCCAACCATGGTCAGATCGGCAGCGTTGGTGGTGAGACCCTTGGAGAGATGCCAGCACGTGTCCACGCGGTGGAGCAGACTGCAGCCTCCCGTGCCTTTGCCGCGGCTGGATGGCCCACCGGGGCTGCAGGTCTGAGCTCCTGCTGCACCACATCTTGATCGCCTTGGCCTTCTGCACAGACGGGGTTAGAGCTTTGCATGCCGGGAATGATTTCCATGGGTGTATTTCTGTAGCAGGTTGCAATATTTGTCTACCTTAGTGCAGGAGAATGAGCTTAAATAACCATACTGAAAACAAATTTTAGGTACGCAATAGCATGCCTGACAATGTGAAAAATAATGGTGGTACAGGCAGATGAGTGAAGTGAAAAAGCAAGGTGGATGAGAGCCTTGAAAGAAGAGAAAATAGGGAAGCAAGTGGGTATAATTGTCAGGAAAGGGTGAGATGAAAGCAAATTGTGATGTTTTTGTGACTGAGGTGTAAAGGAAAAAGCTTTTCAGCGGACACTGCAAGGATGAGCAAAAGAAAATGGACAAATTTAGCTGGGTAGTGAAAAGAGGAGGTCAGAAAAGAAAGCTCAGATAGTTAAATATCCCAAGATGCCATTCAGTGCCATGCATCTCACTCTTGGCCTTCCCCAACCCCCACTAACGTGGATTGCTCTGGGCCATCTGGGGCTGCAAATTCTCCATCCCCGTTTCCTGACGGGAGGAAGGAGAGCTGGCTTGTGTACATATCAGAGATGCTGGTTTTAATTTCCAGGAGGGTGTAGATCTTACCTGTTTATGTTGGAGCAGTGAGCTGGAGAGGCCAGGAGGAGACCTTGTGTCCAGAAGCAGGGCTGGGTTCCCCAGGGAGCAGAGGAGCCTTTCTGGGCATCCCTCCATTGCTGCTCTCCTGCACCGTCTTAACATTTCTCTTGTAATAGCACAGATCTTTGAGACGTAAGGACAGGTTTAATCCCTACCTTACATATTCCAGCAGTCTCCATGCTGGAGATGGTGCTAAGCTCGGTGGCTTGGTGCAGTTGCTTAGGACAATGTTTCCTTTTTACTTTTCAAAGCGATTCTTCCATGCACACGCTCTCAGCGAGGCTCTCCACAGCAGACATCTGTCACTTGCCTTTCTCCTATGGACGATAGCGGCGAGGCGCGCAGTTAAAGGTTGACAGCGGGGTGAGCAGCAGATGTCGGTAAACGTTGTCTCTGCAGCGTGCGCGCCTTTCTGCTCCATCTGTGCCAAATGCAACCCCGTTTGCTTAGCAAAATAACAGAGGATGAAAGATAGGAGTGAGCTGAAAAAAATGCAATGTAAATGTTCTTTAGAAAAAGAGGGCAGCAACAAATTTCTGGTTCAAAAGATGAAGGGGTCCTTACCCACTAAATACGTCATGCCACGCAGATTCCTCTGATCTTGAGAGACCTTTGGGAGCTCCAGCTCTCTAAATGGTAACACATCAAAGAAGTGTCCGTGGGGCTTGGAGTACAAACATGTAGTATGCAGATGGCATAGGGAGTTCACAGGGCTCTGAGTCCATGCCCAGGGAACAGATACTCCCTTGCTGAGAGACCATCTGACAGCCTCTTCCTTCTAGATGACTCTTTGCATCAAAGGTGACCTAAAAAACTTTTTTAAATACCTTTAAAAAAAAAAAGCTCCCAAACTTAAAGACCCCGAAGTCCAGCTGCAAGAGCCATCCCTCTGCTTAAAAGATCCTACTTTGCAAAGGAAGTTTTGCTTGCCTTCACAGACTTTAAGGCATGGTCACCTGGCACAGGAGCGTCTTTAGCTCCTTGCTCTGGCAAACGTGGAGCTCTCCTAACACAGTGTCCACATGTGCTGAGGAGGACATGGAGGGATCCACAGCAAGTGAGCAGTTGAAAATGATCTGTTCTCCAATACTTAACATGTAGCATCATCTGTCATCTGATAAACTAGAGGGAAGGGATGTCATCCAGAGGGACCTGGACAGGCTTGATGACTGGGACCATGTGAACCTCATGAGGTTCAACAAGGCCAAGTGCAAGGTCATGCACAGGGGTCAGAGCAACGCTCGGTATCCATACAGGCTGGGGGATGAAGGGATG
>NW_009259833.1:642516-644703 GCF_000687185.1 Egretta garzetta
AACGGAGATGGCCGCGGGGCGGGAGCCCCTCTGCCATGGAGAGAGGCTGGGAGAGGTGGGGGTGTTCAGCCTGGAGAAGAGGAGGCTGCGGGGAGACCTGAGTGCGGCCTTGCAGGGCTTAACGGGGCTGGGGAGAAAGGGGGGGACGGACTTGTTAGCAGGGCCTGCAGCGCCAGGACAAGGGCTGATGGCTTTAAACTGAGAGAGGGGAGATCCAGGCGGGATAGGAGGGAGAAATTGTTTGTGCTGAGGGGGTGAGACCCTGGCCCAGGTTGCCCAGA
Source organism: Egretta garzetta (assembly GCF_000687185.1). Taxonomy (NCBI): domain Eukaryota; kingdom Metazoa; phylum Chordata; class Aves; order Pelecaniformes; family Ardeidae; genus Egretta; species Egretta garzetta. Next base: position 642,798 of record NW_009259833.1, read on the forward strand.
GCGGTGGTGGCTGCCCCATCCCTGGGAACATTCCAGGTCGGGTTGGACAGGGCTTTGAGTGGAAGATGTCCCTGCCCATGGTAGGGGGGGTTGGACTAGATGACCTTTAATGGTCCCTTCCCACCCAAACCATTCCGTGGTTCTGTCATCTCAGCTGGGGATCATGGCGTTTGGTCGTTTCATCTGAGGTAGCAGCAGTGGAGTTGCTGAAGCTGTTGGTGCAGGAATTACTTGGGTTTGTTAACACTGTTTTATGGCTTCTCTCTGTGCATGTCAAATGAACTATCTTCAGAGCCTTGGTTCCTGCAGTAAACCTCACCTTTGTAGTAAAGGCATTTTTGAGGCACCAAGTAACACTGCCTTATGCCTTGGGCAATGTAGATTGGGCTCTTGCCGCAGCTCGGTGGTGTAACCAAGATCTGTAGGCAACGAGGCTGCTTTCTGCCCTGAGCATGGAGTGACCCAGGTTCAGCTGGGTTCTGCCTTCTGCTGAATCAGGATCTGCGATGCAGATGGGAGCACAGCCCTGCATGCCCTTCCAGCAGAGGCTTGTCAGCCTTGGGAGCCTCCCCCTTGCTTGCAAGCACCCTGAGAGGTGGGGTATGGCGGTCCACGTGCATTCCAAGGCTTGCTGCTGTGTGGGTAGCACTGTGGGACCTCAGGAAAGCTCAGCATCCCACAGAGAAGTGAGGAAGCAGGACTTGAATTCAGTCTTATGTTTTGTCTGGTGCCCAAAGTAACGCACTGCTATGACCAAGAATGCCCCTGTTCGTTCTGCCCTCCCTCAAAGTAACATTTCCTTCCCTTTTTCTGGGTTAGTTTTCATAATCGGATCTGGAAGCGAGTCCTCTGCCAGGCAAGCAGCCAGCAGATGTCTCAGCAGCAGGATGTTCTCTGCCCTCCAGCCCTATGGTGCTCGGGGCAGCTGGGTGAGGATGAAGACCAGCATGTCCTACCAGCTTGGTCTAGTGGGGAGAAGCGGTTGGGTTGGTCCATGAGTACAAGTTCAAGGAACAGCTGATGCAAATTAAATTGCTTTTTGATCGTCCATAGAGGAGAGACTGGCAGAACCCTGGGGTGCTTCTTGGACAAAAAGCAGACGCCTGCTGTCTCCGGAATCTTCAAAACATTTCTCCTTTTGCCAGCACTGTTTGAGGCTTTCCTGGGTTGGGTCTGTTCCAGCTGCATTGTGCTCCAGTCCTTGCTTATCCTCTTCAGGGGCTGGCAGAGCAGGGAAGTGGCATTACCTGTCCTTGATTGCTGGGCCAGCAGAGGGTACTGTGAAACAAATGCCCTGGGGCTATCTGGTGTCTCCTTTCCATCTCCCAGGACTGGGTCTGGAGGAGGCAGCCACCCCAGCCTGCTTCTGCTGGGTCCCTCCTGCGTCGGTGAGCCGCATTTCAATCGCAGCACGTTTTCCAGAGAAGCTGATTTTTGTACATAGGGATGAGGGTAAAGGAGAAGCTTGTTTAGAAGCAAATTAGCACAAGGTCTTCTTCAACGCCTAATTACAATGTGCGCTGTCGGTCTGTCCTTTGATGAGCCCAGGCTGCACACCATCCCACCGAGAGCCCATCACACGCTACCACGCTTGATTTTAGCCCGAGGGACGTGAAGCAGCATGTCGCCCGCGTTGCCATCTCGCAGCAGATGTGTGCCAGAGCGCTGCTGGCTCCCACCGATGGCGGGGAGAGTCACGACGATGTATGTGTATGTGCATGTGTTTTGGCAGAGCTGCAAAAATCAGCATTTACCACGTATTACGGAGCCACCTCCCCTTCTGTCAAGTGCGAATAACATCACAGAAAGTGCACATCCCCACGAGGGAACAATTTGGTAGCAATCAGCAGTTGTTGACTCTTGAACAGCTTCTGCTGGTCCAGACAGTTCTTTAAAGACTGGGAGT
>NW_009259833.1:645258-647816 GCF_000687185.1 Egretta garzetta
TTGTTCCGGACATTTTTTTAAAAATTGGGGGTTTTGGTTTTTTTTTTTTTTTTTTTTTTTTTTTAAATGGCAGCTTGCTAAGGGCCAGATATTGTGACAGTACCTCTACAATCCTTAAGCTGCTTGAATCACTCCAAGGAGCCCAGCAATAAAAGAGCTAGAATAAAATGTATCCCACAATATCCTTCACTTCTGCTGACAACTGCACTTTAAATTACTGGTGCAACCTTTTAGCATAGCTGGCTTGTAAAAACTAATAAAAATAAAATGAAGTCATAACAGCTCCTTGCCACTGCTTCTATGATGGGGAATAGAGAGAAACCTTCTGTTCGGGCGAGCCTCTGCTCATGTACTATTGTTGCTGTTGATTTTATGTCCTGGTCACTGTTATTAATATATGCTGTAATTTTTACATTATCTAAGTTAGGCAGTGTTTATTAGAGAAGGGGCTTCGCTTTTATCATAAGGTAGCATTTATCCCACGAGCACCCTGATGTTTTTCAGCGCTTACATCAGAATTATGCATTTAAAAAAACCCTAAGCCTTCAGGAAAGTGGTTCATTGGGCTGATGTGGGTTTGGGCATCCCATTTCCAGATGCTCTGATTCCTTGGGTCCTTTGCCCCAGGTGCCTGGAGTTTGAGGGACCCAGAATAATTTGTGACTTTGGGGGGGGGAGGGGAGGAAATAACCAATGTAGATTTTTATTTAGTAAACTGTATGCATTCAAAGCATTTCCACACCTCCAAGAGCCAGCGAGGGTTGTGTGCAGATGCTGGGTTCGTGTAGTGTGGGTGAGCGCTGAAGCGTGTATTTTGCAGGACATGTTGAAATTAAAGCCTCAGCTGTGGCTGTTGAGTAACATCTTCACTCGTGATTTCTGGAGACCTCTGGAAGGAGCTTTGCAGTCCAGGGAGGAGTGAGGGGTAGAGGGGTCGCGGCTCTTAGTTCTCATTTCTGCAAACATCTTGTAGCCTTGTGCAGATGGAAACGTGCCACGTCCTGCAGCCTGCCAAGAGAGGGAAGAGCTACGTTCACGATATGTTTCCTTCTTTGTAGCCCAGAGGTGGAGGCGCTTGGGAAGCATTTTGCTAGCCAAAGTGAAAAGGAGGGAGGCAGCCTTTATAAGTGGCTGCCAGTCTTGTCACCAGAGCCCAGCACCAGCTCCCGAGGACCAGCACCAGCTCCCCGCCGGGAGCAGCAGCGGAGCTGGGACTGTGTGAAAGGCTGCGAGCATGGAACGCATTAGTAAGAGTAGGGGTGGGAAGAGGGAGGCTTGGGACACTCTGCTTGTACTGGCTGCCAAAACTGTGACTGTCCAAAAGGCTGTGTAGGAGGGTTGAAGGCAGGATGTGGATGGCCCCGATGCACAGCGCTTTTTGTTCTGAAACAAAAGGAAATGCTACCTACAGCAAAGGCATCGCCCAGTGAACAATAGTCCTGAAGCCTTGGACTTCAGTTAGCAAAAGGTATTTTATTTTGTTTCTGTTTTCTGTATGTTTAGCTGCTGAGATCAGACAGTTGTTTGCAGCAGAAGCATGTCTGAGAGAGGATTTGAGCTAAGGAAAAAGCTGGATAAAAAATCATTGTGAGTTACTGGGCTTGAGGCTGGAACTGGTGGTTGGAGCTGGTGGTGTGTCATGCAACAGGTCAGACTGGATGGCTTGCAGTGGTCCGCCTTGACCTTGGCACTTAAGGAACAGTGTAGTTGATTAATTTATTTTATTTTCTGTGGTAGTGGTCAAATGCATGTGACTTGAGAGCTATCGGTTGCCAGGTGTTGCAGTGGAAATGCTTTCCGTGAAGGGAGCTGAGAATGCCTGCAAGCTGGCTTTGAGCCGATGGAGCGCAGAGCTGGTGACCCGCATCTCATCCCATTTAGCTTTGATTTGAGATATCCTTTCTCTAGGTTGTCTTGTTTAGAGAAGAGGTGTCAGTAGCAGCGTTTATAACACATGCTGATCATTTACCACTGCGGTTCTGCTGTAGGTGGTACTGGCTATAACAAAACCGCGTATCCTCATCCCTGGCTTTAGGTAATGGGCCAGGCTTTGGTGGAGTGAAGGTAACTCAGCAAGTCAGTGGCAGGGCTGACAATCAAGAGCATCTCTCGCGTCTGTCTTCTAGACCTGGTTGTCCCCGTAAGCGTTTATGCTGCCCTTATAAACCAAAACATCAAATTCAGGTAGGGGAGGCTCGGAGTTCATTTTCCTGGTGCTCCTGCAATGGAAAGGGCTTAGGACTAGGAGTCCAGGTCATCAAAACTTTGCTTGGTGAATTTTGGCCAGTTTGCTTTTTATTACAGATGTCTTGCCCTCCCTTTGTGAGTCTCTGCTGTGCTGAGGAATATGCAGGAGACCAGGACGTGTCTTATTGCTCTGGGCATCATAGCACCCAAGGAGGTGTCCTTTGCCTTGGGCCTAATCCTGTGCCTGTCCCCTCAGCTCCTCCAGCCTCCAATACTCCCCAGCAGCCCAGATTATCAAGCCCATGGGAGCATTCAGGCAGAAGGACAACTACTTATGAATTTCTCATCTGTTTGGAGACGGTCTGGAAAGA
>NW_009259833.1:647909-657572 GCF_000687185.1 Egretta garzetta
ATGCCTCTAGGCAATGGGTAATATGTTTCTTAAGTACATGTGGTTTTGTCTGTGTTTTTGTATTAAACAGGCGAAGAACCCTTGAGATCAACACTGGGAGAAAGAAGAAAAGTAGCAAAGGAGTCGATGTGTGATGCAGGACAGGTCTGAGCCAAGGTGCAAAAGGTAAAGCACAAACAAGCCCTGCAGTGTCAGTCTGCGCCATGCTTGGCGTTAGATTGCTTCTTCCCTTGCTATATTTTAACATGATCTACCAAAATATCTCTGCGTTCTTCTAGCATCACACTCCCTTCTCCCCATAGTCGAGTTAAAGTAATGGTGAGCTGAGGAAAGTTTCTAAAAGTTGGGCAGCACCGGTACAGCGTCACCCATGGAGTCTTAATTAAACCACTTACAGTTTTTTGGCCATCAACTCTCTTTTTAATCATCTGTTATTTCCTGAAAGTTTTAGCCAAATTCACTTGGCAGAACTGCAGGTGAAGGAGCAGGCATTTCACAATGTTCTGATTTCAGCAGTTTAAACTCTGATTTTAAAAGCAGTGTTGAATGTCACTAATGGTCTGAGCTCACCAGGTCAGTGTCTGGGTGCCTCGGGATCCAAATCCCTGCACACAGTTCAATGGGAGGAATTGGGCTCTGAAATTGCATGCATGATCTGAAAATTTTTCTTCTTTAGCATCGTTCTTTGGGCATATTCTTGACCCAGAACACTTCATAACCCAGGTAGGTTTACCGTGTAAGGATTAGTCCATGGGCTGCTGATGCACAGCTATTGCAGGGGCGTGTGGCTGGCTGGGAACCATGGGCAATCTCACTGTAGAGGCTAGAGGTTGCTGCCAGCAGCACATTTCTCCTTCTCCAGTTTTTCTCTCGGTCCTGTAATGAAGCCAGGGGATATGATTTTGTGCCCTGCACTGAGCTCCTTCAGGCAAACTCCGGAGTATTGTCAAACCTGCTGATGAATTTGGGCTTGAGCAAAGGGGTCAAGCGTGTGAAGCAAAGTGGCCGGAGCATGGAGTCACCTCTGCCTCTGCCACGGAGCAGCATTTTCTGGCAGAGGGACACAAGGACACCAAGAAGCAGTTGCATCCTATGCAAAGCTACTCCAGCAGCCTGAATTTTTGAGTGGAAGTAGCACATGGATTGTTAACTGGAATAACTGTGGCAGCTCCCGGTTGGGATTTGGCTGCCAGACCTAAATCCTGTGCTTAGGAAAAGCTGGATGAAATGTAATGGCCCGTGATACAGCGTGAAGCAGGCTAGGTGCTCTCAAGGTCCCTTTTGGCCTTGAACTCTACTAATCTGTGAATAAACCACAGCTGCATCTCTAATAACTCATGACCAGTTCAAGCCTCTGTTTTGACTTGCTGTCAAAAGATTTCTCCAGGAGCGCTGTGTCCTTGTGTGTCATGTTTTGGAGCATCTGCTCTGTATATACATGGGTTGAACCGCTTCCAGCAGACTTAGCAACTGTTCTGGTGATTTCCTCCAGGAAATCCAACTATGCAGGATAGCGTTTAGCTTATGGGATCGTGGCAATCAAGCCATTATGGCACACTTTTAAGTTGTTGGGTTTTTTGGGTTTTTTTAACGTTTTAGCTGGCTCCCCACCCCCAACCACATATCTGTACGTCTTGGGGCAGGGGGGGAAGAGTTCTGCCTTGTTCAAATGAAAGAGTATATCCTTTTGATTTATTCCAGAGCAGCCCTCGAGCTCAGCTCCTGTGAGAGCCTGCTGACTTTGAGTTCAAAAGATCTCACGTCTTTGAGGCCAGGCTGTGGTCTTCCATCTTGCCTCAAAGTTAAACTGAAAGAGAAAATTCTTTTTTTTTTCTTAAAAAGGGAGAAAAAATAAGCATGCTGTGTAAAGGAATCAGTCTTACCTGCAGCAGAAAAGAATGCCGACGTGCAGAATTTCAGGTTAAAATCTGGTTCTTTAGTGAAGGCTTTATTTTCAAGTACCTAGCATGTTGTTTAGGAAGTGTTTTGTAAAGATAAATGCTTCCTTTTAAAGCAGTGCTGTTGGCTGGCTGGGATCCAGTCTGTGATCCTACATTAAAGCATTTTTTGGTGTTTAAACCGCTACATTACCATGGTGGTTAGAAATGGTAGTTCTGATCCCCAATTTCCTGCAGATCTGCTGATAACAAGGTCTGGCTCAGGCCGAGTTTTGCATTGCTAACTCCCGAGTTTGGTCACTGAAATTTCACCGCAGGCAGGAGTGTTGGTCACTGGCATAATTGCCTTGTTGCCTGGTTGATGTTTTCATGAACGCATGATAAAAGATAGGCCAAGGACATCACAGTTTGACATTTAGGCTTAACATCTGCCCCTCTCTCTGCATTTTGTTTTTCCTTGCTGCCCGACTTGAGGCGTTTGGAGGTGGAAGCGAAGCTGCTCGAACGTGGGCTCTAGCACACGTGCCGAGCAAGCAAGGCTTGCCTTTAATTGTGGATTCCTAATGCTTAACCTCTACCGTCATCCTGTGGAGCGATATTAAATGTGTCCAACAGTTGTCGTGCATATCAAATGACCATCTTGACATACCAGAGGGGTTGGGTGCAGTTGATACCTTAAAAATTCCTGTTATGCTGGAAGCTATAGTGGTGAATATGAAGTATTAAGCCCTATGCCAAAGATGAGCTGTGCACCTTGAGAGGAAGGAGGTGCAGACAGCTACCTGGCATATATATATATTTATATCTATATAAACAAGTGTATGTACGTATAGAGCAAAATAAATATGTAAGTGCTATTATGTGATAGCTCTCTTCCATAGGGCTCTGCTTAGTCCAAATTTATGCAATTGTTGCTACAGCTGTGTGTTTGGAAGGGCAGAGGTAATAGATGGAAGACCTCTAATATATGGGGACCTTCCTTTTAAAAAATACCCAGCTTTTCTGAGCAAGGTGACCTTGGCTCAGCTTCTAACTTGGGAAACCAGCAATGCAGTGGAAAGGAGACGCTGATCAGTGCAGCGAAGGCTCGGTCGGATGCCAGCAGAAGATAAAACATCGGTCGGGTTGGCCTGGAGTTTTAACTGCAAGTAGGGTTGTCAGGGCTGCCATGTAAAATCGTGGATGCTCTCCCAAACTTGTGTGTATTGAATATATATACCTGGGAGGTGCGTATCTATGTGTTTTTTAAAAAAAGCTCCAATATTGGTACAGCATACTGGGGAGAAAAACATATTTGTTACCTGCCTCCGAGGTATGCAATTATTTGCTGGCAGAGTCAGTAACGGCTCAGCTAGCCCTTACAGGCATGGGAAAGGTCTCGTGTGATAGTTCGCAAGCCATTCTTATCAAACTTCATTTTCAGGAACCCCTTCTTTCAAAGTTTTATAGCCTGTGGAACATGTGCGTGAGGACATCGTGGTGTTTGTACCCGTCTTTTGGGGAAAAACACATTGAGAAAGCCAGCTGAAACTGCAGTCATTTTCTGGCAAGTCTGTGTACAGTAAATCCACACAGCCCAGGTTACGATCCAAGGACAGGTAATTGACTCTTCTTTTGTTCTGTCACCACTTCTCCTGCTCTTTCTTCAGCAGAGAAAAACCACACATCAACCTTCTCCCGCAAACCCCTGTTCTGAGCCAGCAATAAAGTAGGAAAATGTTTTTTCCCAAATCTAATTTGAAACATGGACCATTCTTAAACAGCTTCCAACTTAACAATAAAGAAACTTCACAGAGTGCTTGGCAGGAGCCTCTGTACATAATTTAGATCATAATCAGATGCATTAACACATTTTATATGGATCTCATGGGGGCCAAGAAGATGAGGTGTGCTGGGTAATTTCTTTCCAGACTTCTTTACCTGATTGTTTATTACTCTTGGGGACTTCATTTGTGGGCCAAATGTCACCAGCAGAATGCTGCTGCTTCATGTGCCTGCATTTAGAGTAGCTAGCAGCAAGGCTTCAAATAGCCTAATTGGCGTGTTATCGTCAGTCTTTCCATCTGCGTGTGGCAAAGAGAGGATGAAGAGTACATGGGGAGGGAGAGAGGCGAGAGGAACAAAGGCAAGGACCCAATTCTGCAAATTGCTGAGCTTCCCCTGTGCCTGCGGCTCAGTGGGAGAGAAGGTGCCGAGAGTGCTCGACGAGTAGCGTGTTTCCCGCTGAGCACAATCATGCGCTCTGCTCCTAGAGAACTGCACGGGGGAAGTGCTCCCTCCCCACCTTTTCATTTTAGCTGTTAAACATAAGCAGCTCTAATTTTATAAAGCTTCTGAAAGCTTTTTGGCACTCTGTGCAAAGAAACGATCATCTATCATTCGCATTGCTTCATTGTTTTGCCATGAATCCACCCATGCCAAAAGCATCCTTGTGAAATCTCCCCTTTGACAGAAAATTCTGTTGCTGCTTTGATAAATGATGTTTTGGATTTCTTTCTGCTCTGCTGGTTTGTATTATCCCCTCAAAAGGTGGGAAGTGAAGTTCCCTGTCACTTCAATGTCTCCCTTATACATGCTGAAGTAATAACCCTTCCCATGTGTTTCATGGGTATTTATTTGTTATTAAATGCTGTGAACTAGTGTAACATCAGGATTCCCAATCCTTTCCCAGCTGTGGGCTGTCAGGGCCAGGCTCTGCTCCGAGGTGCACAGCTCGGGGTTAGGAGCCTCGTCACTGGAGTGCAAGGGGATGCTCCTGGGCGCTGGGACTCGCTTGCCCAGGGTGTAACCCACTGGTGGTGACCTTGGCTGGCTACCATTGACCCACACCATCCCCGGCTGTGGGCCAGAAGTTGGCACAACCAAGAACTGAACCCAAAAGGCAGGTTGTATGTGGCCACTGTGTTCAGGAAGGTGAGAAAGTTTAAGAGCATGAAAGTGGCTGGCTTACACTAGCTGGACTTGGGGCCAGAGAACAGGTGGATATACTGGCATAGCCTTGGGGCCACTGGCATAGCCTTGGGGCCACCAAAACCACGGAGCCCCTTTTTCCCCTTCTTCCTGTGATTCTGAAACTGAAACCCACCCGTGACTGGAAAGCCACAACGTTTTACTGGCATGCAATGGAGGAATGCTGTGACATGGTGCTTTGGGTGCTGTGTACAACCTACAGGCAAACTACACCAACTAAAACCCTTGTGGCCAAACCAGGTTTGAGTGCAGAAGATCCTTTGGAAGCCAAGCACTGATTTCTGTTTGCCTCTTTTTATTTTCTTCCTTCATAGTTGTTTATCAACAGCATTTTCCCAGGCGGTGATGTAACTCAGCATCCTGGCCTGGCTGAGATCGTAAAGTGACTTTTACAACAGAACATGATGGTGATGAAGAAATGAGTATCCTTAAAAATCAGAGGTGATTGGGTTGTTGACTTCCCATTTCATGTACCGAGCGAGTCCCTGTCTCTCACCCCGGTAACACCAACGCGTTGTGCTGTTGAAATGTCGACGGGGAGAAAGGAGAGGGTGAAGAGCTGAGTCACCCAGTGCTTCTCCCACAAACACCTGCCTTTCCCGGGGTTTTCCAGCTAAGTACTGAGGAATGTCATTACTTGCAGGTTATCCTGCCCCAGGGTATGAAAGTTATGGTTGTTGGGCTCTCCTGAACAAACCCTTTGCCCTCCATCTCCTGCTTATTTTGAATCATGAGAGCATCAGAGCAGGCTGATACGGGCTCCGAAGGGTTTGTGCAGCCCGGCAGGCAGGCGTACATGAGAGGGAGAAAATCTCCCCCATCCCTTTGCTATTTATAGCCAGCTCACGAGCAGTTTCCTTGCTTCCAGTGCCCAAATTACCAGCCGTGACTGATGTATTCTCCTTAGGTCAGCAGCACGTACAGCGACCGACTTGTCTTGACAAGCTTGGGGGGTTATCAGTTCAGCTGATGAAGTCAGCATGGTGGCACGTTGAGCAGCACCGCTCTGCTCGCACTGCGGTTTGGCTGGGACACGGACACCCTTGCTTGGTTTGGGCTGTGGAAGGGGGTCTGAGCTTGCCAGGGCGGTGAAGGAAAAGGAATGTTTTGTTTCCTATTTACTGAAGGTCTGCTTGGGCTGGACTTCAGAATTATTGGTGTTCAACCTGCCTTTTCTACCAAAACACTGTGACTGTTCAAACAATTGCTCAGCTGAAACTGTTGGATTACCTCTCGCTAAAGCATTATTTGATTTGGCTTGCTGTTTTGTCAAGCCCCTGAAGCTAATAGCTTGCTTTAGCCTTTCGTCTCCAGATAGCATGAAAGAAGCGGCTGTCTGGGGGGGATGTGCTGCTGCCTTCTAACTTCTGTCAGTTAGAAGCACCGTGGCTTACCTGCGTGGCGTAGGATCCATGCAGCCTTCACCTGCCTTCTCCTTTATATCCTACTTGTATTGCTTAGCTGGGTAAGAATTTTGTTTGCTGAAGACCTACCAGGTGCTGATCTGTTCCTGCTAGATCACAGCTGCTGTGTTCTCCTATTGCATAGTTTGGGTAAACCCTTACAGCTCAGGCCTCATACCGGGCGGGGGGGGAGAAAAAAAGGTGGAACTCTTCCAGGGATCTTGTCCATGTGGTTATATGCTGAAATGTAAAGGGGAAAACATTGCTTTTCTGCTGTGTGGTTTGCTTCTGTGGCCTGGCATGGGCCTTCCCATGTATGGGGAGCAGAGCAGAACTGCTGCTGAGTAGGGGAACTGAGGAATCTAGGTTGTCTTTTTGCCTTATTTCAGGTGAATATAATCTGCTGTTTGGCAGATGGCATTTAAGTGTCACAAGGAGGGGCATAGGCATAAGTAAGGCAGAATGAGAAAGATGGAACACTTAAACTCTTGTGGTGGTTGGAAATGGGAAGAAGGTGCATGGGTTTTGGGTTTGTTTTTTTTTTTTCCTTTTTTTTTAATCAGGCAGTAGGATGCTGGCTGTTGTGTATGTGTGTGGTTGCCCTCCACTGGTTGACATTAGAATGACCTCTCTATATAGAACTACAAAATTGCTTAGGTTGGTAAAGACCTTTAGGATGATCAAGCCCCACCATTACCCTAACCCTGCCATCCCACCACTAAACCCTGTCCCTAAGCACCTCGTCTGCCCAGCTTTTAAACATCCCCAGGGATGGGGACTCGACCCCTTCCCTGGGCAGCCCCTTCCAGTGCTTGATAACCCTTTCAGGGAGGAAATTTTTTCTTGTATCCAGTCTGGTGCAGCTTGGGGCCGTTACCTCTCATCTTATCACTTGTTACTTGGCAGAAGAGACTGACATCCAGAGACTTGGGTTTTTTTGCCAAGACAGATGTGTTTGTTCAGATTGACTTCAAAGAGAGTCAGGAGTGGTTTTTAGATGCAGGGATGGGTTGTTGAGAACTGGTCAGAGCAACTGCTTGCTCTTCATCTGCAAAGTCACCCTGGGCAAGAGGCAGCTGGGGAAACAGGAGGAGTTGTCCAGTGCAGAGGGATGCATAGAAGCCAACTCTGTCACTGAACATGGGCAAGGTTTGCAGAGGGGTGCAGGTGCTTGCAGCGGGGTAGCCAGGGCTTGGAGAAGCTGCAGAACGTATGCTGCTGCAAGACATGGCTCTGAGCAATCTGTCATCAAGGCCTGGTGACCCCCCGGGGCACATTGCACCTCAAAATAGGCAGCACACCCCCTGCCTCCTGCTCTGTTCAGCGGAGTAGGTTTGAGTTATGCATCAGGCTGAGAGTTATGCGACAGTCTTAATTACAAAATCGTTTGCTGACCTTCAGTTTTATGAAAATAATCTAAAAGTGAATTTGTCAGCACTTAACTGGCTGTTACAGCGGAGCAGCAGAGGCTTAGAGGATTTAAGGGAACTGCATCCAGCTCTTGTAGCTTCCACTCTGGTGTGCTACACCGTGTCCTTGAAGGTTGCTGATACTCACTAAGTCGGGTAATCCTGGTCAGCAAAACCAGCGACTTGTGGTTTGGGTTTTTTTTCTTTCTGCATCAGAACCAGCAAAGTCAGGAAGACAGCTGTGGGCCTTACAAGACCCTATTTAGGGGGAAAACGTTGCTCTGCACTTGAAACCCTTTCAAAATGTGTATGCTAGGAACTATAGATTTTTGTCTTCTATGGATTTTGGCAAGACAGCTGTTAAGGGTAGGGCAAAAGGAAAACAAACCTGAGAGGAGCCTTCGATTTTGATGGAACTCAATAGTTACACTTTCCACTAAGAACAAAAGACATTTCTTAAAAAAAAAAAAAAAAAAAAAAAAAAAAATCCCAAACCTGCTGACACCTAGAATTCAAAGCAGCATGTAATCCATTCTTTTTTAGTCCCACTAAAGCAACCAGATGGGATCCGGTCTGGGATGTGCATGCCTTGTGTATCTCTCTGCGTATTGGATACCTGCAAGGACTTGGGGAAATGATTATGTAGTGGTTGAGCAGAGAGATGGGAGAAGAGGAATCCTTAAAAGGATGAATCTTACAGTGTCTTTTAACATTGTCCCAATCTATTTAATCTCACACTGTTGCTCTCGTGAATGTTTATCACCTCCTACAGATATTAAGTCTTATGATGCCATTAAAGCACCTTGGATTTTAATGTGAAAGTGGTGTATGTGTCTTAATTGAACAGATTTATTCCTCTATCAAGATGTAAACATTAGAGAAAAGGAAGCACAGTGTGCTGGGAGACTTCCCCCTGGCACCAGCTCATCAGTTCAATGAAGAGCTTACAGAATCATAGAATTGTTTAGGTTGGAAAAGTCCTTTAAGATCATCAAGTCCAACCATTAACCTTGCACTGCCAAGTACACCACTAAACCATGTCCCAAAGTGCCACGCCTACCCGTTTTTTGAACACCTCCAGGGATGGTGACTTCATCACCTCTCTGGACAGCCTGTTCCAATGTTTGACCATTCTTTCAGTGAAGAAATTTTTCCCATTTTCCAACCTCACCCTGCCCTGGCACAACTTGAGGCCGGTGCCCCTCGTCCCATTGCCCCTTCCCTGGGAGCAGAGCCCGACCCCCCTGGCTCCTCCCTCCTCTCAGGCAGTTGTAGGGAGCGATGAGGGCTCCCCTCAGCCTCCTCTGCTCCAGGCTGAACCCCCCCAGCTCCCCCAGCCGCTCCCCAGCAGCCTGGGGCTCCAGACCCCTCCCCAGCTCCGCTGCCCTTCTCTGGACACACTCCAGCCCCTACATGTCACTAGAGGAAAGTACTCAACTTTTCTCTAATACCACGTAAATTGTGCAATGTTATGAGAAACGTTACTTTAGGGGTATGAAAAGGTCCATGTTTATGAACCTCCAGATCATTTAAGTTTCATCTGATCTGGACTGACCTTTTTTTTATTACACTTAAACCACTATGCTAATTTCTCACTTTCTGTCCACCCTACACACTCATGCTGCTGGGGATGCAGCCCAGGACATGGTTGGCTTTCTGGGCTGCCAGCACAAGTTGCCAGCTCCTGGCCATCTTTTCATCCCCCAGTACCCCCCAGTCCCTCTTGGCAGGGCTGCTCTCCATCCCTTCATCCCCCAGCCTGTATGGATACCAGGGGTTGCCCCAACCCCTTTAGAATCATAGAATCACTTTGGTTGGAAAAGACCTTTGAGATCATCGAGTCCAACCTTTAGCCTAACCCTGCCATCCCACCACTAAACCCTGGCCCTAAGCACCTCATCTCTCCTTCTTTTAAATACCTCCAGGGATGGGGACTCGACCACCTCCCTGGGCAGCCCATTCCAGAGCCTGACAGCCCTTTCA
>NW_009259833.1:657682-670437 GCF_000687185.1 Egretta garzetta
CCCCCTACAGCCTCCTGTCAGGCAGTTGTAGAGGGCGATCAGGGCTCCCCTCAGCCTCCTCTTCTCCAGACTAAACACCCCCAGCTCCCTCAGCTGTTCCTCGTATGACTTGTGTTCCAGACCCCTCCCCAGCTTGGTTGCTCTCCTCTGGACATGTTCCAGCAAGGCAACATCTTTCTTGTAGTGAGTGGCCCTTTGCAGGACCTTGCACTTGGCCTTGTTGATCTTCATGCTGTTCACAGGGGCCCACTTCTCCAGTTTGTCCAGGTCCATCTGACACCTCCCAAGCCACTCACTTGGTCACAGAAGTCAATCAGATCAGTGAGGTACAGTTTGCCCACAGTATATCTGTGCTGTTCCAAATCACCTTCTAGCCCTTCATGGCCATGGGAATCGCTTCCAGGAGGATTTGCTCCATCCATCCTTGCTCATAGACTGCTGCCAGCAGCAAGCTGCTGGGCAGGCAGCTGGGCAGGGTAAGTGCAGCCTTTCCAGTTGCGTTGCTGTCCTCTTTATTCCTACCACTGAGGTACAAATACTCTCAAGAGCGAGTTCGTGTTGTCAAAGTTAATGCTCGGCAACTTACTGCAGATAACCTTGGCTTCGTCTTGACTTGGCTGCTCACGGGCTTTCATTGCCTTAGCTAATAAAGCCTTTACAGTTGCTTAGAGACACTTAAAGTTGTTAGTGTTTAAATAAAGGGATTAATTTCAGGCATCCTGCTGCTAAACTTGTATGTTTGAATTTTGAAGAAGTGCGTTTTCCCTGTGAGGTGCGAACAGGCTCTGAAAACCGGTTAACTCTTATCAGCTAAATGGACTGTAACTCCTTGTGAGGAGCTGCTGAACTCTTCGGCATCGATTTACGCTTGCCAGGCAATGGAAACAATTATGTTGGCTCCATAAAGAATAGATAGGGAGGGGTGTTACGGCATGAATATAGGAAAAAAATTGATTTCATTGATGATTGATTCAGTATTTTAACATTTCTGTGCCTTGGTTTCCTTGCCTGTAAATTACTTGAGTCTTCCTTTTGGGTTATTGAGGACTGCTTGGCTATCATGTATAAAATGCTGTCAAGGTAGGGTGCCAAGTGAATACAAACTATTTTATTTTTAGTGTCTTTTGAAATCTTGGACTTTTTGTTCTCCCTTTTATCTGTCTATTTCTTTTTAATCACACAAAATGGAAATAAACTCAATCACAGCTGCTGCTGGAAAAGAATCATTAGGCCCATCCAGCTGGTTCTCTCGGGGCCAGCACGGGATTGTTCCCTGTGCTGCATTTCAAAAGTATTTTATCTCCTTTAGTCTTGTGTGTGTGTGTGGAGTGATGAGCGTCTTTCAATTCTGTCAGCTCTCTTCATTGATCCAAATGGGAAGGGCTATTTTTAGGTGGCTGTAAGTAAACGGACATCAGGCACCACAGAAAGGGAACGGGGTTATTTTTGGAAACCCATCAACAACCGTTCTGGCAGGTCCTGCTGCAAGTTTTGTCTTCAGTCGGGCTGTCTCAGGTTGTGGTATCAGTTCCCGAGGTTGTGAACCTGGCTTCCTGGGTATGATTTGCAGCCTGAATCAGCAGCTGCTGGAGATTGTCTTGACGATACCAGTTTATGGGAGTTAATTCCCCCTAAACCAGACTTGCTTGGAGGGATGCAGGGTGATGATTGAGCTGGAGATTTTGGGGCAGAGGATGACGTCAGCTTAGGGGCAATATGTGGAATATACCTTGGGTGGAGACAAGCCCATGGAGACAACCTCATGGTTCGAGCCCTGGATGAATGTGCAGAACACTTGGTATCTGCTAGTGGCAGGTCTGGGCCGCTTCAGTTTATTCTGCTTCAGTGGATCGCAGAAGGATGATATTTTCTTGGTTTTGCTTAGTCTTTTTCATAAGCATTTTGGGACAGCTTCTGCCTCTCTCTGAATTTGTGTGCGGAGCTTGCTGATGCTGCGCAGAGCCATTAGGCACTCTGGTTACTCGGCTGTGAATGTGCGAGTGGGAGTCCGTGGGGGCAATGACTAAACCTACACCATTGCCGGCTGGAGAGCTTGAAAAGCTGGAGAAGAAAACATTGTGTATGTGAGTTAGTTGCACATTATCTTCTCTCTCTCAGCCAAGACCCAAGTCTAATTTCAAAGGTCGGAACATGCTCTCACCTGGGTGTTCAGGCCTTTTATAGAGCGGTTGAAGGCCATTACCTAAAATTAGTTTGCTGCTTGGGGAAAGCTGGTATTAGCTCTGTATTAGGACTCATTTCAAAGCTGTTGATGATCATTTACTTGATGGGCTCCTATTGAAGCTCATGGGCACAAGGTAGAAAATGGAAGACAAATAGCACCCAATACTGCTTCCTAACTGAGAAGAAAAATGGGGTGGGCTTTTTGGCCGAATTCCTCTCTTCTAGGGTGGGTTTTTTTAAGGATTTCTAGTGAAGTTTTTCTGTGCAGGCCAGTGGACTGCCTTTTAGTTGGACTTATTTTTGTTTTCCTTGACCTTCCTGATGATCCAGATGTGCTGGAGAGCACTGGGAAGGGGCACACGTGATTCTGAAGCAGGCTTAAATTGTAAAGCGCAGTCAGATCTGCTAAGCAACAGCATTGACACATTTAAATAAGTCTGCTGTTGAGTAATATAGTGTGACATATTGAGAGCAATTTAAAAAAAAAAAAAAAAACAGCACAAATTTGGGAAATGACTGGAATGGAAACAGAACATAGATGTTAGAGGGGATGTTGGATAAAAGAGAGGGAGGGCTATTCCATAAAAAGACTGTACTGGAGAACCAGGATGTCCATCAGGAAGGATGAGACAATAGCAGAAGTGCAAATTTATGCTGAAATTGTCTCTTGGCAGCAGGATCCTCATATTTCTGCTTCTTTGCCAACACTGATGATCACAAGGATTGAAAAGATTAATACTGCCTAGTTCAGAGAGGAGCACGTGGTGGGTTGTCAGCCAGCCTGGAGAAGGTAAGGTGGCAGCTCTTGTTCCGGTGGCTTTCTTACTGTTGTTCCTCTGGGTCCATAGTGAATTGGGTGAGTCCTGTTGTACCCATCGCTGCAGAGGTGCGTAACGCTGAGAAGAAAAATCAGGTGGGCTTCTTGGCAGAATTCCTCTTCTTCTAGGGTGGTTTTTTTTAAGGATTTTGAATGAAGTTTTTCTGGGCAGGCCAGTGGCCTGCCTTTAGTTGGACAATTGGGAAGGTTTGTATTTGAAGCTGGTGAAAGAAAATCACTTGCGGAGCTCAGCTGTGGAACTCACTGCCACAAGAAGCTATGAAACAAAGTGCTTGATGTGGTTTTCCTTTTCCTTTTTTTCTTCCTTTATTTTTTTTAACAGTTCAGACTTTGTACAGATGAGAATGTGCATGATTGATTGCTTCGAAGAAGTATTTTGGTGGGCAGCTTCTGTTTTTCAAGGGCTCATGCAACTCCTACTTGCTAGCGGTTAGGGAAAAATTGCTCCGAATAAGCTGTTCTGTGACTATGACTTACGAGTATTCTGCACAAAAGCAGCTGGAAATGAGCACTCAGTAAGGAGTTGAAGTGGATGGATGATTGGTTTGATCTAATATAGCCATCCTCGTGGTTTTTTATTATTTTTATTGGATTCTATACAGTGGTCAAATTGAGTTGTGAATTTTGTGGCTATCTTAATGACTTTGTTCCAAGCCGATGCCTTCATGTCTGTCTGCACAGCACGTTCACAGCAGAGTTGGTGGCTGTGTCGCTGAGCCCTTCAAAGCATGTGTTCACCGGCAGCTTTCCCAAGCTCTGGGAACGTCTCCCCTTTTTTGGCTGGGCATCAGGTATTTACTCTGGACACGAGCAGCTTTTGTCCAGTGGATGGCAATAGTTGACTTGTCCACTAGCCAACGTATTGTGCTATTAAGCCTAAAAGGGAGATAGCTGTGCTGTCCTCTGCAATATTTTTGTGTGATCTGAGCCATTTATGGCTCAGTCCACTGAGATGAGAGTGAGATGGCACAGCATGAGAGATGTGAGGTTTTACTCTTCCATCCACAATAATTGATGGAAATGGCCAGAAGAGATGTTTATGGCTTCCTTGTCCATTAGGACCTCTAAGCATCTACTCTGCAAATGGTCCCTGAAGCTGGCATGAGTTGGAAATGGTCTGATCTTTGGGATGATGGCTGGGAGACAGCAGCTTGTATTGGAAGCGATTGCTTTATCTTCACGAGCATTGTGCTGGCAGTGTCCCACTGCCCATTTCTGAGCTGCTCCAAGGACGTTTGGCCCCATTTACCCAGCAAAAATAGCTGTTGTGCATTGGAGATTCCTGCCTGGAGTATTTTTAAGCCTGGTGTGTCCTCGCCAAAGTAGCTTCAGCCTTCCCAAATGCATCCCCTCTGCTAACATTTGGATTCTTTTCACCTTCTGTTGTGAACGGGCAGGTGGGACTGCGCATGGTGAGGATTACTTGGGCAATCTATGACCTCTGGGGGTCCCTTCCAACCCAAAACATTCTATGATTCTAATCTCTGAAGTGCAGATATCCACAATATCCATGGGACAGAGTTTCTCTGGGAATTTTTCCATGAAAGTGCATTAGCGAGGTTAACTGTTTGAAGCCCTGTCACCTATAAATAAGATCTGTCCTGCACATCTTGCTGCCAGTCCAGGGAAGCTGTTAAGCCATTAACTTTGCAGAAACTTGGCTGGTTTAAGCTGCTCAGTGCTAATACCAGTCTCACCGCTCATCACAGTGGATGAATAGCTAAAGCATTTGGACATTATATGATTACATCAGACAGATTGTCTCAAAGCCACAAGGTATTTAGCTGGCCTGCATGTTCGGTACCAGTTAATAAGGATTTCTTTAAAAAGACACTATTGCTTAGCATTACACAGTCTTTAATGTTGTTAGAGTGTTTTAATAAAATGGGACTTCAGCATCTGGTCTTATCTGTTAGTATTCCAGTAACTTTTGAACCTGTGAGTTTTTTTCACTCAAATTAGAGGGACAGAGTTCACCAAAGCATTAACTCACAGAATCACAAAATCCCAGAACAGCAGGGGCTGGAAGGGCCCTCTGGAGCTCACCCAGTGCCACCCCCCTGCCCAAGCAGGCTCACCCAGAGCAGGGGGCACAGGACAGCGTCCAGGCGGGGGTTGAAGATCTCCAGAGAAGGAGACTCCACAGCCCCCCTGGGCAGCCTGGGCCAGGGCTCGGGCACCCTCACAGTCAACAAGTTCTTCCTCCCGTTCAACTGGAACCTCTTCTGCTTCAGGTTGTGCCCATGGCGCGAAGAAGAGGCTTGCGTCGTCCTTGTGACCCCCACCCTTGAGATATTTGTAGGTGGTGATGAGATCCCCTCTCAGCCTTCTCTTCTCCAGGCTGAACAAGCCCAGCTCCCTCAGCCTTTCCTCCTAGGGGAGATGCTCCAGTCCCCTCGTCATCTTTGTAGCCCTCCTCTGGACTCTCTCCAGGAGTTCCTCATCTTTCTTGAACTGGGGAGCTCAGAACTGGATGCAAAAACTCCCTATAAATATAAATGTCCTGAAAAGAGGAAACGGAGGCTCTTTACAGGGTACTGGAGAAGCCCATGGAAGCTCAAAGACATCAAACTGTAAGAATTCAGTCTTCATTTGTGCTGGTGTTCCCAGAAGTACTTGTTGGTCTACATTGAGACAAAAGATTATATTTTACTCCCAGTATGGTGCTGAGCATCGCAGGGGCCGTTACAAGTGTCCGACTAAATTAATAATTATTCCAGGTGTTTTTCCAGCTAGCTAACAAGACACTGTTAGGTTCAGGAGAGCATTTGGGAAGTGCCTTTGGACCAGGCTGTATGCTTGACACTTTTTTGGTTTCAAAGGCAAAGGATTTAAAATAAATAAATAAATAAACCAACTCACACAAGGAGTTACGCTTTGGTGCCTTGGCCTGGAAGGCAGCGTTGAAGCTAAAAGCTCTATTAGTGGGTTTCAATTTACTCAGGCTGAATCCTTCCCTGAGGATCGCTCATGTTCTGTGGAATTACAGGGTTTGGCGTGGTAATGTTTTTTCCCCTTTATTTCTCCCTTTTGCACTTTCTTGGTGCGAGCAGGCAAAGCAGCAGCAAAACTCTGCGGAAGCTGGAGAGGTGTGAGACTGCTTAAGGGTTTGCATGTTAGACCAGGAGATGTGCGGGCACAGCAAGATGCGGTCTAAGGAGATGAGTGATGCCCGCAGGCTTCAGAAATAATAAATGTCAGTAGAGGAAACCAGTACTGGGTGTCTGCCCTCAAACTGCTGGTCGCTAGTTGACTTGCTGCGAAGAAGAAGGCTGGAGGTGGGTCACAGGGAAGCATGAAGAAGGGCATGGGTGAAGTAAACTGATGGGCTGACGGTGCTCGTCTGTGGAGGGTGCAGAAGACACAGTGAGGCAGAGGGGTCGTGGGAGAGGAAGGACAGGAGAGACCCAAATGGGGGAAGGTGGGATTCGGGCAGCAGAGGAAAGGTGGTAAGAGAGGGGCAAAGAAAATTATCTCAGCAGCTGCATTTTGCCTGGCTACTCCTGGTATCCTGCAGCTGTTCATTAGAAATTCTGTTTATGCCACAGGGAGTTTTGGAGTCTCTGAAGCTGACACAGTTTTAATAGACAAAGACATTTTGAGTGCAGCACATCTGCTCCGGGATGCTAAGGAACAGGCTCCATGCGGCAGTGCCATTGGTTGAAGCATTTCATCGTGCTTTTTTTATTTTAAGACCTCCTCTCTTTTATCCTAAAAAGTAATTTTTGAGGTCAAAAGAAGTGCTGTGTTTGCTCATTAAGTTTGCAGCCATTAAACAGTCCTGCCATACTCTTCCTAATGTCCCTGAGTTCCCAGCCCTGAGAGTTGGCAGAATTACCTTTTACTTTGAAGGAACCCAAAACATTTCACGAAAG
The DNA here is from genome assembly GCF_000687185.1 of Egretta garzetta. Lineage (NCBI taxonomy): Eukaryota > Metazoa > Chordata > Aves > Pelecaniformes > Ardeidae > Egretta > Egretta garzetta. The sequence goes on from NW_009259833.1 coordinate 664,580, forward strand.
TGGCCATCACAGAGGTGTGAAGCAGCGGTTCGGTAAGGAATACACTGCATAACACATGGGAGGGCAAAAAAAGTCAGTATGGGATAAGACACTTCCCGGAGTACGGTGGGTTGCTGATGCCTCCTGAGCCCCAGATGTGAGCTAGGAACTGGAAGAGTCCAAATAAAATGAAATAATACGAAATTCCTGTCGTATATATAATTTACATAAAACCAGGAAGGTTTGGTGTTAATGGTTTTGGTGGGGATTTTTACTGTTAAGTTTCAGATATTAAGAAAGGCTAAAAGGGAGCCCATCGGTTTGGGCTGCGTCCTGCGCAGGCTGCAGCGGTGAAGCTGTAGGGAGGGAGCAGCCCCGTTGGGACCCTCAGCACGGTCACAAGCTCGGGGCTGGAGGGATGCTGCTCCAGAGCAGAGGCCTCCTTTGGTTGCCTGATCACTAATACAAAGCTGCATTATTAAAAATTTGGCAAACTGGGTATATTTAATTGATTGATTTATTTCTAGGCAGACTCAATCTAAGCCTTAGCTTAACTTTTATAACCCGTGGCTTTCCACAACCCATCTAATCTTGCTTAGTGATTGAGTCTACCTTGTGCAGGTGAAAAGATAATTCCTTCCTTCACCTCCAACTTTGGCCATGTTCCTTTGATCCTCTTTCCTCTACCTCTCTCTTAGGCCTTCCTTAAACAGAACAGTGTAACTTTGCCCTTCCTAATTGGTCTGCTACTACTACAGCCCGTCCTGCTCCCCCAACCAGTTTCTATGTCTTTCTATCTACCCGTTACGATAGGAGCAGTCTCTATGCCGGACACACATGCTGAGCAGAGTTTGCTGTCTCTCGTCCTGCCTTTTCCAAGGACTGGGTGTTGTTAGTCTTCTCCAGCCACACAGCTTTAGACTAGGTTTGTCATTTATGTTTCTTCATGATGCCTTGCAAGCGAAGCACTGGGCACCAGTGACAGAATAGCACACAGCGTGTGTCAAATTATCCAGCGTTTCAAATCCAAGCGGCGACTTTGCTTTGTAGAAATTTAATTATCATGCATTCTGCTAGTGCTTATCTTCTATCATACACTCTTCTGCTGGTTAATAACTTCGTTAAGCACACCCACCAGCTTCAGGCATAGGGTTTCATTCTCTCTGGGTATTTTGAAGTGGCGTATTTGGCTGCTCCCGTGTCCGTGTGTCCTAACCTGTATAGTGCAAGTGTCCTGCACAGACTCTCATTAGCTGGACTGCAAATACCTGGTTTGTTAGGCCAGCTTGAGTCACCTGGTCAGGTTCCTCTTTGCTTTGCATGCCTACTGTATTTAGCTTTTATTTCTCTATTTCAGAGATCATAACGTTGCTTTGGCTGGCAGAGATCTTATCTGAAAGGTCTGGCCCAGTGGTGCCTCTTGGTTTCAGGTGGGGACTTTATCTGGCACAACATTTACGCCAGCAGCATTTTTACAGCAAGGATGCTACACACTGTATTTCTGCCAACACATGGGTGCCTTGCACAGGAGGGAGATCTGTAGATACACTTCTTGTTGTTCTCTGAGCGTTTTAAGGCTAGGCCGTGCCCCGGGGAGCTCGCAGGTTAAACAGATGGGGAGGAGAATGGCCAGACGTTGCATGTTCACCGTGACACGGTGAGCCGGGTCTTTAGAAATGGTTTGCTAAGGCACGGTGCTGAGTCGATGAGTGAAAGTTGCTCCTGGGGATTCCAAAAAAGAAAGAGGAGGAAAATGCTGTGTGATACAATCCGGTAAAGCTGGGGGCGTTTGTGTGATGGCGGAGGAGGGAGCAGGACAATCATGAACTTTTCTCAGAAGGCTAGAAAAGGCAGAATATCTTCAGGTATATTTTTGCCCCATGGCTTGGTTTTTGTTGGGGGTGTGCTTTCTCCAAAAGTGGCTATCGTGGTTCAGTCTCTGTGCAGAGTGCGTTTCCACTCTTGTATGTGGCCAAATCTCCATGAATACGCACAGTCCAAAGCCTACCCATGCAGAAGTGCTACTAGCTACCAGTGTAACCCTGGTAGTGGGGCTAGGATGCTGTTGCAGTTAAAGGGGGGCAGCTTTTACACAAGCCCAGCGGAGGTGGTGGCATGATGGTGTGTGGCACGGTGGCATCTTTCTCCTAAAACTTCTGCAGGCGGTGAAGATGCAGATAATTGAGCCACTGGGTTCCTGCTGTGTTGCACACCTCTGAGTGCGGCAGAAAGGCATTTAATGTCCCTTGCCTAATTGGGACGGTGTGACTCCTGTGTCTGGTGATGAGAGAGGGGTTTTCACCCATAGGACCCTCTTTGAAGCTCGTCCAAATTAATAGAGTCCTGGCAATAGTTGTGGTTGTGCATCTGAATTTCTAGCTTGCTTTGTAATGAACTGTGTCTGATAAGAAACCGCCTGCAATATAAATATGGGTGATTACGGCGTGTCAGGTAATTTAGTTATTTGGCATGATCGATTGGGCTGTCTGAAACAGAGCGGCCTCCGCATACGTGGTGATGAAGCGTTCTCCAAAACGTGCAGAAGGCCGTCAGCTTGCTAATGAGACCGCGTGAGGCTGCCCGCCCCGTGCATCAAAGGCTTCTCTGAGAGGAGGGGAGAAGCTGGTGTTAGATGCACAGCAGCACAGATACAAATGGGAAGATGGGGAGCAGGTGAAAGAGGTATTACAGGGAGGGAAGGTACATTTGGAGTTGGTTAGCCCAGTTAATTTGGCCGTGTAGCACTGACAATGTCACCGCACCTTGCTTGGACGTAGCAGCTCAGATGATCCCTGGTTTCTATAGGCTTTCTGTGGATGTAAACTTCCCGGCATGCCTGGGTCGCGAGGACTGACTGCTGACCTGCCCCCTTGCCCGCTGAAGTCCGTGAGAAGCCACCTGGATGATTTCAAGCTTGTTAGAGGCCCCTTGATGGAGATGCTCAGTCTCCAGAAGTGGCTTATTCACTGTGTGCGGGAAACGGGCAAACTTTCCAGAAAACCCATGGAGACAGGTTATTTTCCATAGTGACCTGCCCTACTAAGTGAGATGCTGCTAAACATTGTGTGTGTTTCTGTGCTGTTTGGGCAATATTTCCTTTTTCTTATCACTTATCTAGGACAAAGAAAATTTTAAATTTGGGCTTAATTATGACCTGGAGCATCTATCAAGAGAGCAGGAGCCTGAATTCTGCCACATGGTTCTTGCTGCTGAAGAAGTGGTAAAAGATGGTGGTTTAGGGAGGTGAGAGAGGTTTGTATTTTTGCCTCGGGGAAAATAATGTGCCTGAGCTATCTCGGGGTGAAAACTACAAAGAATACCAAGGACTTGAGCTGTCACAAAGTCAGCGTTTGGAAAGCCAGCCTCCTGTCTGGAGTTGACCTCTGCATGCTTCTCTCGTATGACGCGAAGAGCCTCAGGATGGTTCTTGTTCATTAATTGCTTCAAGGTAAAAACAAAAAGAGCCTTCCCCTCCTCCCACACATAATTTATCCCTTTTAGTGGTGAACAAAAGATCAGCCACGCACCTACTCCTCAAGTAGCTTGTGCCGCTGCACAGGATGGAGCGAAGTACCTGCTTCCTCAGTTTGCTTCCCGCCTCCCGGAAAATCTTTAGCACTTTGTAAATGGGAATGCAATGAGCAGTACAACATCAGCCTCTGGGTGGTTGTATGGATTTACCAGCTTTCTTGTAAAGCTCTGCCCTGCGGTCCCTTGCTCTGAGATTTGGAGGGGGGTGAACTTTGCATCCAGCGTGCTCTGCCATTCGGTACCGCAGAACACAAAAGGATTTGCTCGTAAGCCGGGTATTTCTTTGTGCGGAGAAGTGCTTGTGTGCAGCCCGGAAGAATAAATAAAACAATATGGCTGGTTTATTACCAGAAAACAACACTAAATAATAAATTTAAGAACTAAAAGCTCTATATGTAAAGTAGATTTTGCAATGCATTATGCAAAAAGAAAGAAGGCACCGGAGAAGGAAACCGCTGGAAAAAGGCAGGCTGGGAAGATGGACGATCTTTCAGACAGGACAATTAGATGTGGAGAGAATGCCAAGCTGGCGCAGCTTCTAGGGTGACCTTGGGCAAGTTGTTTCTCCTTACCTCCATTACCTGCTCTCTGAAAACTGGAGGCAGTTGTACTATCTTAAGGATTTAATCGGAATAAATGAATGTTCATGAACCACTCAGTTAAGCTCAGCTGAGGAGCATGACAGACCTTCAGCGGCTGCCTTTTGCAGAGGGCAAAGCAGGCAGCTACCTGGAAGCACTTGGGGAAGAGATTTCTGTAGCTTCTGCTTGCCACAGTACTGAGTGTCTCCTGGAGCATGCTCTTGTCCCCATGCCCCAGATGGGGAACAAAAAGCTGTAAGCCAGACTGTCAGTTCTTCACTTGTCTGCCTTGAAGCAGTTTGAGTTCACCTTTGCTTTGTAAAGAGGGAGAATGAGGCATGGAGGTTGCATGATTTGCCCCGGGTGCTGGAGAGAGGCAATGTTAGCGCTGGGGGCAGACCCAGGACATCTTGACTCCAGGTCTCTGCTTGCATTTCTGAATTATTGCCACCTGAGAGCTCAGATGCAGAGTCATACAATCATTTAGGTTGGAAGGGACCCCCCGGGGGTCTTTGAACCTGGGAATTGTCCAGCCGTGTTTTGAATATATTTTGGCCTATCACAAGAGCCAGCTTTGGCTAAGCAGGTCGTGGCCAGAGCTGCAGGTTGATGGCATGCTCCACCTCCACGTGCTTTTTCATTCTGCCAGTGCCAGAGACCTGCAAGGTCTGGTTGCTGCCACCACAGATGGATTTGGGGTGGAGGTAGTTGGCAGGAGGAAACCCCGCTCCCAACCCTTCCAGTCCTCTTCTTCCCGCTCCCAGTCCAGATGTCCAGTGCACTTCTCCCAATTCTTCCTCCCTTCTTTTCCTTCTTTCCTTTCTGTGATGAGGAGGCAAATCAACTTTCATCCTTGAGGGAGCAGCACTCCATTTTACCTCCCCTCCTGGGATGGTTAACTGTACCATCTCTTTTTGGGTATCGATTTCCCTGGTCACCTGTCATGAGCTCTCAAAAGCACCAGCAGAAGTACAAGCAGATGTGCATCTTGGGGTCTGGACTATTGGGGTTTATCAGCTGATGATGCAGCTTCTGGGTTTTCTTGCTGTGAAACTTCAGACAGGGGGATTGCTTCTGAGAAAGGTCTGATCCTGAACTTGCCTGCTGGGGCTCAGCAACCAGCAGCAAAGAGTTCATGCCGATTATAATGATCCTTTTAGCAGCTGCAGCAGACTTATCTATTTCATGTCCGGAGAGCCTGCAGGTCCTGGCACTGAGCAGCTCCAGGGTGGGAGCACGGGTCGAGGGCTGGTGCCCTGGGGTGTTGCATACTGGAGAGCCCTTGTCGGGAGATGCTGTGGTTGCAGGAGTGAGCGCCCTTCGCCCACAAGAACATGAGATGGAAAGCAGCTCTCAGTGGATTTGTCCTCGAGTGCCACTTCTAAACCACCCCTGATGCCCTTCTGATCCCTCTCTGCTCTTACAGCTGAGGTTGGTGGAGGGTCTGCAAAGGAGAGGAAGTCAGAAAAGCTCCTGTAAGGCCCTGCATTTTCTATTTGGTTGCGTTTCTTCCCCCTAGCTTTATTCCCCATCCAGATGAGCTGTTGGGGCAATGTCTTTTTCTTCTTTTTCTTCTCTCTCCTCCCCCCAGGGATTTCTGAATTGCAGGAGATGCATTTGTGAAGACTGTAAGATGAAAGAATGTTGTACTGGGAGCACTGGTCCTATGCTGCTAGGGCAGGAGGACGCCCAGCTGGAGAGAGGGTAGCAAGCATGGTGCAAAGCCAGTGTCCATGTTGTCTGGGACCTGTTTCCAACAGACCACAC
>NW_009259833.1:670551-703318 GCF_000687185.1 Egretta garzetta
TACGTGATGCTTCCTGCGATACCAGTCAGCCACTGCCTTCTTCAGCACACGTGGTTTTGTGACATTGATGGAGCGAGCACGTGAAGGGGCTCTGCTGAGCGTTTGTCCAGGACCCCTTTACCCCACGCATGCCCAGCTGTGGCTGGGGAGTGTGGTTGGAAGCAGCTTTGGCTTCACATGAAGCTGCAAACATGGTGAATGTTCCTTGGTTTAGAGGAAAGCTTCCTAAAGCCAGGGATGCAGTTTATCCCCTGAATTTACAGATTGTAAGACCTTTTACCGGTTGTGCATGTAGCGGTGTTGATCTTAGCCTGGGAGAATTGCTCTGTACCTGTGAGCTCTCAAGATGGTACAAATCCCTCGTGATGATCCCTAAGGCTGTAGCATGTGAAGCATTTCAGAGTGAATTTTCCATCTGCTCCTTTTAAAGATCTGCTCTCAGACATAACTTAAAGCACATACCTAATGGATTTATTCTCCTTGTTCAGCTGCTCCTGTTCCCAAAGTGATCGGAGATTTGAGGTGTAATCCTTTCCTTTGAGAGCATTAGGAAGTAGAAAGTTATCATTGCTGAAGGGCTGGTTTGTGTTCGTTTCTTTTCCATTTCACCAGAAATCCTGTTCTAAAGGGGGGGAATATGCTGTATTTTCTTCATTTAGCAGAATTTTCCACTTCTCCTTTAAAAAAAAAATATCTTTTTTTTTTCCCTTTGATTTCATTTTTAGTGCTGGTGAAAGAGAGACTTGGCAATAGAAACTGTCTATTCAAGACTGGACAGATAAAGCACAGGAGACACTAACAAGCACTCCCTGACATCCTTTGCCGTTCATCAGGAGGGAGCCTGCGTGGCGGAGGTGGGTACGGTGCTTCGTTCTCCGTGGAGAGGGCTGGATCAGCAGAAACTTTGTGGAGATAACATAGCAGCGATAACACTGCAGACCCATCATTTGGTGAGGAAAGAGAGAAAGGATGAGTACAGGTGCCTACAGAGAGAGTTTGGGAGCTCTGATTCTGCGGATGCAGGATCCCTGTGGATTTTCCTCGTGGGAAGTTCAGTGCAGTCTGAGTCATCACCATATTCTGCCTAATGGTTATTTATTGCTGTGCTAAGCTCTGGACGACCAGTTTAAAATTTCTAGGCTCTGTTCACAAATATGCTGAGAAAGGAACAGTATTTCCCTAATTTTATAGGGAGATAGACAAAAGGAGGTGTAAGCGGGGAGGAGTAGGTGTGCTCAGGTGTTTGCAGAAGGACCTTGGTGACTGGACATTTGCAGAGCAATGACTCTACGAGCATCTGCAGATCAGACCAGCCTGGCTCTTTCTACTAGAAATATAAAATGAGGGAGAACTTCAAGTATTCCCCTAACTTCACCGGCACGGGGAGTGCCTGTTGTGGAGTTGAGGAAAGCTGAGAACGCAGCCCAGGATTTGAACTAAGATGTGACAACGGTGCCCAAACAGCAATTTAGTCTTGCAGGCCCACACCGTGGGAGGAGGAACTGCAGCGTGCAAACCTGTCGTGCCCAAGAAGTCGGTCCGATTGGCATTTGGGAAGAGGCTCTGGTAGTTATTGAGCTTCTGATTTCCTAAGAGCTCTTCCTGCCTCTTTTTTTTGTGTATGTGTAATTAGGTCTATCAAGCAGCAACACTGTGTTATAATGTCAACAAGGGTTTCTCAGTGTGGGGAAGGAACTAAATAGTGCTTGGGAGTGAGAGGAATTGAGTTGGCTGGAAAGCCCAGCAACTAACCTGTTTCTCTTCCTACCAAATTTCTTTTTGGGAACTATGGAAAACAGCAGCCTTTTTCCCCGGGGCTACTTACTGCTCTTAAATGCAACACTGAAGTCTCTCTTGGTACAACCACAAATTGGGTTTTTACTTTGCCTTTTTTTTCTTTAAAGTTCTAATAACAGTGTGTTACAACCTCAGGCTCTATCGAGTTGATGAGGAATAAAGTCTTAGTAATGAAGAAGAGTCTGAGAGTGTGTCTAAAGTGCTTGCTTTATCGCCAGCATATATTTCATACTGACAGTCAGTACTTTTAACTGATCCCAAGCCACACGTGTTGCATTTCAAATCCCTCCCAAGCCTGCTCTGGTCTTTCCCATGTGGTCTTTTCCAAGCTAGCCGCAGAGTTAGTCTGTCAGCTTCAGGTTTCTGAGCACACAGATTTTTTTTTTTATTTTTTTTTTTTTTAATTCACAGCCCGCATTTTTAGGTCAGGAGGATAAAGTTTGTTCTGTGTCAACTGAATGCAAGCACCAGAGGAGCCACTGGAAGGATTAGATGGCAGAACAGCTGCGGAGGATCATGTGTGGGGCAATGGGTTTAGCTTTTCAGGGACCTCAGTTGCCATTTTAGGGGGTCCTGTTTGCCATTTCGTTACTGTTTAGGGCTCATAAATGGGCAAAGCAGCTAAAACAGAACAAGATTTAGATGCAGTCTGAGCTGATAACCTTTGTGACTGCCTTTACTGCCTGTGGGGCTGCAGTTTTCTCTGGCCAGACTGAAGCAGTGCATCCACATGCCCCTTTATTGTTTCTTGGCCATGCTTATGATCCCTTGTTTCTGTGTTATCTCAACACCTTGCAGGGTTTGGCTGCACTTGTCCCACAGCACCCCCAAACAAAAAAAAACTGCAGAGCTTTTTTTCCCCATGTGTGTGTTGAAGTTAAGCAGGCTTTTAGATTCACTGATGTTTGGGTGAGCGTGTGCTCGGAAGAAGGGTTCATAGGGCAGCTCTTATCTGGCCAGCTGTTTGCAGAAATTCGGTAACAATTCTAGGATCTTTGCAGCCCCTATGACACCAGGCTGCCATAGGAGGGACTGACCCACCGGTGCTTGCATGTGGACTGTGACAGCAGGACCTTCGTTTCCTGGGGAGAGCTTAAAAAAGGAGGAAGAAAAAAAAGAAAAATAAACTTAAAAAGCTTTTTTTTAATGATTTATTTTTGCCTTCGGTCACCTGGTTTGTATACTGGTGCGTGCTAAAACTCTTCTGCGGTGCAGCCGCGGTCCCAGAGGCAGGATACAAGTGTGCTGCTATTGCCAGGGCTCCCTGTGCCTGACTGCCGGCGCCGTGCAGAAGTGCTGGGGATTTACATTCATCACCAGCCTCTCTCCCAGCCTGGCCAAATGCAAGTTGGTGTACAGAGAATAGCATTAAAATGTCCTGCCAGCAGAGCTGAAGCCTCCCCCATCTGCCCACAGCGACTGTGCTGCCAAGATCCCAGAAAGCTGATTTAGCCTTTTCCTGACTTTTTAGCCCTTTTATCCTCCCGGCTTTCTGAGGTTTACACCAGTGCTGTTTGCCAGACAGTGTTATGAATTTTAAATCTGCTTTAATTTTAAGTGTCCATACTGCTGTGCAACTCCCAATGGCAAATCAGGTTGGGGGGGATCCCCATTTAATCATGGGGCGTTAAGTTACTGACAACAAATGGCCGTTTAACAAAATAGGCCTAGGAATGGTGCTTTATTTCTCCACTTGTTTCCCCTTTCATTATGATTTTTCCTGGTTAAAATCAAATCTTCCATTTATTTTTTCTGACACGCACTTGTGTACTGCACTGAAAATTACTCCTGACTCCTCTCTGCTCCTTTAAGATGAACTTCTGTTTTGCTTTGGACCGTTTCCAGATCTGTTTTAGCTGAGATTTGCTTCCTTGCCTTCCTTCTCCTAATTCTCGATGAGTAGATGAAAGCAGTATTAAATAGATTTAGTGAAAAATGACCGTCACCAACGTAGATGACTTTCCTCTAATTAAAAATTGAAGCGGAAATGAATAAGCTTGTCTCAAGGCTGTGCAAGAGTCGACGCTAAGCCCAGCACTATAATTCATTAGTGATGTGGGAAGTCCAGTATATGAAAGAATATTGCAGAAACTTAGGTACCTCGGAGGATGCTAATAAAAGGGAAGGGGGAGTTTCTAGTGGCAGCATATTCATCTGTCTTAGATTTAAAGCTGTTGGCATAGACCAAAGACTCAGAGCTGAATTTGCCATGTCCTGGATTTTTATGCTCACGCTAGGTAGACATTCAGTGCCACAGCAGAGTTTTCCAAGCAAAAAAGCATATCTAAGGAAGCTGATACCTCTTGGGTGGTGCGGTACCCAACGGATCCTAACTTCAGCATCTTTGCTTTGATGTATAGTGTAGATTTTTCCAGTTTTGACCGGAAATTCCCTCTTGTATGTAGCCAGCCAGTAGAGGTAATCATAACCAACACGAGTACATGCCCTTTAAACTTTTATCTTGCAATGAATCAAAATTTTCCAGCAGGAAATGAAAGCAAAACACTTAATCTAAAAATTCCTCATCAGCTCTAGTCACTAGACCAGAACAATAGTGGTTACACCCAGTTATGCAGTACAAATTCACAGTACTGCTATGTCCCAGGATCACAACATGCCATGGCAAGGTGGGTAGAGAGAGCAGGTGTACATTAATATCTCCATTTTGTACATGAGGAGACAGGGGCTTGCAGATTTTTAAGCAGTTTCTGTAAAGTTACACAGGCAGAAATAGGAAACCAGATCCAGGGGCTGCGATTTTTCTGGTCTGGCCACTGAAGCATGCAACCCTAATGAAAAGCAGGGTGCCCGGAGAAAGCCACATGTCCGCGTCTAATGAATCCCATCACTTCCTCAGGTTTACTGGTATTAACCCCGGAGGTGTTAGACACGTACGAAGGTTGCTCTTTTGCAGAGAGGACAGTTGCTTTTAAAAACTAGCAATGTCTTAGGTCACTGAGGGGTCGTTTTGTTTGCATTGTCTGAATATATGATTGTTCTCTTGTAGGAATGGCGGAACATGAGCCGCGCAGCAGTGATGAGAGAGACTGACGTTTGTACGAGTCTCTTCTGGCTCCTTCTCCACAATGGCTGGTGCCTCTGCATATTCATTGGATGGTAATGCAGGATGTCGAGAGCAGCGGTAGAGTTTGGCTTGATCCCATTGTGTTTTTCTTCTGCCGTTTGAGACTTTGAATCACCATGACAACGCTGTGACACTTCCAGCAACAGTTGCCCGCAGACCAGGGGTGGGCTGGGGGTGGGTGAGAAGGTCAATGATTTGAGTCTAAAGGGATCAAAAGTTGTGCCTGCAGCAAAGCGACTGTAGAAAAGCCGTCAGCACAAGAAGATGAAATTCCCCTTTTACTGGCTTCTCGTTAAGCAGGCACAATAACATTTTTTTTCGAGAGACTCGCTATAAAAACTCTTTTGGTTATGGCTACTGATCCAACGTGATTGGGTGCGCAGCGACTTTTGAACTCATGACTGGATATACGATGTTGCGGAATGGGGGAGTGGGGAACGGAGGCCAGCCGTGGGTGTTGAGGTGGTCCAGTCGGATCCGGCTCACCTGGCTTAGTTTCACCCTCTTCATTATCCTCGTTTTCTTTCCCCTCATTGCTCACTACTACCTAACCACCATCGATGACGCGGACGATGCCGGCAAGCGCATCTTTGGCCCTCGGACCGGCAACGAGCTGTGCGAGGTAAAGCATGTGCAAGACCTGTGCCGCATCCGCGAGTCGGTCAGCGAGGAGCTGCTCCAGCTGGAGGCCAAGCGGCAGGAGCTCAACAGTGAGATCGCCAAGCTCAACTTGAAGATCGAGGCCTGCAAAAAGAGCATTGAAAATGCCAAGCAGGACCTGCTGCAGCTGAAGAATGTCATTAGCCAGACTGAGCATTCCTACAAAGAGCTGATGGCTCAGAACCAGCCCAAGCTTTCCTTGCCCATCCGGCTCCTGCCAGACAAAGATGATGTGACCTTCCCCCTGCCTAAATCCAACCGGAACTGCAGGCTACACAACTGCTTTGACTACTCACGCTGCCCGTTGACATCTGGCTTTCCAGTCTATGTCTATAACAGTGACGATTACCCTTTTGGTAGTTCCTTAGACCCTTTAATTAAACAAGCCTTTGAGGCAACTGTCAGAACTAATGTTTATGTTACTGAAAATGCAAATATTGCTTGTGTGTATATAATTTTAGTGGGGGAAATGCAAGAGCCCGTAATGCCAAAACCTACTGAACTAGAGCAACAGTTGCACTCTTTGCCATATTGGAGGACTGATGGGCATAACCATCTCATCATCAATTTATCAAGGAAATCGGAAACTCAGAACTTCATTTACAACATCAGCACAGGGCGCGCCATGATTGCCCAGTCCACCTTTTACGATGTGCAGTATCGACCAGGGTTTGATATTGTGGTATCGCCTCTGGTCCATGCTATGTCTGAACCTAACTTCCTAGAAATCCCTCCCCAGGTGCCAGTCAAGCGTAAATATCTGTTTAGTTTCCAGGGGGAGAAGATCGAGTCTCTCAGATCTAGCTTGCAAGAGGTTCGCTCTTTTGAAGAGGAAATAGAAGGCAATGCCCCAGCTGACTACGACGATCGGATCATCACCACCCTGAAGGCTGTTCAGGACAGCAAGTTGGACTTTGTTTTGGTGGAGTTCACGTGTAAGAACCAGCCTAAGACGAGTCTGCCCACTGAGTGGGCTCTGTGTGGAGAAAGGGATGACAGACTAGAGCTACTGAAGCAATCTACTTTTGCACTGATAATCACCCCAGGGGACACCCATTTAGTGATCTCTGCCGGGTGTGCCATGAGACTGTTTGAGGCTCTGGAAGTTGGAGCCATCCCAGTGGTTCTTGGAGAGCAAGTTCAGCTACCCTATAATGATGTGATCCGGTGGAACGAGGCAGCCTTAATCATACCAAAGCCACGTATCACAGAAGTGCACTTTCTTCTGAGAAGCATTTCTGACAACGATCTCCTTGCCATGAGGAGGCAGGGCCGCTTCTTGTGGGAGACCTACTTCTCCACCTCTGACAACGTGTTCAGCACAGTCTTAGCTATCATAAGGACTCGAATCCAAATCCCGGCTGCTCCTATCCGAGAAGAAACCGCCGTGGAGATTCCCCACCGGTCTGGAAAAGCTGCTGGTACAGACCCCAATATGGCAGACAATGGTGACCTGGACTTGGGGCCTGTGGAGACAGAACCACCCTATGCATCTCCCAAATATCTCCGCAATTTCACCCTCACTGCAATGGACATCTACAGGAATTGGAATTCTGCTCCGGGGCCTTTCCACCTCTTCCCCTACACTCCTTTTGACCCTGTTTTACCATCAGAAGCAAAATTTTTGGGGTCTGGGACTGGATTTCGACCAATTGGTGGAGGAGCAGGTGGCTCTGGGAAGGAGTTCCAGGCTGCTTTGGGTGGCAATGTCCCCCGGGAGCAGTTCACAGTAGTGATGTTGACTTATGAGCGGGAGGAAGTATTGATGAACTCCCTAGAAAGGCTCAATGGTCTGCCGTACTTAAATAAAGTTGTGGTAGTATGGAACTCTCCCAAGCTTCCCTCTGAGGATCTCTTGTGGCCAGACATTGGCGTCCCAATCATGGTAAGAAAGATGTAGCTACTTTGGGCTCGCTTCCCGGTGGGGTTTGCGCATTAAAGTTGGCTGTAGCTCTGATGTGTGTCAGCTCAGCTTAAGTCATCTAGGACGGCATTAATCTCATGTAGTTGTAGATGTGTGTACCTGATCTGGACTCTTTTATCAACAGTGAAAAACAGGGAGGTTACAGGTATTACTCATCTGACCCATTTTAGGTGTTTGTGTGAGAATGCCATGGCTGGTGCTCTAAAAACGCCTGTTTCTCTCCACCAGCTTTGAAGGGAGGCCGATGCGCAGAGGCGGATGGCTGTGCTCTGTGGATGTGTGAACTTAGGCGAGATGAATTGCTGTCATGGGAGATGGTGGCCTTTGGGGTATGAAATAGAGGAGCTGATACACACAAGAGCCTAAATTGTAAAAGTACGGGCTCTTTAGGGGTGCCAGGTGTTCAGTACTCATGAAACAGTCATTGCTTGGATGGAACCTAATATGAATCTCGGGCTGGAGATGCCTGTTTACTGAAAATATTGCTTAGGCTCTTTTGGTGTCACACTGTGAGGACAGCAGGCACCTTATAAATACCTAGGCAGTGACTGCTTCTGCAGGTTACCAGATAAATCTTTTATAAAAACAAAAGAGAGACCTACTGAAGCTACGCCCACTGCAAGGGCCTCAGACAAGGCCTCAAGCCTTTATTGCTTTATATTACAAGGGATAGCAGAGAAGGAAATACAATCCAAGGCCACCATGACCATAAGAGCTTCCATGCTCCAAAGGTTGTAATTGAGTTTTGCTTATGTTTAGGTTGATGTGGTTTTTGTTTGTTTTTTTTTAATACCCAGCCAGACTGAAAAATCAACACTTTCAAAGACCAGCATTCATTTTCATGCCTAGCTACCCTTGCATACTGGCAGTGTTGCTTGTAAGGAGTTAATTCTCCCTAAATTTATTTATGTATGTGTGTATTTATTTTAGGACTTCTCTGGCACCCCAGCATAACTTTCTGCACTGGCCATTGTTAACAATCAATATTAAATATAAATCTCCACGTGCCCTCATAAAGGGAGCACGGGTATAGAGCCACTAACAAGAAGCAACACTGTGTTGTCTGAATCCAGTCATGTTTAGAGGACAAATGGAAGGATAATGCCGTACAAATTAGGGAAGGGAAAAATAAAAGAGGGAGATGGTACTTAAGTACACAAACTGTGTGTGGTTTATGTGACAGGACGCTACTAAGCTTAATAGCAGAGTGAGCTTTATGCTTCATGCAAAGAGATTCATTGATTTAATATTTCGTTTTATTATTATTGTGATGAATAAATCCTTCTGCTCACATTTAAAAACCCTTATGGTCTAGGGACAATGAGGAGAGAAAATTGCTTGGATAATTGCAAAATAATCTTTCACATTAGTCCTGTTGAATGCCTGAATTCTGCAAAATCTTCGCATTGTGTCTCCTGAAAAACTGTGTACTTCTTCAGAGCTGAAGAGTAGGGATTGTTCTCCTTGGAGTTGCTAATGGGTGCTATTTGTGAAAGAAAAACACGTTTCTGTTGATGGATGTTAATGCCTTTTTTCACTCTGCTCTCATCTGCACATCTATTGTGCTGGAGTCCCACTGGCTTTTTTGGGGACGTTGACGCACACGAGTTGCTGTGTGCCGCCTTCGAGCCACACGCTGGGGTTTGTATGCTATGGGGGATGCTCAGTACCGCTCTGTTCAAGAGGAGGAAGTTGTCTTGTGTCTGTTTTGGGATGTTGGATGAGAACACTGAGCTCATGGCCAAGTGCTGGGGAGTGGTTGGAGCACAGCAAGCTTCTGCTGGCATCCTTTCCGAAGGAGCCTGTTGGTCTATCATAGGTATGCTTTCTTCCCATGTTTCTAAGTCTCCAAGAGCCCAAGTCTCTTGGGATCTCTTACAGAAGGCTTAAACCTTTGCAGCCTCCAGGCATCCGTCCCACCAAAGTGCTTGTTGCTAAGTCCATCTCCAGACTGGGTGTTTAAATTGCATTGGGAGTCTGTAGCATTCATCTATGTGGATGGTTTAGTGTGGTAATGATAGAGAAACTTACCTGGGCTTCATCAAACAGCAACAGATCCTAAGACTCACTGTGGAAAAGGGCAACAAGAACTTGGGGAGTAAGAGGCTTTGTTTGAGCCTTGGTGGCTGAGACGTGGGATGTGGTAGCCAGGGGAAGAGGCAGGTGGATACATTGGGTTGGCAAGAAACGCAAGCCCTTACGACTTATGATGGTGAAAGAAACTGCAGAGCTGTGAATCTGATTTCCTTACTGGGAAAAAAATGCCTTTTGGTGGGGAATGTCCAATTCTCTCAGATCTTGAAGCAGTTCTGTATCTCTGTGTAGCAAATACATTCCCAGTAACATTGGGATGCAGGAAATTGCCTTGCGTTCAAGTCCCAAAGCACAGAGCTATGCAGAGGAAACTTGGGGGGAAGAGAAGTGGACAGGGGCGGATTTGGGTCGTCCCCCCCTTGCAATTGAGGTGGGTCCAGGCACCATCTGACTGTGAGGAACAGCGCAACAGCAGCACACGTGTGTCGGCATGATCCATGATCAAAGCGCCCAAAGGCAGAAGGTTATTGAGGTAAATCGCAGCCTAATGAGACAGTGCAATGTGTGTAGCATGTTCGGGGCTGAAAAATGAGCCCTTGGAAGCATAATGTAGTCCTCAGGCCCACCATCAGCGCCTTGGTGGGACTTAGGACTACACTTTAGCTGTCGCGGCTTTGTGCTAGCAGAATATCCAAAGGAGAATTGGGCTTCCTCCTTTAGCCTTACCACGTGGGTAGTTAGTTCGTCGATCAGTGCCTTGAAACTTCGTTTGCAAACTGTGATGCTTGGTTGTGATTTGGTCTTCCAAAGCAGGTTATGGAGTTTCTTTTCCCTGGTGGGCTGGGAGTTAATCAAGAGCAAAGCTTGAAGCTGTGTCGGATCTTTGAATCTTTTGTGGATAATGAGATAAACAGGGCTACAGAATATATTTGATTTTTTAAAATTTTTACTTAGATACAGATTTCTTGTTACAGCGTAATAAGATTCCTTAGCTGCACGGGAGTCTCTGATAAAATATTCTGGCCCTGTACTGAGCCTGAAGTGACTAGGTGCAAATGTAACTTAATGTAAAGTTGTGTGTGTAGTCATTCAAGGTTGCCCCTGGAACAGATGTAGGTAGATTACCCTGTAATTTGAAGTACCTTTCTGCTGGAGTTGAGCTGTAGAAATTGTTCCCATCTCACGTTAAATAGTATCGCAGCAAAAAACAAAGGTTGTAAGTGAGAAGTCTTGTTTGTGCAAGCTTAAAAACTTGCTTTCTGCAAGTGTTTGCATCTCTAGCACTGCATTAGGAGAACTTCCTCAGCCAGAAGAACCTGGAGAGCGTGACCCTACCAGCGCCAGCAGTGGCATTGCAACTGCTGCTCAACTTCTGAGCGCCTCACTGCGGCATTTACACAGTGTTGACGCATCCTTCAAGATGTCTGTGGCATTTGGCAAGGTCACAATATACTCAAGGAATTAAAAACTGCCTGGACCACCGATCCCTGCCAGCAGTTAAGCTCGGCTCCCTCGTAGCAAGGGTGAGAGCCCTGTACACAGCATTGCTGCGGCTGCTGAAGTCCCCGGCGAGTGCTCCTGCTATTTCCATGATTGCAGGGAAGAAAAGGGGAAAGGAATTTGGATTGAATCTTTACTCTGAACAGGTGGAAAGACTGCAGTAGGGTTTCAGGGAGGTGGCGATACTTGGCTGCCGCTCCCGCATTGCCCCTGCACACACATTAATCTTGGAAAGATTTTCAGTGGCGGAATAGAGGAGGAGTCATTAAGGAGAAGATCTGGCTTGATTTTGGAGTAGAGACTTCCAGCCTCCCCTTTCAGCATCTCCACGCTCAGGATTTCTAAACAGCGTACAGGCGATGACAGGAGAAACCTCACTCTTTGCTTTGCGATTCCTTGACAGCATTTTCATCCACATGAATAAAAGTGAAGGGAAACAAATGAAACAAAACACTCAGGCAGCCACACATCCAGCCCACGCAAATGGTAATAAGATGCACCCAAGAAGATTCAGATCCTGCTGTGCTTTGCGGTGCGCTCGGCACTGATGTGCTGCTGTTTTCTGGTTGCTGTAAGGCACTTGCTTGCAATTCATCAGCAAACTTGCAGCACAGATGCAAGTCCAGATGCTTAATAAACCCTGTACATGGTTTAAGCAGCTCTTCAAATCCTCCAGAGTTGGTTCATCATCCGTCTTCCACGTGGCTCTGAGCAAGACATGGGTTGCTTGGGGGGACAGGATTCATTTTCCCTGTTCCTGCTTTGGTTTTAATCCTAAAAACCTAAAAGAATGAGTTGAGCTTGAACAGCCAGAGTTACCTGAAGAGTTTGTTTTAGTGTATTTAATATGTATTTCAGAAGGCTGCCAGTGTTGCATATGCCCTCAGTTCAGTGGGGAAGGCACAAAGCCCCAAGCAGCGACGTTATTAAGCTCTGGAGCAGCTTGCACTCAAACCAGCCGCAGATCCTCTAATGCAGCAATTAAATTATCCATTTCCCTTTCAGAAACTTCCTTAAAGCCCCCCAGGAGCTGCAGTTCGAGCCAGGAAAGCAAACTGTGCGCTCAGCAACCTCTGCTACCCACGTTTCTCAGCCTGTGTGTTGTGCCCTGGAGATGGGAGGAGACTGGGAAAGGGAAGGCTGAGCTCAGGAAGAGCCTAGATTTGCTTATAATCTTAAGTACAAGAAATTCTCAGCCCGTTGTATGCACCCTCTGCATTCCGACTCCAGCATCTTTGGGTCAGTCTGTCTCTTAAACTGGACAAAGATACTTTTTTGACTTTTTTTCCCCACCGTCCCGGCCTTAGCAGCGTAAGGAGAAAGCATCTTGTTTTAAGAAAAGGTTTGCCAGCCAGAGAGAGGAACCGCTGCTTTCAAATTGCAAAGGCTTGGTTCTGTGTTGCCAGCACAGCGCTCTCTGCCTGCCAAAGGTCCGAGCAATGTGAGAAGAAGGTTTGTGGAAGACAGACAGACAGCTTCAGCTCTTTGCAGGGGTCTTTGAACCTGGAACAGTGATTTCCCATCGATGCTGCTTTTTATTCCTCGAGGCTTGTTTTACTTTTTTCCTGTCCTGAGCCCTTCGTACGCAGCTCAGGGTGGCTGCTGACGTTACTGGTCCTCAAATCCATCACTCTGGATGCGTGGGCTGGGGGGTGGTGGCACCGTACAAATGTTTGCTGGCTGCTCAGCGACCCGCCTGCAAACTTCTCAAACAACATAATTTCATCTGAGATTTGAGCTGGTTGGGCTGCATGTGTTGGAGGTAGTGGAGGAGTGAGATTTATCCTCGTTAGCTGCTAATTGAGTTTTTGTACCAACCTGAAGTCGGGATGTTTTGCTACGGGAGGTGAGCTGGATCAGGACTCTCCAGTTGTGTCGTGGTTTTACTTCGCTTTGAGCCAGCGTAACATCTCTCCTGCTTTCCCAGTAATGCCTGGCTTTTGGTTGGGTTATTTTGGAAGCCCAAGGGCTTTGCATGGGCTGCCCATACCATGCGTGAAGCGTTGCCTATGAGCCCAGCTGAGCTGCAAAAGGGCTTCCCACATTTGGGGCTAAACCTTATTTAACCCAAAGCAGTCTTTTCACAACCTGTGCTCATGTTCTAAGAAATTACAGCCTGAACTTCCAACTCCTCTTTCTTTTCTGTGTCTGTGCAGGTCCTGCAGTGACAGAGCCATGGCTGCAAAAGCCCTGCAGCAGTTTGCTTTCTCTTCTTCCTCTGGGGTTAGGTGGTGTGTGCTTGTAGGCATTTCTGAGCAATTTAGCTGGGTTCACTGCCAATGCCAGCTCCTGTGGCTCTCAGCAGTGACTAATCCTTTCCTTCAGCTTTGTTACAGAATAAGTAGCTGGCTTTGATCTCTGCAGCCAGTTCCAGTGGCGTAACGTCCTTTTCTGCTGGCTTGGTGGCCGGCTGAGAAAGCTCATTCAATTTAGCTGCTTGTTTAAAAAGGAATAATCTTTGGAAAATGTCTCATCCGGAAGCATTGCCGCATCTGCAGACCTGTTTGGCTGGCCACGGCGTCCCTTGAAATGCCACTTGTTAATCAGGAGCAGACTAGGGGGGAAACGCCGTCATGACTTTCCCTTCTGTTTGGGCAGCGTTGTACAACCCTACTGTGCTGGGCTCCCTGCTGAAGGATGGATGCCTTAGGTTTGCATGGCCTTTCTACCAGAAATATTTGAAGGCATTTTGGCATCTCCGTTTTAAGGGGCACAATGGGATCCCTAGGTGATGCTTCTGGCTAAGAAGAGGAGGAACAGAACTTGGTCAGACGGTAACATCAGTGTGTAGCATGCCATGGTGGCAGCATGAGCTTCTCTGCTTGTCCTTCAACATCATGTTTGGTTTTCTGGTAAGAGCAGAGCCAACCTTGCCAACTCCCAGCTCGCGCAGTCACCAGTAACTCGAGCTAAACTGGAGTGGTGTGTGTGATCCAGGGTGAGGTCCTCGAGTTAACAAAGAGAATAAAACACTCCATACTGATCACGCCATCATTTCAATTGATCCTTTTGATTCCTGGGAGCTTTGCGGAGACGCCAGCTCAGGTCCTGACTCAACCAGGTACTTAAGCTCATGCCTAACCCTTCCTTGGTGACGTGACTTGTGCTTTGCTGGGCCAGCTCACCTGAAGCTCCTCCCTGAGTCAGAGCTTTACACTGGGCACTTACTGCTTTTCCCTTCCTTACCCAAGCTTGCAACTCTTGTGTACAAAATCAGGAGGAACCCAACTTAACGTTCAGGTCCTGGTTTGCATACGTGAGCGGGGAGCTACAGGTTTTGCTTCCAGAAGGAACAATTCAGGCTATGCTTTCTGCAACAAAATCAGCTGAGAAAATCACCTCGGTTCCCAGCACTGAATCACTTTGTCCGAGAGATCTGTGCCATCCGTGGGTTAAACGGGCCCCATCCAGTGCAGCAGCTTTACCAGCAGTATATCACAGGTTTACGAGTTAGATTTCTCGATGAGAGCAATTTTGTAAGGCAGGGCGATGTTGCACAAAGATGTCTGTGTGCTGCTGTCGGGTACGTAGCACCACCTGCTGCCTGCAGAGCACGGTGCTGCTGGAGGGGCGCATCAGTTCTCAAAATCTCTGGGAGTTTTGCTCTCTCAATATGTATTTTTACCATAGTAGAGCAGAAGAGGAAGGAGCAAATTTGCTGCTTAGTTTACCTGCGATGCTGAAATCCAGATGCTTGTCACTGCAGGGCCTGAGCGAATGTGCAGCGGTGCATGAATGTACGCTGATAATGTAACAAGCAGTGCCGACTTCGGAGGGATTTGCACTCTGAATATTAACTCGAACACCTTGCATACTCCACTGCTGTTGCCTAAAACCAGTGCTTCATCCTCTCCCGTGCCGTCTGCTGGTTTGTAACGCCTTTTCCATAGATAAAATACCGCCGTAGCCTCAGCTCTCTGAACTCCCTTGGCGTAGGGTGTAGCTAATGGGGTCGGTGACCAGAAGGAAGGTGTTGCTTTGGAGCATTGGAAAGGAAAAACAAGGGAGGGAAGCGTCCTTCTACACTGCAGTGTACATAATCGGATGGTTTTTTCTCACACCTAAAAGCTTGAAAATGTCAAGGGTGCCAATCCCCCCGTATTGAAGCCTTTAACTACCAACATGAAAACTGTCTGTGCATCTTTAAAGCATTCTCCATTCCGGAGCAGACGCTGTCACAACAGCTAAGGGACAAAAGCGGCACGGCAGGACTTGGCACCAGCGTCAGTGCAGCAGCAAAATACCAAAATGTTTTTCCAGGGCTGGATTCCTGGTGCTTTTAGGGTATGCATGGGGGCCTGCATGTGCCTATTTAAATAACAACAGAATATTTAATGTCCCCAAATTTTTCCATACAGTGGGACAAGCATGGAGGGGAACACTTTTTTCCCCTCTTTGAGACAGATGTATCCCGTCTGTCGCCAGCAGTACCATCCTCTGGTGCCGTACTACAAGAAATGGATGGTCCCTGAGGCACAGGAGAGAAGGAGCGAGCTGTAATCACCGAGGTCTTGAATTTGGCTTTGGCTTGAGGGTATTAAAATAGATGGGACAAAAGAAAATCCGTGCTGTTAAAGTTTGCTGGAACAGAAGGGACCTCATGGGGCATTGGGACATGAAGGAGACAACTGTGAAGGACGTGAGAAGGTTATAAAGAGAAAGGTAGCTCTTGGATACAAGGTTAGAGAAAGAAATAAGGAGCAGGAGAGAGGATTTAATCACTCTTCTTGTTCTTATGTGTCTGGTGTAGCTCATAGATGCCTCCCCAAGCTCTGTGGGATCGATCAGCAAAGATATTGCAGCTCTCAAATAGAAGACGGTGACTTATTCCCAAGTTTGCCGGTGGGCTGGCGATGGTGCAGCACAGCAGCCACAATATTACTCACCTCCTGGACAGTCTCTTACCCCTTTTCCCCACAGTGCCTGCCTGTATCTGGTGAGGAAGCAGATGCTGCTCTCCCTTATCTAATTGATGGATGCTTTTTCTTCAATTTTCTTGAAATTGAACTCTGCAGTTAGCGATAAAGCATGACGGATCTCCCTGCCGTGCTGTGCATAGGGAACACTCCAGTCTCCAAAAAGCAGCGCCTGGCTCCTTCCCGTGCTTCTGGAGGAGGAGGTTTATCTCGCGTGAAAAGCCATCGATAAGCAGAAAGGTGATGGAGTAGCTGGATTCAGAACCAAGGGCTGCGGTTTGTTTTCCCGTTGTCTTGACTGCTGTAACCCTGGATTAGGACCTGTTTCACTACAAGTACCCAGAAAGGATGGAGTGGTTTTTTTCTTCATGATGGCAGCGAGGAGATGGCATTTTAGAGAGCATAAGAGATGTCTAGAGAAAAAGTAGTCAGTTTAAGTCACTTCCATTTAAAGCCTTGAGTTAATTAATGAAAATCTGTGTTACCCTGTGAAGAAAGGCGAGGAATATTTCCCTTCTCCTGAAACTGGCTCAAAGTTCGTAAGCCACAAGCTAAGGTCATCTTGCTAATAAGCCAGAGGGAAACTGAGGCACAGAGAACAGCAAGCCATGGTCACTAAAGCGTGCACTTGTACATCTCCTTATACGCTCACAGAAATACTGTAGAAAGCTGTTTTCACCTATTCCCAGATTTACTAGCAGCAGAAAGATGGGAAATCTGGTGAAGCTGTTCTTAGGCTTCACAGATAAGGCTTTCAGATCGAAATAGTTTAGCAAAGTCTTCGGGTTTCTGACTGTTTATCTGAATTTTCTGAGGTTCGTGTAGGAAAGGGAAATGGGTTTTGTTCTCGACATTGAACGTTTGAAGCATTCTGGGCAAGGAGGTTCAGTTTTCGCAACCTCAATGTAAAGGGACTAATCGTCACTTTGATCTCCCAAGCTGCCTGGAGCCCGGGCTGGTGGAAACCTGCCTTATCTCTGCAGTAAGGAACAGCCCTGTCTGTTACTGCGAAAGAAGAGAGCTAACAGAGCAAGAAAAGCACTTTTCTGGGGAATATAACAGCTGTAAGCTGGATGATTCTTTGCAATAAGGCTCCTTTTCCTCTGTCTCTGAATGCAGGTGACAAAGCAAAGCAAATGGGTTTCAAAACACTGCTAATAATTAGGTTGATTTTATCCAAAATTTATAAAAGGAATTGTTTTTAATTATGCCTTATTTATGTGAACTCTGTAATTTCTAACATATACTGGTCCTTAATTCCCAACCCATACTGTGGATTGTTGGAGGTGGTTGTGGTAGTCTGTATTCATCCCAACCATGTGTTTGTCAGTAATGTATTAACTACCTCTTGGTGGAAGTGTTTGTCCCCCCCTTGATTTTATTTTACTTTCGAATTGACTGGTTGTGATACCTTAAGAGTTTAAATAGATCACTAAGTAGTAAAAGTCTCAGGGCGAGCCAAGCTTTGAAGAATGCGACGTTGCCCACCGCAAAGCCCGTGGCTTGGAGAGTACGGGGATGGTGCTCCTCTTCCTGCTGCCTTCTGCTCCTCTGGATGGAAGCAGAGGATGGGCTGCTGTGGGACATGGACCAGATGAAGTAGGATCCAGCCATGGGATCCAGCAATTAGGATCCAGCAGTTGAAGCCTCCAAGCAAAGGGAAAATCTTTGGAAACCCATATGAGGCTTCTGTCCTGGTTTGTCATCTACTGGCTCTGCCGTGTCGAGTGAGAAGGCGTTTATTGCTTGCTGAGGTGAGACTGCGTGTTTGATGGAACTGCCTTTCCCCTTTGTTTGATCATGTTCAGGGTAATATACCAACCCTATTCTCTGATATTTGAGCTGATGGAAATTGCTTTTCTCCATGAGCTGTACTCATCCCAGGGAAAAATGAGAGATAAAATGCTGATTAGGGAATCATGGTATGGAGTTGCTCGTTCTTTTCTTCTAACATTACATAAAAGAGCTCTCATCTCTAGACAATGGATTTGAGGACAGATCTGCTGGCAGAAAGCTGTCTTCATTTCATCCAGACCCATCAAAACTTTCCCAGTGAGTTCTCAGCCTTCTCCTCCTGGAAGTCCCTGGAAAGTTTCCAGTCTGGAATAAACCTGGAAGCCAAATGTGGGTTTGGGTGTCTGAGTGCTCTTTATGGTTGATGCTCCCAGCCACGTAGGCATTAATAAATCCTCTTGTCTTCTTCCCATGGAAAAATAACCTGCCTGCAAACCTGATGGCTGCTTGGCTCTGCTTATATGCCAAGTTTATATACCAGCTTTTTTAGTAGCTGCTCAGTAAGTTGATAGTTTGACCCCAGTTCTTTCCTCTGTTAGTTGAGATATAATGTTCATTTTGATGCCTTCAGCCCCCAGGTATGAACGCCTGTACTAAAGCTCTTCTAGCATAGGACACAGCACCTTTTAAATGCTGAACAACGTCACCAGGCATCATTAGACATAACGTATTCCAAACAGTGAAGACGTACCAATTTTAACAAATTTTAAAATAATCGCACCTGCTCTGCCAGGCATTTTGTTTTGCTGCTGTAGTGGAAATCCTGCTTGACAGATACCGAGTAGGAAGAGAAGGAACCTGCTGAAGAAGTAATTGCACAACAATACTGAGGATTTGCACTGACGAAAGTCTCTGTTAATTAAAGCAGCTGGGCTATCAGCCAAAGAGCAAAGTGTGGAAAGATAAGCTCTGCCTCACTTAGTGAACAGAAAGATATTTCCAGTAATCCTCTGGGACTGCATCCCTTGGGTTTCCAGCGCTTTCTTCTTCCCCAGGAGATGCTCTTGACTCTCTGTTGTGCATTTCTGTTTCCTAAGATGGATGTTGCTGTGTTTCCCTTTGATGCTGATGACCTGGTATTGCGTGGCAGCTGATGGCTTGGCAAGAAGAGGTTACCTCAAGGGTGCTCCTAAATCGCCTTGCTGACTTTTACACGCTCTCAGTCTTGCAGATGAGATGTGACAGCTCCTTGCAGATCCATCCCTGAGCTCTCGGTCCATTTGCTGCCAGACTTCTCAGTGTGGACCAGGGGACTAGCAGCGTGTCTTTTCCAATGAAATTAGAAGTGCATGAATTAGCTAGCGGAGTCTTCTCAAGAGTCAAGGGCTGAGAGAGATCTGGGCTTCGATACTTTAGAAGTTTTTGGGTTTTGCTTGGTTGTTTAAACAAGGTCAAGGAGTTGCAGTTTGTGCATCTTCCTTAGGCTCTCATATGGCTGTTCCAGGCTCTTGTGTGGCGCTTCCAAGGAGGACAACATACTGAGATTGCACCTGGCCTGAGATATCTCCCGACACATCTGTGGTGAGCACTCCACCTGCATAGCGCAGCTGGGAAAGTGAGGCAGGGTCACTGAAAACTTTTGCCGAAATAAGGTCAGGCTTTTCCAGTCGGTTCCTCTGTGAGCTGGTCGGGTGTTTCTTCTTCGTCAGGCTGCATTACACAGCGCTTCTGTGATTAGTTCAAGTACAGGAATGGGATAGTCCTGGCTGTGGGCTCTTTCCTCACCTGTTTTCACTCTGCTGCTCCAAATTGCACAAGCTGCTCTGAAAACTTTGAAATTAGCCCAAGCGGTGTGCAGCGGTCCTGGCTGCGGGTATCGCTCTGAGCTTGTGCATCTCTGCCCTGCGTGGTGCGGTGCCAGATTTCCTACGATCCCAGAATCCCAGCATGGCCGGGGCTGGCAGGGCCCTCCAGAGCTCACCCAGTGCCACCCCCCTGCCCAAGCAGGCTCACCCAGAGCAGGGGGCACAGGACAGCGTCCAGGCGGGGGTTGAAGATCTCCAGAGAAGGAGACTCCACAGCCCCCCCCCAGCTCCCTCAGCCTTTCCTCCTAGGGGAGATGCTCCAGTCCCCCCATCATCCTTGTTGCCCTCCTCTGGACTCTCTCCAGGAGTTCCTCATCCTTCTTGAACTGAGGAGCCCAGAACTGGACACAGTGCTCCAGATACCCAGAACAGATCCAGGAGATGCAGCTAGTTCAGAGCAGTGATCCCGCTAGCCCGATGTGCTCTTCAGGCACTGCCTGCCTGCAGGGATGGGCCAGGAGGCTGCGAGATCTGCAGCTCCTCTGCTGGCAGAACCAAACTCCTGTTGAATCCCAGGAGTCAGAGTTGGCTTAGGTCTGAAGCAGGAAGGTGGTATTTGTTCCCAGGCTCAGTGGCAGTATGCTCATTTACTCCCAAGCTGTTTGTATTTACCAATCTAGCTCTGCGAAGTTTTTGCTCCCCACAAGCAGTTTGAATCCCCCATCCCTGAGCTCCAGGCGCTAATAATTCCACCTTGAGAAAAGGGTTAAAAGATGTTCCTGCCCTCTTTCTGTCTCTTCGCGTGTTCTCTTTTTCAGCAGCGAGGGCTGGTTAGAAATGGCATCGCTGTGTTTTACCTAATATTGGCAAAATGCCTTTGGTACAGAAAATGCAAGGCAGGTGCCCCCATTTCATCAGGTCTCGGCTCTCCTGAGCACGCTGCTGGATCCTGTCCTGGGAGAGCTCAGGCGCCCGCGTTGGATGGAGACACGGAGCCGGAGAAGGGATGCTGTAGAGATGAGGAGGTCGTAGTGGGGAAAAAATCCCCCCTGAATTGAATTTTATAGTGCAGATGAAAATCATCAGGGGCAGGAAATGGGGATGCTGACATAAGGCTGCTATTTTTTTCCTGTATTAAATGATACTGAGCTGTGCTTCTCCAGCCCCGAGCTCCTGGGTCTCAGCCCTGTTGTTTCACCACTTAACTTAATTGATGCTGTGCTATCAGGCGTTGGGTGAAATTTGTTGGTTTTCATGTCTTAGAATCTGAAAGGGCAATATTCCTATTGTATAGGACTGACCTTTGAAAATCCTCTAACAGTTTATTTCCATCCAAAGCCCTTTGAGTTGTTAGCAAACATTTGTCAGCCTAACAGCTGCCCTGCAAGATTAGGAAAGGATAAGAGAGCACCGGTTTGTTAAAATGCAGCCACGTTGGCTTGGAGCATGCCCATAGTTTAACAGTGCATTTTACAATTACCCTGAGTTTTAGAAGAGCAAGCTGATTTATCCAACAACCTCTTTGCTATTCAAACCACCACTAGAGCAGCTGAGGGGTGTTTGGAGAGGAAGAAGAGGCACAGAGGGGGAGTTGAGATGGACTGCCAGAAGCAAGAGCTTGAAGCTGGAAAGGGTAAAATGAAGGCTGAGAAAACAGAGTTTTTCTGTGAACGTATTTTTGTTGTTAGGATGAGTGTTTCAGTGCTGTCACTAGAGGAATGGCAGGATCGTTGGCCTCCCTGCAGAAAGCTGGATGCAGTGTCCCACATGGCCTCTTGCAAAGGGTCCCTACAGGAGCTGTGGACAGCAGGACAAGCTCAAAACCTCGCAGCAGAATCAGCGTTTGGGTAAGGACCGTACTGCAGGCCAGTTCCACACCGCCACTTTTAAACTGCAGCAGAAACCTTGCAGACAGGTGGTGCAGTATCTAGATGTTTCAAGTTTATTTGCCTTACTTTGTAAGGCAAATAATTGTGTACGTAGGCCCCTGCTTGCATTGAATCCGTGCATGCTCTTGCTATAGGCGCTCCTGCTGCCCTCCATCGTACCTGTGCAACATGCTCTGGGTGAACCTGCTTTAGCAGGAGGGTTGGACTTGATGATCTTAAAAGTCTTTTCCAACCTAGACGGTTCTATGGTTCTATGATTCTATGATCTCTCAAGGTCCCTTCCAACCCTTGCCATTCTATGATTCTGTGTGTATCCCCAGCGTATTTTGGCTCTGAGCTCTGGGACTGCTTCTAGGCTGGGTGGAATAATTTAATCTGAATTTTCCGGCCTTGAATACCAAGATAGGATTTGCCACGTGAAAGCAGGTTTGCAGCGTTCATCTAACTGCAGCTTGAAAGAGTATCGGTAAAGAACCACCAATTAATTCATCTGTTGGAACATCATGCCTTTGGATATTGCTGATTTCATTGCAAAAAGCCCCCTGCCAAACCCCAAATTTGGGTTATCAGTATCAAAACCCTTGAGCATGAGATCTCCCCTCCTCAAATGGCTTTCTCTGGTTTTGCAGTAAACAGCAACTTGTAAATCTGGCCTGTGATCCCAGGTGTGCTAATGGAAGTTGGGTCGTGAGCTTTTCTGTCCCCTTGTGCTCAGTTTTTCCCTGCGAGCTTTCGTGTAAAGCGCAGACTGGAGTTTCAGAAGGCTGAGAAAGGAGTGAGATAAAGCCATGGGTGACGAGGTATTTGAAAGCCTCAACTGCAAGTGACAGCATGTTATCCCAGGGAGGTTCTTTGGAGCCAAATAATTACAAATAATTATAAAATAAATCTAATCGGACAACCAACTCAATGTGCACCTTTAATTGCACAGCCACTAAGAGCAACACAGAGAGAATAAAAATAAGTATCTCGATCCCTTTAATGTTAAAATAAGCATTCTTCTCCTTTAGTTTCTCTAGAAAGATGCGACAGCTGCACCCATATGAAAATGAATAAATAATCAGTTTTATTTGTATCGCAAGCTGTTTTCTCATCGCAGAGATGAGCAACCCACTGATAGCAGTCGAGTGGTTTAAAGAGAGCCCAAGTGTTTATACATATTACGTGCATGGATACAGTATCAGTTTAAAAAAAGGATTTCCACTAGCATCTTCCTGTGTGGTTTTGTTCTCAGTGGGGGATAATTTATGCTTGGTTTTATATTGCATTATTTAATTACATGTATTTTAAAAATGCATCTGTTTTGCCAATTTATATGCAGTATATGCTGCCTTTGGATAGCTTTGTAGCTAAATACCCTTCCAGTGAAACTCTTTTCATACCTCTGGAGATAAGTCTTAAAATAGTCTATAAATCCTTTTCATTCAGATTTTGAAAATGCCTTAAATTGGAGGTAGCTAAGCACAGAAGTCTGGAGCTTAGCTAGGCTGGTTCAGGGCGTAAAGGAGGGGGGCTGCAACTCTTTCAAGGTGAAGAGGAAAGGCTGGGGAAGGAGCAGCAGAATAATTAATAAGTGAGAAAGGGGATAACGGTAACTTTCCGATCCATCTTTACAAGCAAAGATTACAGGGAAAACAAGGTGAAGGATTGCCAGGGGAAGCCGCCGTAGAAACCAGGGACATCTCATCGGGCAATGGATGACTGAAGAAACATCCTACTAAGAGTGTTTCTGAAGAGCTGTTTTCAGGTGGACGTTCAAATAAATGACCGATGTTTTTGGTGCAAATGCCATCACATCAAGCAAGAGAGCAGATGTCCGAGAATATGTCCAGGGTAGGTGAGATCTGGTGTGGAAGGGGTCTGGGAACAAGCCCTGGAGGAGAAGTGCCATCTCCTTTCTCCTGCCTGCTCTCCCCCTTGCCCGGCCGCAGCAGACGCTGGTGCGACACCATCCCGAGCCAAGCTCTGCATGGCCTGGCCTCATCCAGACTAGCCAGAGCAGAGCTGGGAGCCAGCCAGGCACAGCAAGGCTGTATTTTGGGGAGAGACCCAGTCACAAGAGGAGCACATCCCCTTACGGCTGCACCTCGCACGCAGGTGGATCCGAGCAGTCTGGATTTCTCTCCAGGATGGCTTTGGCCATGGTAACGGGGCTCGTTTAGGAGCTATGGTC
Organism: Egretta garzetta; assembly: GCF_000687185.1. Taxonomy (NCBI): domain Eukaryota; kingdom Metazoa; phylum Chordata; class Aves; order Pelecaniformes; family Ardeidae; genus Egretta; species Egretta garzetta. The sequence goes on from NW_009259833.1 coordinate 694,069, forward strand.
ACATCCGTGCGCATTTATCAATATCTTCTGGATTTGAGCTGCTTTCTGCATCTGTGATTTTGCTTTTGCATCCCAAGTTTTTTAAACATTAATTAGCGTAAACGCTCACAATCAAAAGAACATCCATTTCTTTACAGAATGCCAATCTGCTAAGATCTGCCAGTGCTGGCGGACTTTCTGGAAGGAGCTTGAACACCATGTTTACGCCTGTGTCGAAGTGCAGGGCTGCAATTTCCCCTGGATTTACAGCTCATTGGCAACTGTCAGAAACGCCCTGTAGTTCCATGGTGTGCTGGACTCCTTTCCTTGGTTTTTTGGGTCCGGTCTAGGAATGAGAACATGATATTGGGGAGGAGAGGCATCATCCCCAGGGCTTGACTTATGGTTGAAAGGCCATGCTGGCGTCCCATCTTCTGCCTGCTGCCTGCCCGCACAGCTCCGGCAGCTTGGCGGCGTGCCGGGAGGAGCATCGTGTTGTATCGGGTGAGGCTGGATTTTTTTTTTATTTCTCATGAAATGAAGAATTGCTGGCTGAGCTCAAGGCTTGGATCTGTGCTTTGCAGTGTGGTTTTGGCTTCGGAAAGCAGGATGCTGGCCAGTAGGAATTGGATGGATTTCTGTCCTCTGCAAATGGGGAGGGTTTTCTAGTGGTGGGCGTTGAGATTGGCAGGAGGAAAGAGTTCTGCGTGGGCAGGGCAGGACCTCGGGGCTGCTGAGTTTGATGCTGCACTTTCAGGAGGCAACTGGTAGTCTTCAATAAGCACCACCATAGTTGTCCTTGGGAAGGGCAGTCAGAGAGATTTGAGGTCTGGGCTAAGAGCCACGGTGATCTTGCCAGCTTTTGTGGAGCGTCTCAGCTTGCCCAAGAGCAGGTAGTGATAAAACGCAGAAAATAGAGTTTAAAAGACTGTGGTCTTGGTCAGAACCGCATGATTCACACAAACATCATCTAGCTGGGAATGGGTAGAGGCCTGCAGAGATTTTTGGTGGCATCTGCAGCGATAGCGACAGCTCCTTTGGCTTCTTCTTGGCAGCTGCCTTGGCAGAGAGCTTGGCTTCTCGTCGTGCAGCCAATGTGCACAGGCGGTGCCTACCTTGGAATTGGCCTCTCTTCTTTTTTCAGCTCCCTGACATGTTAAATGGGGGGAAGATAACACAGAGCACGAGAGAAATCAGGATCAAAGTAATCTTTAAGAGAGAGAACCTCAGGTATGTAGTTTCCATATGGAGCCTCTCCCGATGCCAAAATCCCTGCCATAGCCAGGGATGTTTACGTAGCCCCATCTGACATCCCAAACTTGTTGCTTGATTTCCAGCTGGTCAGTGCAAACCTGTTCTGACAGCTGCCCTCCCGGAAAAAATACACAGCTTTGAGGATGCTGCTGTTTTGTGGGACCAGGCAGACTTGTCATCTTCCTCGTCTGCATCTCTGGTTGCATTTGCAGAGAAGCAAGTGCCGATCTGATCTAACACCTCGGTTGCAGAGGGAGCAGGGCTTGGAGTCAGCCGTGGTAAAAAAAGATGTGATTTATCCTGCTTATGCATATGTGAATCTGCACACACACATAACTCCTTCTAAGGAGCCTCGTAAATAATCTGCTGGCTCAGCACTTGTATGCTGATGCATAGAGGGAAGGGACCCTGGTGTATCTGGCAGTCTGGGGGTCTTAAGGGCTGATCGGGACAACTTTCTTAATCAGAATTTGTCCAAACTAGGAGCTGAAAATAGATGATTATGGAATAGTTTCAGCAGTACTTGGTACCCGCTCGTTGGTACCTGCTGGAGTTTGCCATCTCCCAAAGTCTGCTAACAGAGCCCTCCCTAACTTCTGTTAAGCCTAGCCTGACTAATATTTAATTACATTCCTTACTACATTAGCCAACACGAGCAGCCGCGTGTGCTGCGAGCCTGCGGATGCATGGGATAGCTGCTGCAGAAGTCTTGGCTTCCCATGTGCTTTCTGCAGAAGGAAAAAGCCATCATCAAGGTAGACGGGAAGCAGCCCACTCGACTTGAAACAAGGGTGTGGGTATGGGTGGGATGAAGATCATCAGCTCCCAAATGTGCAAATCTTGCCTTCCTCAATGGGTAGGGGTGGTGACAGTGGCAGCGCTGGAGCCAAGTCCAAGTGGTCAGACTGGTCACCCATGATGTGGGAGATGCGTCAGCCCTTTTCTTCATGGAGTGGATCTGAACTCCTACCTGCTCCTCCATGCGGAGTAGAACAGCAAGGGCCTTGTTGGGAGCTTTGCCCCACATGAGGTCCTGGGAAGATCCCACCCCTGAGATCAGTGCTGTCCCCATCAGGCTAAGCTGCGTTTTGCAGAGGGCTTTGCTCTGGTCTGGTGGATCAGTCCTTGGGGACAGCAGCAAGCAGAAGGGCACAAGCCCAAAGCCTCTGGCTGGGGCGCTCCCCTGCAAAGCAGGAGACTTGCTTCACTGAATCTTTTTACTAAATGTTCAGAGTCGGTGCCAAGAAAAGGGATTGACAGTGTTGTAAATCTGCATCCTCCCTGGAGGACTGCGCTGGCAGGACCTCTCTGCTTTTTCCTTCAAAGTGTAGATCGAGGTCAACTCTTCAGGCAGAAGAGGCAGATGCATTTGGCTCCCGCGCCTTCAGTGCCGTAATGCTCAACTGCGTGGTGAGAGGGAGCTCGTGGTGGCCCCATCCCCACTCTGCCTCTGGTGCCATTTTTCCCTAGCCCATTTGGGTTGAATTGGCATCTATTTGGGAATGATGGAAATGGATCTTTGTCCTGAGAGCTGCTTCTTTGCATCCCCAAATTATCCAGCCCTCCTAAGGGCATGCTTCTGGGTTTTTTCTGAGGAAGACCTGATGTGAGCAATGAGGTTCCTGGTTTCTTGCAGAGTTTGCTCTTTGCCCAGGAATCAATCCAGTTCACTAAGTTGAACTGTCAGAACTTCTCCAAGGGCATAGACATTCTTCATGTTTTCACCATCAAATTATATGTGACACTTAATTTAAAGCTTGAGCGTAAAGCCTCACTAGCAAGGAGACTGGAAGATATTGATTTTACTGCATTTTTGTATAAAAATGTACTATAAAGTATTGGTTAGGGGCATTATTGCTGAGCAGACTCTGGATTTATGCGCTGTTTTAGTTCTGTCTAACATTTTTAAGATCCGTTTGGCCAACGTAGCTATAAACAACAGCAGGAGCAAATGGGCTTGCGTAGAGTTGTGGGGGGTTGTACTCCTTGAGTCAAAAAAAACCCCACGTTGTGGAACTGAATCACCTTGAGTTGATTTGCTGAAAGGAGCAGAAACTTCTAATGTGGTGTGTCGGGTGCTTGGAGGCATTTTAGGTCTTGCAGTTTGTCTCAAAAGTTTGCGAACTCTTTAGGAGTTCATGATTTTGAGCTGGGGCCATTTAGCTGATGACAAAGTGGTTTAAAAAAAACTATTCCCAAGGAAAAGCCCAGAATAACCAAAGTAGGCAGAAATACACAGCCTGGGATAGTTTTGATTCTGGAGAGGCTGGGGTTTGCATGCAGAGCCTACCACTGATGCTCTGCTTGGTGTTCAGAGCCTTAATGTTTGTTGTAAGGGAAGGTGGCTTTTTGGTAAATTTGAATCTTTCACAGAATCACAGAATGGCAAGGGTTGGAAGGGACCTTTCTTGTAGCTTGATGGCTGATTTCGTGCCCTCCCTATTTTAGTCTCCTTGCGTAAGGGTAACTGCTGACTCTGTTTTGCCAGAGTGCAGCGTTTCAGCTTTGCTGAGGGAACATCTTTTCTTGGGTTTTGACAGAGCTCTTGACTCAAGACTGTTGAAAAACAAGATTGTGGTGAAATCGGTCATTAAAATGATGGAAGGGCAGGAGAAACAGCCCTGGGTGAGAGATCAAGACCTCAATCTGTTTGAAAAAAGAGAAGTTTTGTTACAGCATCTGTGTACGTTTCTGGGGCGGACGAGGCCCACCAAGGAGCAGCAGGTGGGAGCTGAAGGTGGATAATTCACGAGGAGCAAGTTGTTAACGTTTGAGAGTGAACATCTTGGAGGAAGGGTGGATTCCCCCACTCTTCATGTCTTCAGATGGAGACAGGTCACCTTTCCAGCAGAGATACTTCTACCGGTGACAGTTCAGGTCTGAGACAAGGTCCCTGTGACCTTGGGTCATGCAGAAGGTTAATGTAGGTGACTTGAAAGTCCCTTTTGGCTTAACTTACTGCTGTCAGCCCCGCCAGCCGTCTGCTGTTGGTTCTCCAGAAGGCATTCAACTGGTGCCATGAAGTTTGAACTCATGGCTTTGTTGTTTGGTCTGAGTTATTATTTCAGAGCTGTTTACGGTGCCATGTGATGAGAGTCTTCCAGAGGAAGGGTGGCTGCACCAGGTCTCCTGGCCCACTATGGAAGGTGGTCACACAAGATTATCAAGATGACCTCCTCTGGCCTGTAAATCCCTGAATTTGTTGACGTAACATGCCTCTCGTCTGTATGTATAGATGTGTGGTCACCATAGTGTCTGCTGGCTTTCTCCACGCAGCCCCACACATGGTGGAGGAAGGTTAATTACTTTTCGCTGGGAAAGTGGTTTGAGATACTTGCAGATGTGGACATGGCACAATAAGGCATCCCTGAGCTGTATTTTAAGTGTGTGACGACGTCATGAAAAATTGCTAAATCTCACTTAATACCACGTGAGGGAGAGGATTGGACTTTTTTTGCATTTTGCTGGTATAAGAACCCTTCGTTTCTCACCTGGCCTAATAAGCTTCTGAGTACGTTTGTGCCCATAATGTCCATTTCATGCCTGAGGAATCTGGTGGGTTTAGAGGCCCATTGAAATGTAAAAACTTTAGAAGAGCTAGAAATGTTTCAAGTCCCCGAATCAAATACTCTTCCCATTCCCTCTAACCTGTTTTTACAAGATTAGTTGCTTGTATTAAAGCAGAAAAGTTTCCCAAAAATTCACTTTTCTCTTTCTCAAGAGTTATATTTTCTGTCTAATAACGCGGTGCCCTCGTTTCCGCAGCTTGGGATGCAGTGTATGCAGTCAAGATCAAAACCTGGTCTTGCCTGGGGAGGCACCGCTTTTGAACTGTCTTGGGAGGGATAGAGGGACGGGAGGAAGGTTTTGAATCTTGGCCCCATCATTCCCATCTCAGATCGCTGCCTGCAGGTCCCCCGAGCGCTTCATTGCTGTAGTCGCTCAGGGGAAAGTGCAGGGATTTACAAAAGCCACTGAATAGCTGTCTGGAGACAATTAGCCTCGTCCTAAAGGTGCTGTGAATCGGGATAGCTTCTTTGAAAACGAGGCATCACAAGCAGTAGCTTTAAGTTACTTCTAACTTTCGCTGGAGCTAATATGGTGAATTAAATGTCCTTACCAAGGCATGCAGCTCCTTTGTAGCATCCTTCTCTTTAGGGAAGAGTTTAATGCCAGTGCACTGATGTCTCTGTCCTCTGGGGTCCCCAATTTCAGATGTTTGAGGTACGATCTGCTTCACTTTCCCAATTGACAGTAGTTGCATGACATTGTTGAGCAAGTTACGGGAAAACAAGTCAGTCGATGAATTTGCTGGGTTTTTCCTTGGGATTTATTGATTTACAGGGTGCTTAAATCTTAAATACTCCCAGATGAAAGGCAGGAGTACGCCTATTTTCTGTGAAGTGCAAAAGCTGAACGCTGACACTTCCAGACCTGCACAGCTTCAGACTTGATGGAGTAGCCTAAAACGTCCCTGTTGCAGAACTTGTGCCAAGTTTGTGCTTCCTGTCCAGACCTTTACAACTCAAGAAGGTGGACCTGACTCCAAATCTCAGGTGAAAAACAGCCCTGACTTTGTTGGGTCAGTGGACCTCTGAGTTAAACATCTCTTTCTTGGGTAGCAGCCAAAGCTCAGATCTGATCCTGGGTTCTCTTTAATCTTTTGCACGGTCTCTTTGGAAATGGGTGATACAAGAATGTACAGTTGCCATGGGGGCTTGCTCTGGCAGTGGAAGAGCTTTAAAAGTGGCTTGGCCGCACAATGCAGGACAGGGCTGTGGGCAAAACCTCCATGCTGCCATTTCCAGTTTTGGGGAGCAGAAATGAACTGATGTTTGTAGACACGGTACCCGAGTCTTTCCTGAGAATCTTTCTCTTCCATGATGTCCACTTCCCAGCACAACAGTGAGGCAGAGAGGGGTTTCTGCTGCCCACCCTGCTGGTTCTCACTCTTGTTTTGTCCTTTATCCACCCAAGAGAAGCGTGGCTCTGGAGCCCTCAGCACAAGGAGGACATGGACCTGTTGGAGCGGGGCCAGAGGAGGGCTACTAAAATGCTCCGAGGGCTGGAGCCCCTCTGCTCTGAGGCCAGGCTGGGAGAGTTGGGGGTGTTCAGCCTGGAGAAGAGAAGGCTGCGGGCAGAGCTGAGTGCGGCCGGTCAGGGCTTAAAGGGGGGGACAAGCTTTTTAGCAGGGCCAGCTGGGACAGGACAAGGGGTGATGGTTTTAAACTGAAGCAGGGTAGATTTAGACTGGATCTAAGGAAGAAATTCTTTCCAGTGAGGGTGGTGCAACCTTGGCAGGGGTTGCCCAGAGAGGGGGTGGAGGCCCCATCCCTGGGAACATTCCAGGCCAGGTTGGACAGGGCTGTGAGCAACCTGATGTGGTTCAAGGTGTCCCTGCTCCTGCAGGGGGGTTGGGCTGGGTGGGCTCTAGGGGTCCCTTCCCACCCAAAGCATTCCATGATTCTATACATCTTCAACTGGCAAGGCAGGACCTTGCCTGGAAAGCATGATATCAATTTACTATGGACTCAGTCCAACTTCCTAATGAGTAAGACACCCACAGACTTCACTGACTTCAGCCACCGTAGCAGCAGAGACGCAGCGTGGCACGTGCTCTTTAGCAGAACGCTAAATTATATATCAGCTTAATAACTTTGAATGCTTCCTAGAGGGTGGGATCAGCAATGGGAGGAAAAAGTTGGTGGTCATGAGACTTCATCAGGAAAAACTGTGCTGCTTTCAGAAACCCGTCATATATTGTTGTTGAGCTGGAGAGAGTGATGACCAGTTCTCAGCTGGTCCAGACTGGAATTTACTGGAGGGGCCCTTGCCTGTGTTAGAAACCATGAAAGCTCCTCTCAGGTGGTTTCTGCAATCGCTGCCGATCCCAAAGTCTTCATGAAGCAGCTGAGAGCTGGTGTGCAGGGTGGGCTGCCCACGTACTGACCGGGAAAGGAGCCGGCTGCATGTGGGAGGCAGAAAATTTCCTAAGGCATTTAACCACTCCTGTAATAAAAAAGGATCCTGTAAATGCCACGATTCACTGGATTAATAATTAGAAAAGGGCTGGAAATGAGGGCTAATGGCTCTTAATTAGAAAGGTGAAATGCCTGTGTCCCACTGGTCGTGTTCAGCGGCCCCCACCAAGGTCTGGTTTGCTGCCCTGTGCAATGTTCTTGCTCTTGTCATCGTATCGGTTTGCCAAAGTGCTCTTCCAGTCCAAAAAGGAACTCGGAGTGGGGCCCAGCTGCCCCATCTAGAGCTGCATCCCCTCTTTCTGAGCCAGCAGACCTGGTCCTCCTCGTGCGGCTGCAAGAGCGCTTGGATTTGCTAAAGCCATTTACAGATACAGCTGTGGTGATGTGGGAGAAGTTTTAAATTCTCCTTGTCGACAATTTGGGGGCCACTCTTGGCTCCTCTCCTTTCCTGGTTGTCATCATCCAGAGGATCATAGAATCATAGAATGTTTTGGGTGGGAAGGGACCCCTAGAGGTCATCTAGTCCAACCCCCCTGCAGTGAGCCGGGACACCGCTAACTAGATAAGGTTGCTCAGAGCCCCATCCAACCTGGCCTGGAATGTTCCCAGGGATGGGGCCTCCACCATCTCTCTGGGCAACCTGTTCCAGTGTTTTACCACCCTCATTGTAAAGAATTTCTTCCTTAGATCCAGTCTAAACCTCCCCTGCTTCAGTTTAAAACCATCCCCCCTTGTCCTGACACAGCTGGCCCTACTAAAAAGATTGTCCCCATCTTTCCTATAGGCCCCCTTTAGGTACTGAAAGGCCGCAATCAGGTCTCCCCGCAGCCTTCTCTTCTCCAGGCTGAACACCCCCAATGCCCACAGCATGTTGGGTTTGGTGATGCTTCTATGGAGCCTGGGAAAACTATGGAGTTTTCCCAAAACCTGAGCTGGCCTCCCTGCATCCAGGTCTTCCTCGGCCTCCTGGGCCAGCACCTTAGGGCTGTACCATTCCAAACCTCCTATTTTTCCAATTCCTGTCTTACCAGCTGCCTCTCCCAAATCAGCGTGTGGAGTTGCCTCCTCTCCCGCTTCCCTGCTCATTGCCCGTTCCCACCCTGATTCCTGCAACCTCTCTTTTCCAGCAGTTCCCGGATAGAGAACATATCCCTGAGAGCATCTGCTGGCTCACGCTAGCTCTGAAAGTAAATACAAATGCTGTGCTGATTTTTTGTCACACTTCTCCACCTTGGGAGGGAGAAGGGGAAGAAATTCCAGCGCCGGCATTGTCTGTCTCTGCTTTTGCCTTCTCCTGGGGGCACTAATTGCGTCGCAGCCCTCCTGGGGTGGGAGCGCTGCCGGCTCGGCTCTGGCTCTGCTCCACCGCAGCTTAGAGCTGCATAATTTGTTCACCTCCCTGCAATAAATTGTTCGTGCTTTTGATGGATCTTCAGTGAAATATTTTAATGCGTTCTTGTCGAATGTTCCATTTCCCCCCCCCCCCAGCAGCTATTGACAGATGAAAGCACTAACACTGGCTTTACATGGGAATTTAATCGTAGCAGCTGCCATGCAGATCCCCGATACAAATATTTTCCGCTGTTAATGGTTTCAGTGTGGGCTTTTTTTATGTGATCAAATGTAATCTTATTTAATGGAGTTTTATTGCCGTGACGCCTTATTCTTTTCACCAGGCTGGACTTTATTTTTAAATTGAGAGAGATTGTTCAGAGGAGAGCCAAAGAAATGACAGGAGGGACTGAATGGTACAGGAGGCCTGGGATGAACTGAGTGACTATAGATCAGTCAGGGCAGGTGAAAAGTGGAAAAGCAAGGGAGAGAGGGGGTCCGGTGTGGAAGGGGCAGTCAAAAAGAGGAAGAAATTCAGGCTGGTTTTACACGTGTATGGCTGGGGATAAGGGAAATTGCACAAGGGGGGGCACTGGAAGAGTTTGGCGAGAGGGAGACATCGCAAACAGGTTGTGTCCAAGGCAGAAATCGTGGGTAATTGCAGAAACAATTCAGTTGCGATCGGCGCTGGAGAAACGCTGCAA
>NW_009259833.1:703330-704537 GCF_000687185.1 Egretta garzetta
ACCGCTGTGTGTGACCCGACCGTGGCTGCCCTGTTTCCACCTCTGGGTGATGCTTTGTTATTGCCGAGCCACCCTCCTGCGCTCGAGAGGGCAGGCAACCGCAAGCACAGCTGGTGCCTGGCATCGTGGGCGCTGGGTTTGGCTTCGGTGAGACGGGCAGGAGGCAGCAGGTAGGAGGGCTGGATGCTGGAGCTGGCGCCGGTGTGAGCTGATGCTTTTTGCCTAGAAAGCGTTTCCCCGTCGCAGGGGCTACGAAGCAATGCCAAAATGCTGGACTGCCACAGGTGGAGCGTGCGGCCCCAGCCCCTAAACCTCTTCTCTGTGCATATGCAGCCACCATAACTGTTGTGTGTTCATCTCTCAGGTTGTCCGCACAGAGAAAAACAGCCTGAACAACCGGTTCCTGCCGTGGGATGAGATTGAGACGGAGGCCATCCTGTCCATCGACGACGATGCTCACCTGCGCCACGACGAGATCATGTTTGGATTCCGGTGAGTAGCCTTTGTGCTCGTCGCTTTTGGACCCATACTGATGTTTTCCACATCCAGGGTCTGCTCAGGTGCACCATGGCTTCGTGGCTAAAGCTGGAGCCAGAATTAGGCCTGGCACATCCCTTCCCATGGCTTTCCAACTCAATTTCTTGGAGGAGTAACACACGCTAATGAACTGTTTAACAAGTGCAGGCGGGTGGGCTGATTTCAGGTTGTCCAGGCAACCCCGATTCTCACGCTTATTAACCCCGACTCTTCGGCTTTCGCTGTGCTGATAATGTTCTCTTAATGGTTTTGGGCATGCATGGCTTCCTAGGGTGGAAGAAAAACTGGAAAACAAATCCAGGAGGCTGTCGCACTCCATCCTTCCTGTGCTGTTGGCAAGGCCAGGCCGTTCGCAGCCACTGCAGGACGCGACGCTCGTGTGCTTGGGGTGGGCTGCTGTCCTCTGCACTGCGTGACATTGGGCTGTGACGGCTATATTAGCATTTATTTCTGCAGAGCAAGCAAAAGACAGATGTTACACAGAAAAGGCTGGTGCTGGTTGCTCTCGTTCTTCTCCCCGCTTTCTGCTCCAGCATCAACATTTTCCCTTGACTTTGCCCCGGCAAAAAGCTTCCTGATTACCGGGCCAAGGGAGAAAGCAGTTACGTGGGCTGCTGCCGTGGGAGGTTTCTGCAGGCTGCTCCTGCAGCTCTTACAGCTAAACCTCACC
>NW_009259833.1:704548-709733 GCF_000687185.1 Egretta garzetta
CCCGCCGGGCCAGGAGCGGGGGCTGGATTGCTAATCCGAGAGCACCCAGCAGCTGGCTGGGGGGTGGGAGACCGGGACCAGCTCTCCGCTCTCACCGAAACGTGTCGGCTCATGTTTGGGAGGAAGATTAGAAGGAACAAAACGCCTGGAAACCCAACAAGCTCTCGCTGAAAGATGAGAAATGAGGTGTTAAAGTGGTTAAAGAAGGGGAGGAGGCGTCAGGGCTCCTGGCTTCCCTTCCATGCCCCGTTTCGGGCTCTTTATCTGAATTTGGCCGTTTTCTCCCCCTCTTTGGTCTCCGTTTACCTTCGCTTTGCCACAGCGCCTGGCTGAGGCTTTACTGCTTAGCCCTGAAGAGCATCAAATGAAAACTGTAAGTGCTGTGTATTATTCTCACTCATATCCCTGCTTACAAACACCTCGTTCCCACAAAGCCTCCCTGTGTTAATGCGTTCAGGCGGGGAAGAGACGGTGTCTCGGCGATTGAGTGAGCCTCTGCCCATAACAACTGTGTTGTGTCAGAACTTTGCTTTTGGGCTGTAATTCTTAGGGCCAAAAGCCTCTTCTTGCTCCAGTTGCTGCTCAGGAGCGAGCTGGAGGTGGGCAAGCAAAGCAAACCTTTGCCTGAAGCAAACCTTTCTGAGGAGCAAACCCAAAACGATTCTCTGGAGAAATCCTTATTTTTCTGGCTGAGCTGGGAAGGAAAAAATGTCACGTTCATAGGAAAGCGAGACGTGGGAGAAGTGAAAGGGAATGAGTAGTTTCGACTCCGGCTTTTCAAAACAATCACATTGGATTGACAGAAACCGCAGCAAACAAGTGCTTGCTGGGAGGATGGTGCCAGGGAAGCTGCTGGCGGTGTTAATTACTTGGTTTTCATTACCAAGTTGTATCGGAGTTTCATTAATTTGAGTAGAGGATAGAACAATAAACACATCTTTGCTCCTGGCTGTGTCAGTAAGTGTAGTGAAAGCTCAGGGCTCTCGGAAACTCGGTCTCTTCAGCAGCCTGCGATTGCCCTGCAGCCATCGCTTCTGAAGCTCTCTGCAGGAATGGGGCCTGTGGGAGGAACTCGCACCCACACGAGGGAAAAAAAACAGAAAGGCCACTTTCTGCCCTATTTTGTGCCTGTGAGGAAGGGAAAACCCTTCCATGTCCAACAGGCTCCCTCCTGGGGCTTGTTTCTTGTAGTCCAGAGTCACCGCGTTTGGAGATGCAGCTTGCACACTTAACCGCTGGTGAGATGGGATCGGATGATCCCAAGAAAGCCGGCACCCCTGCCAGTGGAAGCTGGATTTATTTCCCAGGTTAGGCATTAGGTACTGACATTTTTCTTAATTATTCCTGCCAGTGTTGCAGCTATTCTGTGGGATTTCTCTCGAGGAGAGTGAGCTCCAGATGAGAGCAGAATATTAAGTAAGCCCACGCTCTCTCATGTGAACCTCAGGATTTGATTCCCTACGGCTCGGTTGTGAGCGTGTGTCAGGGTGAAGGATGCACTTATGGCCCCCATGGTTTCTCCCATATGGACAGAGCCTGGGAAGTTGCCGGGTGCTGTTTTGGCATGGGCTGGTTTGGCACTCCAGATCTTCCATCTGGAGACACCAGGGTCTTCAGCATCTCAGCAGCTTTCCTAAAGGGAGCTTGATGTTATCTCAACTTTACAGAGGAGGAAACTGAGCTTCTGGGACGTGGCAAGTCCCAGAGATTTGGGGGGAAGAGGCCAGGAGATGCTGGGTTCCTCCCAGGCCAAGCCCTGGCTGCTCTGGACTTTTTGTAGAGGGAAATGAGAGAGAAGCAATGCTGGCTTATGTGTTGTGCAGTGATGTCCCTATATGGGAAGCTGGTGGCAAATGGAAGAGTTTCCCATCTCGCTGGCTTTTGCTGCCTCTTTCTCTGCCTGTACCATCCAAGGTCTTAACTTTCCCATTCTCTGTGTAATTCAGTAAGTAATTTTGGGCCACTGGGTTTTTTGTTAGTTTTCTTTTAAACCATACAGCCCTTATGAGTTAGAAAATCCCTAATTTATGAGTTAGGAGCACTTCCCCTGTGAATAAGCAACTCAGATGTGCCTCTAGGAGAGGACCAAGGTGAGAAGCTCAGCTCTGTAGCAAGCAACGTTGGTCTGTGCTCATAGCCTGTGCTTGGGAGAGTTGGCTGAGAGATGCTTCAGGTCACATCTAACAGCTTTTAACCTTTAACAAGAGAAGGTCAACAAATTCTGCGTGTCCATTAAAACCGAGATTTCTGTGTTCAGCCCTTTCCTGCGCTACCGTAGGAAGGAAATTGGAGTTACCTCGGGCAGAGACCTTGTTCACATGTCACAGTGACAAGGTTCTTCCTACCAACAGCAGAGCTTCGGTGCTGTGGAGGTGGGCGAGCTTGTACTCAACAGCCTACGTGAAAAGCCATCTTTCGCATGTTGGAATTTTCTGTATTTTTATTAAAAGAAACTAAATGGACTTTAAAGCAAGGTAATTGCACCTTTTAACAGTGTTTACCCTTTTTGCCCAAACTACAATGTATCACAGAATCACGGAATGTTTTGGGTTGGAAGGGACCCCTAGAGGTCATCTATGTTGGTTGTTTTTTGGATGAGCAGTTGCCAAACTTTTTTATGTATAGGCACCTCCATCACTTGCAACCCCACCTGAGAGCTGGTCCCTTGGCATCGAGGGCACAGTCCTGTGTGTAGTGGTTCTCAGCCAGAGCCGTACTTATCTCCAGAGAGGCTCCTCGGGTTTGTGTCTGACTGAAAGGCTTTGTGTTTGCAGTGTCTGGAGAGAGGCAAGGGACCGCATCGTTGGCTTCCCGGGGCGCTACCACGCATGGGACATCCCCCATCAGTCCTGGCTCTACAACTCCAACTACTCTTGCGAGCTCTCTATGGTGCTCACTGGTGCTGCCTTCTTCCATAAGGTGAGATATTGTGCCTGCAAAGCCCTGAGCTTTCCCTTCTTTCTCAGAGTAACCAGAGTCTGTGGGGTGGGTTGTTTTTTTTTTAAAGAATAAATTTTGGAGCTCACCACTCCTTTTCCCTCGCTTCCTCCAAACTGAAACACAGCCAGCAACAGGTCTGTGTCCCAGCGAATGGTCTCCTTGAGGAGCAGCATAGGTTTGTGCCACATGAGAAGCACCACGGTGCAGAAGCAGGCGGATGGAGTGCGGGGCCGAGTGCGTTTCAGCGATGCTCTTGGTCATGGCGAGGGTGAGGCCGGCCACAGGATTGCCTGCCCTGCCTTTTTACTGTAGCATCTTTAATCTTACAGACTCAAAAGTGTCACAAGGGGTTACATTTGCAGGGAAGTCATGAGTTTCTGCAGCTGCGTGCTGGCACGGGCTGGCTGGTAGATGTGGGAGGTGGCTGGTTTATGCTGGAAGGGAGCAGTGCAGAAAGTGGCTCCGTGATGTGTGCTTGTCTGTACGGGAGAGGCAACAGCATGCGAACCGACCTTGGGAAAAGGATGGGATGCTTTCCCGAGGGGACTGTCCTGAGCTGTTGTGTTGCAGTGGGAAGGTGACCCACCAGCTACTGCTGCCGTGCTACTGCAGCAGCAAAGACAGCAAGATCCGAGGGGGCTGAAACCATCATTTCTCGATTTGTGAGGTTACAGGACCCTCAGGATTCAGCCAGGGTGGTGGCTCTGGGGTAGATTTGCTGCTGCTCTGGCTACAGCAGATCTCCTGGGTGCAGGATTAACTCCATTATTTGGAGTCTTTCCATTGGCATCCTTGAGCTCCGAGTCAGCCATATCCCAGCGAGTGTTCTTGCTACTCACCTGCAGTGCCACGACTGCTCCAGGTCTGGTGCAGATGGCACCAGCGATGGGTGGGCACTTGCTGCTTTGGGACCACCTTGAGCAACGCTGTGCCCTTTTATCCTTTCCAGTACTACGCCTACCTGTACTCCTACGTGATGCCGCAAGCCATCCGCGACATGGTGGATGAATACATCAACTGCGAGGACATCGCCATGAACTTCCTGGTCTCTCACCTGACACGAAAACCTCCCATAAAGGTAAAGCACCGGGCAGAAGCTTGTACTGGGCTTTGCATTTCTGGAGAAACAGTGGTTTGGTCGATGTCTTTGAAGGGCAAGCGGCGTGTTAGGAGGCTGCTCAGAAGCTGTGCAGCATGCGCTGCCCTTACCAAAATCTGGCTGCCTCGCATCTCTGAAGCACTGTGCTGTGAGCACAATGTGCTCGAAGCTGTCAGCACATCCCCTCTCCGGCCTCAAGGAGATGTAGTGTGTGTTCAAAAGGGTGTGAAAAATCAGTACAGTCCTTAGGAGCAGCCAAATCCCTGCCATGGCAAGCGGATGAATTGGGGTTTGACTTAAGCTGTAGCTCAGACAGGAGGGTTTCCTGGCTCAGGAAAGGCCCTTCTAGGCAGCTGATCCCAAAAAGACAAATTTCCTTCTTTCCATAACATACAGCACAAGTGGGAATGATTTCCTTGCTGATTTTTGTGTAGCTTTCCAGAGACAGTTATGCTCATCTGCGTGCAGAGGGCTGTTGGTTCAAACACTGCAGCCCAGCTAAAATTTCCCTGCCCTGTGATAACAAATGAATGTGACAATTTTGAGCAGAATTTCGGATGCAGATCATTCTGCTCTTTATCGCTGCTGGCAAACTGCTCTTTACAGCCCTGCATATGTCTCACCGTTGCAGGCCAGCTGCCTTGGAGATGGGTCTTGGCCATAAATATGATGGGTGGGTTTTTCTGTGTGGTGTTCTTCCCATCTGGAGCTACTGTGAAGTGGAGGTTTTGGAGTTTGGTGCAGCTGAGAGCAGAATCAGACCAAAACCAAAGGGCACAGCAATGGGATGTCTGATTCAAGACAGACAAGGAGGCCCTTTAGTCAACGGGTGGCCCCTCAGCACCTCCTGAGAACTGGAACCCCCTTCGAAGATCTTATTCTGGGTGCCTAAAACAAGAGCTGCCCCAAACTGCTAATTCTTCTGTAGCATATGTGGCCAGCAGGGTGAGGGAGGGGATTCTGCCCCTCTGCTCCGCTCAGCCCCCCCTGGAGCCCTGCGTCCAGCTCGGGGGTCCCCAGCCCAGGACAGACAGGGACCTGCTGGAGCGGGGCCAGAGGAGGCCACGGAGATGGTCCCAGGGCTGGAGCCCCTCTGCCATGGAGAGAGGCTGGGGGGGGGGGGGGGGGGTGGGCCGGGGGAGGGGG
>NW_009259833.1:709822-710861 GCF_000687185.1 Egretta garzetta
GGGGGGAGACCCTGGCCCAGGTTGCCCAGAGCGGTGGTGGCTGCCCCATCCCTGGGAACATTCCAGGTCAGGTTGGATGGGGCTGGGAGCAACCGGCTCTGGTTGGAGATGTCCCTGCTGATGGCTCCCTTCCCACCCAAAACACTGCGATTCTGTCTGTGGCTGGTGAAAGGAGAGGAGTTCCTTTCTCAAGGTCTTTGTTTTCCTGAAACAGCTTCTCAAACCTTAAACCAGAAGAAAGTAAGCGTCAGCAGATAATCGTGTCCCCCTTTAAGTCTGGTGGACCATGTCCTTCCTTGGCTGGACACCCTCCAAGGGACACCCGGCAGTTGGGGAGAGCATGGCTGCATCTGTGCCCGGTCTGCGGCACGTCACGCAGGACGTCACGCCAAGTCCTCCCATGCCGTGCCTTGGGCGCAGGCAGGGTGTCCCCCCCAGCCGGGGCGTTGTGGGCAGCGTGGCAGTGACCGTCATTGTCCCTCTCATTGCAGGTGACCTCCCGCTGGACTTTCCGCTGCCCCGGGTGCCCCCAGGCGCTTTCGCACGACGACTCTCACTTCCACGAGCGACACAAGTGCATCAACTTCTTTGTCAAGGTGTACGGGTACATGCCCCTCCTGTACACCCAGTTCCGCGTGGACTCGGTCCTCTTCAAGACCCGCCTGCCCCACGACAAGACAAAATGCTTCAAGTTCATCTAGAAGCAGGAGGCAGCCAGGTGCCCTCGGCTCTCCGAACTTTCGGCCAGAGGCGGGTGAGGGCAGAGGGTGGCGTTTTGGCAGGGCTGCGAGTGCGAAACGCCTTTTGCTATGGACTCCGGCCTCCCTCCTGCGGAGCAAAAGGGACGTCCTGGATTTGGATGGGCACGTTTCCCCCTCCCCTCCCGCTCCCCCCAACGTGACTCGACCGAGCGACAGGGAACAGGACCTCATTGCTTCTGTAAAGACGCTCCCTAGGATCGTACACTGAGGAATGGCATGTCGGCTAGTGGCTCTGCCCCTTCGCTAGCCAAGGGCAACCATTCTTTTTAATTATAATT
>NW_009259833.1:711041-711849 GCF_000687185.1 Egretta garzetta
GGCGGGCGGAGAAGAGGTTGGCCCCAGAGGGTCCTTCCCCGGCTCCCAGCACCGTGCCGGGTCACCGTACCACAGCCACGGGGGGTTTTGGCTGCTGTGGTCTTTCCGTGTCCTTTTCCTCCTTGCGTGGCACAGGGCAGGCGCTGCTAAACCTCCGAAGACAGGGAGTGTGTTTGGGGCTTGGGAATGATCCCCCTGCAGCACAGCAGGGGCTGGCAATGCCCCAGGCTCGTGCATTCGAGAGGGTTGCCTTGGCCTACGGTTTTCTACAGCCGCTGCAGCACCAAAGACGGCTGCGGAGAGTCCCCGGGTCCAGCCCGGCCTTTTCACAAACGCTTTGGGACTTTTCCTCCTGTGCTTCAGGGCCTCGTTCACTGGACGTCTGCTCTGGTAGCACCCTGAGATCAGCTACACGAGCCTTTGCTGATCAAAAATAAACCTCTTCCCCAAAAGCATCCAAGTGTGGACGCAGTCTGCCGAGAGCCGGCCCTTTGCGGTGCCTGGGGAGCAGGGTCAGCTTTCGGTGCCGCTGTGATGGGAGTCGGCGGATCAGGGCCTTCTCTTGAGATCGCTTTGCGTTTTGCAGAGTAGAGGAGGAGGAGATGCTCACCCTCAGGCTGGAGGAGGAGACGGTCACCCTCGGGCTGGAGGAGGAGATGCTCACCCTCGGGCTGGAGGAGGAGATGCTCACCCTCGGGCTGGAGGAGGAGACGCTCACCCTCGGGCTGGAGGAGGAGACACTCACCCTCAGGCTGGAGGAGACGCTCACCCTCGGGCTGGAGGAGATGCTCACCCTGAGGGTGGAGGA
>NW_009259833.1:712002-715044 GCF_000687185.1 Egretta garzetta
GGACGTCACCCTCGGCCTGAAGGAGGAGACGCTCACCCTCGGGCTGGAGGAGGAGACACTCACCCTCAGGCTGGAGGAGACGCTCACCCTCGGGCTGGAGGAGATGCTCACCCTCAGGCTGGAGGAGGAGACCTCACCCTCAGTCCGGGCGCAGCCAAGCGGAGCCGAAGCGAAGCGCCAGCCCAACCGCTGTGTGCTGGAGCCGGGGCTGCACCGGGGGCCCGAGTCCCCACTCTGCCTCGTCCCTCGTCCCCTGTCCCAGAGCGAAACGTGCCCATGTCGGGTCTGCCCGTGGGCCCCAGCATCACTGCCTTAAGCCCTCATCCCGTCCACTCTCACGCCCCGGCTTTGGGCTGCGTTGGAAGGTTGATCCCACCAGGAGCTTTCCTTTGCACGAACTGGGAGACGCCGCTGGGATCGCGCTCATGGGGCTGTTCCCGGAGGTGGTTTCTCTCCCACCAGAACAAAATGCTGTTGCACCCGTGTGATCACCCGGCCTCCATGCTCGCCTCACTGCTCCGTTCTGCTTCAATCCAGCCCGTAACGTGAGGGAAGGATGCGGCTCGCCCCCTCCTGTGGGGCGTTCTCCCTCAAGGCCTCCCAGATGTTTAGGGGCAGCCTGGAGAGGCTTTGCTGGGTGGACGGGAAGGTGAAACTTGTGTGATTTGCCTCAATGTCCCCGGCATTCGGGGCCCGGCTTCCACTGTGGCAGGTTGCAGCTCAGCAGCCTGCAGCAGAAGGATGTGACCACTTGGTTGTGTCTGGTGTGTCCCGAAAGAGGAGCAGGGAGGGTCCGACAGCAGCTCCTGGGCTCACTCGTAAGGTCAGCCCTCTCTGCACTCCTCTCCTGCAGCCTGCACCACGTTTTGGGGTGTTCAGCGGCCTCTCCAGCTGCGTTTCAGCCATTTTTCATGTCAGCCCCGTGGCTGGGGGTCCCCAACACTTGCTCCTCGGGAAGGGGCAGGGGAGGGGGAGGGGGGCCCCCGCAGAGGCGGCTCGTGCCTTCACCAGCACTGCAGACCGCAGCGAAATACGGATCAACGGATCTTTTCCTCTCGGTACGGTTGGTTTTTTTTTCCCCTTCCTTTCCACTCTCTTTTTGTTTTAACATCAGGTGCTCAAAACAGAGCATGCGAAGGCTCACAGTCTCCTTAAGAATGCGATCGGAGACTCCTGCGAGGCCCCAAAACACCTGGGGGGACGTTTTCTGCCCCTGCTCGGCCTGGAAACGCGGCACTTGTCAGCAGCCACACCAGCTTCAGCATCCCCAAGGTGCCTGACACCCCTCTGCCGCTGGCTCCGATTTTCCCCTCGTTAATGGGTGGTTTGTTGGCAGCGATGCAGTCGCTCGCGTACAGCACAGGTCCCTGGTGTCGGCCAGGGGTGGAGGTGGTCAGACGGGAGCAAGGATGGAGGCGGGCGTGGATTGCACTTTATATAGCTCCAGGTACACTTCTCAGCAACCGGTTTTCCAAAATCTTAAGGGAAATGTTGTTATTCTGGTGAGAGACCATCGTACAGGGAGCTCGGAGCATGGAGACGCGACGTGAAGTACTTGCGTTGCCGTTTGGGTCACGGGGGCTCGGGGTTGGCCGCGTCCCATCGCTTGGCTGCAGTCAGAGCTGGCGGCAAGCCCAGGCTTGAGGGTTTCTTCTTTCCGTTGGTGCGTTTCAGTTCAAGGCCAGTAGAGATCAGCGGTGGAGACCCCAATTGCTCTTCCTCCCGGGCTCTTCGCGCGCTCAACTCTTGCCCAAAGCGTGGGGGGTTTTGTTTTTTTGGAGGCTCCCTGGTGCTGCGGTAGCTGGGGGTCAGGCTCGGAGCATGGTGGTTGTGCAGGGAGGGGCTGCGTGATGGGGTCGCTGGGCGCGTCGTGGGATGGGTTCCTCCTTGCTGAGACCCCCCCTCAGGGGGAGGATTTGGGAGTGAAGGGGTAACCGGGTGCTGGGAGCCCCTGATGGCAGCTGCTGGGGGGGAGGGACCAGGGTGCCATAAGGAAACTAAATGCCAGTGGGAGCAGCTCCTTCCCCACCCACGGGGCTGGCGCTGCCCCTCCCCATCCTCTGCTCCTGTGGCTCTTTCCCAAATCTTCCCAAGTAGCCACCAGAACCCCTCCAGGGTACAGACTTGCGATTCACACCCCAACTTTCTGCTCCTGAGATATCCCAGGATCTGAGCTGTCCTTTTGCTTTTCCATCTGGGGGGAGAGGGGCATTTCCAGAGAGCGGTCCAGCCCGTGCCGCCCTCCCCAACACCCTCCCTCGCTCCCCGTTGCTCTCCCGTGATGTCCAGGGGGTCCCAGGGTAACTCCGAAGCTCAGGTTAGGTTGTTCGATTCGTCCCAGCTCCAGCACGGAGCAGCCTGGGGGGGGCACGTGGTGTCCACCGCCCCAGCCCCGAGGAGTCGGGAAGGTCTCCCGGCAGCTGCGCCTTTCCCAAGGGAAAGGCCTTTTCCCCTTTTCCATGTTCCTGCTGCCGGGTGTGGAGCGAGGTCTTTCTCACGTTCGCTGTAAATAGCATCGTCTGCGGTGACGCGGCCCCCCCCCGGCCCCCGTTTGTGTCACACAGCCCAGCCCCTGCCCTCCCCTGCGCCGTGGTTGTGCTGACTGCTCCGTGAGCACTAGGGTTAAAAAAAAACAGACAAAAACCACCAAAAAAAACCCGAGAAAAAACCCACCCCTCCAACACGAGCACAATGTTGAGGTTTTTTTGTAAAAGGATCCAATAAATGGAGAGTTTAACTTGAGAGCGTCTCCGTGCCTGCTTTGCCAGGGGCTGGGAGGGAGGGGTTGGGACCAGGGGGGGTTGCAGCAGCAGTGCTGCTCCGTGGGCCCAGGTTACCCCAAAACCAAGCGTTGACCCAGGCTTGTGTGTCCCGAGGGAGCAGGAGCAAGGGGCAAGTGAGCTGGTCCGGAATGGTGGAAATCCCTCAGGGATGGCAGCGTCTGGTGCTCAAACCCGTTGTACCCATCGGTGAGCTGATGGCTGGGCCGCCTGACCCCCTGCTCCAGCCCCAGGGGGGTTGGGACCCCCACGTAGCTTCCGG
>NW_009259833.1:717834-721306 GCF_000687185.1 Egretta garzetta
CAGACAAAAACCACCAAAAAAAACCCGAGAAAAAACCCACCCCTCCAACACGAGCACAATGTTGAGGTTTTTTTGTAAAAGGATCCAATAAATGGAGAGTTTAACTTGAGAGCGTCTCCGTGCCTGCTTTGCCAGGGGCTGGGAGGGAGGGGTTGGGACCAGGGGGGGTTGCAGCAGCAGTGCTGCTCCGTGGGCCCAGGTTACCCCAAAACCAAGCGTTGACCCAGGCTTGTGTGTCCCGAGGGAGCAGGAGCAAGGGGCAAGTGAGCTGGTCCGGAATGGTGGAAATCCCTCAGGGATGGCAGCGTCTGGTGCTCAAACCCGTTGTACCCATCGGTGAGCTGATGGCTGGGCCGCCTGACCCCCTGCTCCAGCCCCAGGGGGGTTGGGACCCCCACGTAGCTTCAGGGCACATCACACCCCAGCTGCCACAGGGACATCGGGGACATCCAGCCAGGACAGGGGATTGGGGGAGGCTGGAAACCTTTCGATTTCTGCATCGCCGATTCAAATCGCAGCCGAGCAAAAAGCTCCGTCCCAGCACCCTGGCACTCTCACAG
The DNA here is from genome assembly GCF_000687185.1 of Egretta garzetta. Classification (NCBI taxonomy): domain Eukaryota; kingdom Metazoa; phylum Chordata; class Aves; order Pelecaniformes; family Ardeidae; genus Egretta; species Egretta garzetta. The sequence goes on from NW_009259833.1 coordinate 718,395, forward strand.
GATACGGCCCTGGGGCCTCCACCCTGCAGAGGGATGAAAGCCACCACGGGAAGAGTTGTCCGGATGTTTCCAGGCAAAGAAAATGGAGTGGAAACGGTGGAATTGGAAACTTTCCCATCCCCGCCTTGGGATCCTGAAACAAGGACGTTTGGGGGCCATTTCCTACGGCGCTGAGGGGCATCGCGGGCTCAGGGGATGCTCCCGGCCCCGCTCCTGTGCAGGAGGCTGAGGTGGAAAACCCAACTGCATCCGCCTGGTTGCTCACCAGATTTCCACCAGCTTCAACCCTGTGGGGAGGAACGGCGCTGGCTGGGCCGTGGGCTCCCCCTCCACGCGGGGCTGGAAATCCCACAGGGCATCCTCTGTGTCACTGGATTTTCTCTCTCCCCCTTTCTGCTGCTTTTTTTTCACCTCTCCTCCGTGGTCGCTTGTTCACCTCTGTGGCACCTGCCCTTGCTGCTGTCCCCATGGAAATGTGCCCTTTATTCTCCCTGCTGCCTTGGGGAGCGTTTGTGCTTGGTTTTCTTTCCAGGATAGGTTTCGGGGAAACTCCAAACCCCAAATTATGTTGAACCCAGAAGGGAGGAGGTGGTTGCTCTGCCCAGGACCTGCCTCCCAGATGCCTGGGGTCTCTCCCCAAAGTATTGCTGGAAGGCAGGGACATCCCAGACAGCATAAGGGCATGGAAAACTGCTCAGAGGCACGGACCCAGCTGCAGCGCTGAGATGCTGGTTTGGGGGGGTCTGGCTCCCCAGTAAGCCCAGCAACATCTTGGGCACTGGCTCAACTGGAGCAGATTTGCTCGTGGGGGCTTTTCCAGCCCCCACACAGCAGAGAAAAAAACCTCCTGTTCAAGCAAATAATTTTACAGCTGTAACTGCTTGGGGGTGCTGGTGGATGAAAAGCTGGCCATGAGCCGGCCATGGGCGCTGGCAGCCCAGAAGCCAACCCTGCCCTGGGCTGCATCAGGAGAAGCGTGGCCAGCGTCGAGGGAGGGGATTGTGCCCCTCTGCTCTGCTCTGGGGAGACCTCCCCTGGAGCCCTGCGTCCAGCTCGGGAGCCCTCAGCACCAGGAGGACATGGACCTGTTGGAGCGGGGCCAGAGGAGGGCTACTAAAATGATCTGAGGGGCTACTAAAATGCGCTCTGAGGCCAGGCTGGGAGAGTTGGGGGTGTTCAGCCTGGAGAAGAGAAGGCTGCGGGCAGAGCTGAGTGCGGCCGGTCAGGGCTTCAAGGGGGCCCAGAGGAAAGGGGGGGACAAGCTTTTTAGTAGGGCCAGCTGGGACAGGACAAGGGGGGATGGCTTTAAACTGAAGCAGGGGAGGTTTAGACTGGCCATTCCAGGCCAGGTTGGCCGGGGCTGTGAGCAACCTGATGTGGTTCAAGGTGTCCCTGCTCCTGCAGGGGGGTTGGGCTGGGTGGGCTCTAGGGGTCCCTTCCCACCCAAAACATTCCGTGATTTTATGATTCTATGATAACTGGTGTGACCTTGGTGAGATGAGGCACAGCATCACGGCTCCTGTTTGGTTTTCTTTTTTTTTTTTTTTAATTCCTATAGGAGGGTTTGTACCTTGGGATGGGGCAACTGGGGAGAGGAGGAGGGGATAAATCCCCCTAATAATGAGTTCCCTTCTACTGAGGGCACTGGGGGTGCTCAGCCTGGAGCAGAGGAGGCTGAGGGGAGCCCTCATCGCCCCCTACAACTGCCTGAGAGGAGGGGGGAGCCGGGGGGGTTGGGCTCTGCTCCCAGGGAAGGGGCGATGGGACGAGGGGCACCGGCCTCAAGTTGTGCCAGGGCAGGGTGAGGTTGTGGGGCTGTCAGGGGCTGGAAGGGGCTGCCCAGGGAAGGGGTCGAGTCCCCACCCCTGGGGGGATGTAAGTTATGTGTAGATGTGGTGCCTGGGGATGTGGTTTAGGGTGGGCGTGGCAGGCTTAGGTTTACAGCTGGACTTGATCTTAAAGGTCTTTGCCAATCTAAACAATTCTGTGATTCTATAATGCCATAAAAGCAACCAGCTCCTGCAAGAGCCCGGGTAAAGGCCCTGCAGCCACCGGGCGGCTGCTTGCACCCTCCCATGGCCCTGCCTGATGCCCCAGCCTGCTGAGACAGGCAGGAAGAGGGAAATCACTGTTCTGGGGTTTTTTTGAGGTTTTTATTCCAGCTGGAAGTGCAGAACACTGCCGCAGGGCCAGACACCAGCAGCATCGCCAGCCGAAGTCACGGTGGGGCCATCGGTCCCAGGGTAAGTAGATGAACACCTTTCCACCCACGAGCCAGGGCCGCCTGCGTACCCCGGCATCACTTTCCTGTTTAAAAAAAAAAAAAAGGCTTAAATTCCAGAGCGTGTGGTGGTGTGGGAGTGGAACTGGTGGGGAAAGGGGAGCGCTGCTGCGGGGGGCATTACAAATCCCTACAGCCGTGTCATTTTTCAGAGGGCGTTGCTGGGCCTCTGCTAAGCGGGGTGGGAGCTGCGCAGGATTTATACCTCCGGCTTGCTGCCTGCGACGGACCGCGAAAAGCTTTAGGAAGAAAAATAGGATTTTTAGCCCCAGTGTTTTAAGAAGTTATTCTGGAGTTGTTAGTGGGCTGAAAAGCAAAGGGCTGCTGCGTTCCCGTGGGCGCCCAATGCCCAGTGAGGGCCACCCATCACCCGCCTCCCTCCCCAGGTCCTGCTTTGGCCCCAGGGCAATGGCACTCAGCTGCAAGGGAAATAGGAAAAGGGAATGGAATGGAATGGAATGGAATGGAATGGAATGGAATGGAATGGAATGGAATGGAAGGGAATGGGATGGAATGGAAGGGAATGGAAGGGAATGGAAGAGGAAGAGAAGAAGAAAAGAAGAAGAGAGGAAGAGGGAGAGAGGAAGGGGGAGAGAGGAAGAGGAGGAGAGGAAGGGGGAGAGAGGAAGAG
>NW_009259833.1:721325-725184 GCF_000687185.1 Egretta garzetta
GGAGGGGAGGGGAGGGGAGGAGAGGAGAGAAGGGGAGAAGGGGAGAAAATAGAATATTTCCATTGGAAGGGACCCACAAGGACCATGGAGTCCACCTGCCCGGCCACTTCAGGGCTGACCAGAAGTTAAAGCCTATTTTTAAGGGCATTGGGAGCCCTGGACTTGGCTGAAGAGCCCGGGGTGAAGGTGGGGTTTGCCCCCGGCGCAGCCCAATGGCTGCAGAGAGGGGAAGGCAGCAGCCGGCGCCGCCGAGCACCTGCAGCCACCCAGCGAAGGCGTGCGCTGGGCCACCGGCAGCACGCTGTGATTTAGAGGCTCAGAATAGTAAATTTGAAGAGCAGTCAGGGAGAAATGAGCAGTTATTAGCCAGGCAATTAATAAAAGACCTGTGCTGTGCTCAGCGTTGTGCCTGCGAGGGACGGATAATTGTCACCATTCGTTTTAACCTACTAAGTAATTTCATGTAGTAAAAAAAAAAAAAAAAAAAAAGACAACAACCCTAGCTCACACACCACCGGTCCTTGCGAATGCCTCCCTGGAGCCCAGCTCTGCCCCGGGGATGCAGCGAGTCCTGAGTGGCACCGTGGCAGAAGCCCAACAGGGTTTTTGTTTTGTTTTTCTTTTTCCCTTAAAGAACAACAAAAAAAAACCAAACCCAAAACTGAGGTGTAGCACCCGTTCCTACACCTTGGTTTTAAAGCCTTTTGGGTGCTCTTCTTGCAGGTGTTTCTCAGCAGAGAGCCCGTCTCGCTCGCTTTGCTGGTCTTTAAGCTCTCACCCTGCACAGGTTTTGCTGCCAACGTGATGATAATAAAAATAAGGCAAGCTGCGATGTCTTTGCCTGTGGTTGGGCTTCTCCATGCAGCAACACGGGACCGTTTTGCTCCGTCCCTCACCCTTTTCATTACTGAGCACCCACTAATATGAAGAAAATTAATAATAATAATAATAATGTAAAGTTTTAGAATGATAGAATGTTTTGGGTTGGAAGGGACCCCTAGAGGTCACCCAGCCCAACCCCCCTGCAGGAGCAGGGACACCTTGAACCACATCAGGTTGATCACAGCCCCGGCCAACCTGGCCTGGAATGTTCCCAGGGATGGGGCCTCCACCCCCTCTCTGGGCAACCCCTGCCAGGGTTTCACCACCCTCAAGAGGTGCAACACTTTACCAAGAGGGAGGCCAGTTTTGCACCTTTGGTTATCACCGCAATGGGAACCAGCTGGCTGGTAGAGGTTTTTCTCACCAGGGAGTTCCTGCTAATCCCATGGCTTGGCCTAATGGCGCTGGATTATGCTCTGCCTTGGGACACTCTGCTGGCGTAGCTTGAATTACCGGTCTTGAGATGGAGCCACCAGCCCTCCATGTGCTCCAGGGCAAGGAGAGGAACCTGTCCTAGGGAGAGAAAAGATGGGGGAATCATTTACTTTTTTGCATTAATCAAGGCGAAGAGCTTTTCATCGTTGAGCCCTGCCAGGAAAAATGCAGCAAACGGGTGCCGTGACTTCTGAAAGAGGAGTTTGGGAAGATCATTGCCTCTTGGGGCTGAATTAATCCCACTTGGTTTAGGAGCCTGTTACAACTACAGCCACTTGCCTGTCACATCAGGCTGGGGGAGAGACGTGGGATGCAGTCCATGAGCTCTGACCCTAAGGAAGCCTTGCCCAGGGGCTCCTGCTTGCCACGGGCTCCTGGCCAGGGCTGCCCCGGGCACCCAGGCAGTGCCCCATGGCCCCAAGTATCCCCATGGGAGAAATCCTGTGTCCCCACAGGTGAGAGCCCCCCGTAGCCCCCCAGAGCCGCCCCCCTGGCACGTGGTGGGGGACAGCATGAGCCTGGAATTAAACGACTTGGTCCCAGTTGTTTTTATGAAGAATTAACAGAAAGAAAACACGACGTAATCCTCTCCATCCAGGAATATCTGTTCCATAAAAGCCGGCCGAGTGCAGAGAGCTGATTTTTAACCTTTTCTCCCCGTTATTCCCCAGCCCAGTGATGCAGCCCTGGCTGCGCCGCGGGAGCGCAGAGGATGGGATGTGCGCTGCGAATTAATCCCTTGCCAGGGGCCAAGGTGCAGCCCCGCCAGGCGGCTGCTGAGGAGCAGCCCAGCTGCAAGCAGCCCCGGCTCCTGCCTGTCCTTAATTAGGGGAGCTGCAGCGAGCGGCCGGGGAGCCCAGCACGGGGTGTGGGACCCCCACGTCACGCGTGGTCACGGGGACTGGAGGTGGCCGTGGCACAAAGACCATCACACCATGGCCAAGGGGACACATATATATATATTTTTTTTTTTTAATTATTATTATTATTTTTTCCCTTTCTGGAAGACAAGAGAGTGAAGCCGAGTACCTTTGCTGCTGTTTGTCCATGAACGTGGTTAGAGCGGAGTTGCCACCCATCGCATTCCACCCCCTCCATTCGCCGCTCTCCCGGGCTGCCATGGTTACCTCCGCAGGACTGACCCAGCCTGAAGAAATGCTGTTTATTTTTCTTCCTCTGCACAGAACGAACAAGCCCTTATTTTTGCCAGTTTAATTAAGATTTTTTTTCATTAAAGAATCCCTTTAATCCCAAATATGTTCATTTTTCCAGCAGGCACAGCCTTGCTGTTTATAAGAAATGAATCTGTTTTTAGATGCTGGATGGGAGCAGTAAGAAATTTTCCTGCCCAAAATGACGAGAAAAATATAAGAACTTTTAAATTGATCTTTTTGGTTTATCCCCAGGGGGATGGGGAAGCCTTTGGAAAGCCATTAGCTGCCGGATGACCTGATAAAATATCAGCACAGCTGCTACTGGTCAGAGCTTTGCACCTCAGCTCCAGCTTTTGGTGTGACCGCCCGGTCCCATCAGCTGCCTGCCGGGGTGACCCCAGCTGAGCACAACTGTTGCACTGGGGCGCGTTTCTAATCCCCTTACTGAGCACAGCAGCCCAGCCCAGGGCTGGAATTACCTTCAAACCACTGTGCTTTTAGTAGAATAGAACCACAGAGTGGTTTGGCTTGGCAAAGCCCTTTAAGCTCCCCCAGCCCAAGCGTTCCCCTACCCCTGCCATCCCACCCCCAAACCCTGGCCCTCAGCACCGCCTCTGCCCGGCTGTTAAATCCCCCCAGGGATGGGGACTCGACCCCTTCCCTGGGCAGCCCCTTCCAGCCCCTGACAGCCCCAAGGGGAAGGAATTGTTCCCCATGGCCAACCTCACCCTGCCCTGGCACAACTTGAGGCCGGTGCCCCTCGTCCCATCGCCCCTTCCCTGGGAGCAGAGCCCGACGCCCCCCCTCCACCCCCCCTTTCTGTATAACGAGGTTGCACTGGACGAGTACATTTGGAGGTTATCAGTGGGTACATTTGGAGGGTACTGAAGGTTCCTGACATGGAAGGCTGGTTGGACTCCAGCAAAGACAGCAAATCACGCTGGCCTTCTGCCCTCACACGCCTGCAGAGTCAGAGAAACGCAGAGCTCGAGTAAACCCCTTACGCTGGTGAATCCGCAGCTCTGTTGCTGCAGGGCTCCGTGCTGTATAACCACATCAATGTCACAGAAATGTCCCCGTGTGTCCCAGCACCTGGCTAGTTCAGCTCTTGACTTCGGCGCAAGGGAATTACACCGGAAGGCTGTGCTGCCATCCAGCGGGACCTGGGCAGGCTGGGGAGTTGGGCAGAGAGGAACCTGATGAAGTTCAACAAGGGCAAGTATTGGGTGCTGCCCCTGGGGAGGGCGAACCCCATGCACCAGTACAGGCTGGGGGCTGACCTGCTGGAAAGCAGCTCTGCTGAGGGGTACCTGGGAGTCCTGGTGGATGACAAGGTGGCCATGAGCCAGCAGCATGCCCTTGTTGCCAAGAAGGCCAATGGCATCCGG
>NW_009259833.1:725569-749190 GCF_000687185.1 Egretta garzetta
CTTCCCCCTTCCCCTGCTGCCTCAGCTCAGCTGAGTTTATCACATGGCCTCTGCGTGTTAATAACAATCTCTTTGGAGATTTAATTACAAGGTGAAATATGTCCAATTCTATTATTCCATTTTTGCGTGATGATAAAGAAGCCGAACTACTGCAAATGTTGTAAACTCTTACGAGGATTAATGCTACTGCAACAAGGTTTTTATCACATTACTGATACTATTTCTCTCCCGCCCATGACACGCACGCAAAGCAAAGGTATGGATGCTGGATTCTGTACATCCAGTCAAATAGAAACCCTTAATGAGTACGAAATGTGATGTGGAAACTGCAATAGCAACTAGTTTTTATTGCAGAGCTGTTCTTCCACTGCCTTAATCTCCCCAAAGCTATAAACGGAAGGAGTAGTTATATTTCACGAATGTGTATACACACGCACAGGCGGACGTGGAATAGGCATGCAGATGCTTTTATAAACCACGGAATGTGCTTTCTCTTTGGCAGTCTTACTACACTCTTTATTTTTAACACCAAATAAATACAAAACAATCCAATAAAACCCAAACGGCAGTAAATCTGAGAAAGCGGTCGCTCTAAAAGGCAATACTATTAACTAAGTTTAGGCCCCAAATATATGATTTTTGGGAGTCAAAAAACTCCCCAGGTCTGCGGTACAGATGGCTTTGTATAAATGACTCAGTATTTCAACCAGGATTTGGGATGGCGGGGGCTGAAAGGACAGGGTTTTTGGAAGGTAGAAACAAGAGGCACTTAAAGCTCAAAAGGTTTTCCATGAGCACTGGGAGTTTAACTACTTTACGTATTTTTTGAAAGTGTCTTCCTGAGAGACGGCCTCCACGGATGATGGAACTGGTCCCCAGGAACTGGTTTGTCTTTACTGTCTTTCAGTGAAAAGCTCAGAGCTGGGTGGACAACCCTGGCTGTAACAGGCGAGGGTGCTGCATCAATAAACACCTCGCATTGCTAAAGCACACAGCTTTTCCCAAATCCCTCTGCTTTTGCAGGCTATGGCCAGGCTCCTGCTGCTTCAAAGTTGTTCTATGTGTCCAGCATCGCTCCCTTTTTTCAATTTTTATTTTTATAATCTTCACCTCACCGGCTTTCTCCTTCCGCCTCGTGCCAGTGAAACACACGCGCAGAGTGCAGATGGAGGACGGACAGCAAATTGGATCTGGTGACCAGGAAGCAGCAGTGGGGAGAAAAATAAATCTCTTAATAACTGAGGCCGTTGTTTCAATATTCTTACAGAGTTTCCTCAGGTAGAGGACTGGGGCACACACCGCTGAGAGGGTCACACAGAGAAATGTCTGCGTCCACACACAACTTCACCCTGACCTTGTAAATAAACACTCTATTTATTTACTCTGCAGTCTGTATCTCCTATAAGATTCCAACTCCCAATTTTACAGCACAGGAATCCCCTCCAAAGTATTCCAAAAACGGTTAAAAATAAAAATGTAAAAAATAGATATTAAAAATACTTCCTCGCTTCTCCGTGAAGGGGAAGGTGGTTTCTGGTCTCTTTGAATTGGGAAATTCTCTCTCCCCCTGGGGTCACCCTCTGGAAAGGTCTTAGCTTTGGTGCTCTGGGGTGTCTCCTTGCAGAGCAGCAGGATGTCCATGAGCTAAAATTTCTGCAGGAATTTGAGAACCAGGTCACGGAGTTTCACCCTCAAAGGTTCATCGTTGTCGCAGATGATGTGTGTGGAGTCCTCCTCAATCTGAATGAGGGTTTCTGCCTCCTGGAGGAGTACGATGTGGCCCTTGGCTGTGTCCTCCACCTTCACGTCACTGAAGCCATGCTAGATGTAGTGTTGGGGAGGGAGCAGAAGAGAGAGATGTTACTACAACTCAGGAAAACAGGTAGAGATGAAGGGCGGAATGGCTACAAAATAGAGAGTGCCATTGCAGATGTCTTAGATCTCTGGCATTTGCAGAGGAAATGCGCGTAGGCCAAGCTAAATACGACCCTCATTATACAGGTGGATAAACTATAGGACAGGGAGGCTAAAGCCAACGTTTTCCACTACACCAGGTCACCGCAATTGCAAAATCTTGAGAGACAAAGAGGGCAAATGGCTCCTTTAACTACAGACCTGACCATCTGCTGGCATTACTGCCTCAAAGATGATGATAGTGAAGAACTACTGAACCTCAGCACAAACTTCCTCACAATCCTGCCCTTTTTCCTGCTAATCTTCTCCAGGGAGTCATGCAGGGCTCCACAGAGCAGTAACCAATAGCATGTTCAGCCACCCAGCCTCCTGTCCCGCAGCCCCCCAGAAAGCTTCTCCATCAGCGGAGACATCTCCAAGATCTCTTCTTCATTCTGTCACCTTGTTTTCACAAAACCTGGTGGAACTTAAATACTTTTAAGACCACCTCCCCGCTGTTCAAATTCATCGGCAATCAGCTGATGAATCCAAAAGTTACATGGGGGAGATTTCCCCACCTGAAGTGACCCCAGCAGCTCTGCTTCCATGGGAAACCAGGAGGAAATGACTGATATGAAGCCCCTAGATCACGACATGGCTCCACAGGGAACTGTTCCCTCCATAATCAGTGCGGGGACACGCGTTCCCTGAAGCGCTTTGCTAGCTCGTTAGCCCCTCTCCATTTCAAGCGACGCTAAAATTATTTTCCCTCTCTCTGCTAGCAAAGCAGCACATTTCTGAGACTGGTAGAAATCCGCTTGCCACCAAAGACTTATTACCTTCTCGAGTGTCTGCACAAACTGGTCCACAGGAATGGAGCCGCTCAGCAACGGCTTCAAAGGTTTGCACTCTGGCACGTCATCACTCACTCGCTTTCTCTTCTTGCTGGCGGGAGGTTGCAGAGGTTTTGGAGGGAGCTAAGGGACGAGAAGGTGCACAGTAACGCAGTGAATCACATAATCTTATTATGATTTAGTTGGAATAACAAGCACATGAGATAGAAAAGGAATACTGGTTTTGTTTTCTGCCACTAAAGGGCAGAATGTTGCAGCGCTGAAGGGGAGAGGAGAAACCCAGCCTTGGGCCCCACTCCAGCTCTGCGCACACACAGGCCACCATTTGCAGAAATAAGTTAGCAGTTTTAGTTCAAATCTCCACCATCTTAAAATTTCTATCAAATTCAGCCCTGTTCAAATTTCCCTCATCTTAACAGGCCTGTCTGACTCAGTTCAAGACTGAAGCTTTCTATTTTAGCATTCGAGTACCCTGCAATATTTTCTAGGAATCATGCCTTAAGGAAGTCAATGCCTTGAAAATCACACTCTAAAAGATGCAACAGGTTGGGAAATGGCCAAATCCAGAGCAAGCAACTATTCGGGCAATGAGAAAAATGGGTAATTTATTTCTCACTGGCCTCGGAAAAGTCTTTAGGAAGAACTTGAATGGAGACAAGGAGGCGTTGAGAGATGCTGCAGTGCCTGAAAAACCACTGGAGTGTGATCTGGGTATAATTTTGTGTTGCTTCAGAAAGCTCTTGGCCTTAACACACCCCTGCGACCCTCCTCCATCAGCGGGGAGGGGGGGCAGGGTTGGCACGTGCAGCAGTAGCTGACCTCAGGCGGCGCTGCGCACGCGGGCACGGTGCAGGGGCAACTGAGTGCTTCTGAAAGACCCTTCCATGGAGATGAAAACCAGATTCCTATAAAAAGACCAGTGAGGAAATTACTGTGTAAAATAAGTCCATGTGTCCCATGCCAAGTTAGTTAGGTCGGGGAGGTGTCAGCACTGGTCTTTCCCAGTGAACCAGCAACTCAGTTGCTGGGAAAAAGGTGCTGGGGAAAATTTCTTCAAAATTTTGGCAAGATTGGGCCAGGGATGCATCTGCACAACGCCCAGGGAATTTGCCGGAAGCAGCCCATACGCTCCAGGTGACAGACTGGGCTCCTCTCAACTGTGTCTTTGCCATCACGTAGCATCATGTCTGAACCTGCTGCTGTGATGTCCCCGTGTTTCTTTCAACAGCCAGGGACGGGTGGTTTTCATCCTTGGGAGAGAAATTCTGCCTGCTCAGAGTCCAGTTCCACAAGTAGGGATGCACCTGAGTCACTTTACAAACCATTTCTGCTGAAGTTGGTGGGCCTACGTGCATGTATCACATTATCTGTGCATGAATCACTGCTGTGGTGAGGCCCAGGCTCAGCCAAGGCTGACAGATACCCCTGTGCTGGCTTACCTCCATCCATATGTGAGGGCTCTGGCGTTTTAAGCCTAGGTCTAAATTAATTTGGCATCAGGAATCAGAGTAGAGAAGGGCGTAAATGAACAACACAAAGGAGAAAGCAGCCTCAGACCAACTGCATTTTAATATTTCGATTTGTTCAGTGTTGCCTAGTATTTCTAGGGAACTGACTTGGAAAAAGTAAGACAGCCTGTCTGCTGTGCAGTGATATAAATCCTTAACTGATCTTTATGTCCCTGCAGTAAAGACATTACCATACTGGGCCCTCTTCCCAAGTGTAGTGGGCCCAAGCCCAGCCCTACTGCCCGGTGGGAGAGGCAGCATCATGAGGAGCGTGGCTTCACTGAGCTCCCTGCACGCTCATGCATCAAAGCAGAAAGGTGATGGGGGCAGCCTCTGCAAAGCAGGACCACCAGACATCATCTCCCTCTGCGGAGCATTAATGTCAGGAATTGCAGTGTCAGCCCAAGGGAGGCGGTAGGAAGAGAGTATACACTCCTACTTTGTACAAGGATGCACAATCTGCTTCTTGGGGAACAGGGCAACTTAAGGAAGCCAGTCCCGTCACATACCTAATGTTTTAGGTCATCTCTCCCCCCTGGCCCCTAAGTCCGTGAGCGGCTGACTGATGCTGATCCTGGTGTACGGGTTATGGGAGACAGCAGTATGATTTGTAGCCTCTCTTCAGGAATAATCTCACTTCCCCTTTTATCTTAGCCAGCAACACGGCCAACAAAAAGAGGGTAGAGAGATTTATTTGCATCCCACTCTCTAAGTGTAATTCCTCACTCGCACATGCCAGGACAAGGGCTCTGTGCCGGTGTGGAAAGAGTTGTTGGAGAGGTTGCCTCATGAGAACAGCTGGGGTCCCAGATGGCAGGAAACCCGGTGTAAGGATATTTTTCTCCCTTTCCCATTATACTGTACCTGCAGCACATGCTTGTTGTCTTTAGTATGCAACACGGCAGAAACTGTTGCTAAGGAAATACCAGGCTTAATCTCCAAGGGCACAAGTGAATCTGCAAGCTAAAGCAAAAGAAGGATTTTGTTCAGCAAGTGATAATCTCAAAATTTGTATGAATCCAGCTGTGATTTAAATTGGCAGCATGGTATTTTTAAACACGGACTAATGAACTGTAAACACAAACCCACTGATACAACGACGGAGCGCTCCTCTTACCTGCTTAGCCCTCCTTCCAGCTCTTAAAGCTGCTGCCTTTCATGCTGTTACCAGAGCAGCGCGAGGTTTTCAGTAACCCAGGCATGTCTCACAAAATATAACAATTAAAGAGAAACCTCGTTCAAAAAGACATCAACTACTTCATTGATAATTTTGATGAATAAAATTCATAATGTAAATTCCTCATTATTTAATACGTTCATTACGTCGATGGACAATGAAAAATCCAAGCCAGCCTCCTCTCTGCTCCGTAGTGCTGTGGCATTCTGGCTGCAGCACAGCTGGAAGAAAAGGGTTTGTCCTTAAAAACCCAACGGCTCTATTGACTCATTTGAAATTTTTCCTTACAACACTGCGTAGAAACCCTTACACTGCCTTTTATATAATTCTTCTCTGAAAGAAATAAAATTTAGTCTTGGCTCCAACTTTGAATTCAATGGCAGCCTCCCAAGATGCTTGGCAGTGCCTGCGGAGTGGGCAGTCCTGCACCTGCTGAGACTTGCGGAAGTTGGCCAGCTGGGAAGCACCTCTTCCAGCCACGTTTCCAAAGGAACGGTGCAGAAAACAGTGCTCACGAACACAGAAAATGATTCCCTTTTTCCCCTCCAATGGAGTTCTAGCATCGGCTGCCCTGGAGTCCTGTCCAGGACTGCAGCCGGATCTAGTCCCAGATACACAGGTTCCTTCACACCGCACGGGCCAGCAGCCCAAGTGGTTTCCAAGTATCGTTCCCAGCCAAGCACGCTCCTGTTATTCACTGTGGACCTGAAGGCAAGAGCACGTGAAGTGTGTTCTGTGTCTGTGGGGAAACCTTGCAGGTGCCTCATAAACCAAAAATGGGTAAGATCACGCATTATACCACTGGATGGGAGGACTTCTCAGTTGTGACAACAAGTTAACGCCTGAGGGGCGTTAACATCTACTTGGCTGTTTTTCCCAACAGCTTTGTCGTTAACCCACTCAGAGCATCGCCCTGTTCCATGTAGACAGAGCCTCTACAAGATGATCTTCATCTGAACTCCATTCCTTTTCATCTTCAAACACATGGCACCTCCAGCTGAAGCCAGATACTAAAAGTTTAACCTCCAGGTAAAGGAGCTCTTGTGAAACTTCAGCCATCTACCGTAGCACTTCCATGGAGCAGCGCTCTGGAGAACCAGCTATCACCACTGCCCTGCCAGCAAGGCGACACCAGCTCTTTTTAGTTCGCCAGATGCTCCCATGCATGCAAAGCAGTAAGAAAAACGGAATGGGTTTTAGAAAAGCATGACATATTCCCATTTTGGAGACCATGCACCTGAGGCAACGGAAGATTAAATTCCTCACCAAAGGCCATCTACTGAATTTGCAACAGGATCCAAACCAGGAGAGGGACAGAGCAGAACAACTGAACCCTGCCACTTCCCAAGAAACTTCAGGTACCAATAGTTTACTGCCAAATACTCTGGTCTGCTGTAAATTATGATTACGTAGGTGATCACTCCATTACTGCAAAGTTCCAATCCTTGTGAATGCAGAAGCAACTGAACTTGACTTCAAAAAGCACTCACTACTGGCCTAATCCTTTTGCCATCAAAGCACTGAGAAGGCTTTTCTGTTGGCTTCAACAGCAGCAGAATTCAGCTACATCTAATAACTTCTGAAAATCTTACCTACCACTGTTAAAGCTGCAGGAACATTTTGAGAGCACCTCCTTGAAATAAAGCAGTCAGATAGATGTTTGTGTTGGAAAAACACAGGCGTTTTCAGGCTGAATTCAAATCCCCTAAATTTTTGCACGTATTCAGACTTGGTGAATCTTAGAAATCAAAATTTCATGGAGCAATTCAGAGTGCTCTCTCTCTGGGACTCTGTTCAAGATCTTTAAAGCAGGGAATTTGAATACGGCCTTTACAGTTTGTTGTTGAAAGCTAAAAGAATGAAAATATAATGATAATTATTGCTTCACATTTCCCCTGGGAGCTAAAAATAGTAACACTTGCAGCAGCGTGTTATGCTGCACTTTGCAGTGGTCGAAGGCACTTTCCATTCCCACCACCTTCCAGAGGAGGATCAATACAAAATGGGCTCTAATGAAGAATACATGGCAAAATGACAAACAGTGTAAAGAGAAAGATCCTTAAAAACCAGAGAGCCGCTTAGAATCAAAGTCCTCTTCTGCCACTGAAATACTTTAATATTAACATTTATGCAGGTTTTAACCACACAGTTGGTAAATGGCAACACTTTAATTATTAACAGTCAAAAAGACAAGTAAGACAGACTATTTTATTTTCTCTAAGCTATTGCTTCATCTCACAGCCCTCTCCATGTTGCAGCCAATCTTTTTATTACAGAAGTTCACTGACCCAAACCAAAAAGGTCATTTAATCACATCCAGTAATTCACCCACCAAGACCAGACAGCACTGCTACACTCCTTTCGACTGACCTCCTGCACACACAGATCACAGAACTCTTCCAAAATGCTGGATTAAAGAAACCCTTTTCAGAGAGATAGCAAATCTTGTCTATACTCCAAGCAATGGCAACTCCACCATTTCCTCTCGCAAGCTGTTCCAAACTTTAATTTTCCTTCCAGCTAGGAAACCGCGTCTTATTTCAAGGTTGAATTTGTCCAACTTTCAGTTGCTGGATCTTGTTATGCCTTTGTCTGCACGATTGAAAAGCCCCCCACTATGCAAGAATAAATGCTTCTTCCTTCCAGTCATTATCACAAGCCTAATGCCACATGCTGGCATCAGGGAAGTCACGAAAGCGGAGACGCACGGCACTGAGCACTAACATCGCATTAATCAGTCCCCTGCCTATGGATGAGCACTTGGACTGCCTTAAGACAAACTCGCCTCTGTGCGTGTGTATGTGTACTGTGTATTTCATTTTTTAAAATCCCTCCTGTTAGGGAAAGTTTAAAACAGAGACTAACCGACAAACAAAAGTCATTGACTCTCAGTAGTCTGAAACTGCAAGTGTTGATGTGAACCTTGTAATGGTTGAGGGAGAGAAGAGCCAGCTTGGGAAGTTCTGCTCCCGTGATCAGAGCTGTCCACCTGTGCTCTTACAGAGTAAATACATTTTTACCGTAAACTGCAGTTGAATCTTCCATGTAGGATTGCATTTTCCACAGCAAGATGAGATCTGATGCATGCTATGTGAGCCTGGACACCACTGTTGGCCAAACTATAGTTGTCTATAAAGAAGAACAATGCACACAGGTTACGCTAAAGTCTCTACTAAGGCCTTCATCGGGGCCAACTCTCCCTAGGCTTAAGGTTGTGTGCTGTCTCCAGTCACCAGCCAAAAACCCTCTTGTTGGCAATGAAGAGCTGAAAAATGGCTGAGGATGGGATCTGAAACTCCTACCGTTAAAAAAAAAAAAAAAAAAAAGGGAGGCTGAATAATCAGTGAATAAAATCAGGAGCGGACCAGAATGATAGCACACGCGGTCTTGGTCCTATGGAGGACCAGGGGCAAATGTACACAGACATACACCAGCCAGTATTTTAACATCCAAGTTGCACCTATACTGGCAGCAGTGACTACCAGTGATTTCTTCCTGGGTTTCTGGGACACCTCTCCAAATGTCTCCCTTTTCCCTCTTCCCCTCCAAGTTTTCTAAGTGCAATAGTTCTTGGCTTACACTAGAGAGGGTGCAGGAAGACTGACCCAGCAAGGAGGGCTGCAATCTGAGTTGAACAAGGTGAGCTGGATGTTTACCCTCCATGACTGGAGCACAGGGGAATGTGTATTTAGAAAGGGACACAGCTGGGATTTTAAATCAACATTAAATGTGTATTTTCCAGATTTGCAAACTGTGCATAAATGTACGATCTCTGCATTAGAGGTAGGAGCCAGAGTTGCAACTCTGGATCAAACCAGAGACATGAAAGGCATGAAACAGAGCTGTGAAACCACTGGGCAGGACAGACCCATTATGAACTCAACACATTGCAAGTCCTTAGAAAAAATAAAGAAAGAATAAAGTTGTAATATATTCCTTGGGGCAGGGATCAGTTTTGTTCAGTGCTTGTGCAATACTTAGTGCTCAGAAATCCTAGTAAGGGGTCCCTTACTCATGCTACTATACTGCAGTAATTAAGTAAATGGAAGGAAAATTTACAAAAATCATCAGAAGTGGATCACATAAGATAACTGCTGAGGGAACTGGGGCAGCCACAGCCTGTTCTTCATGAGGCACTAGCACGGTACCACATGGGAAATTACAAACTGTGGATTTCTACAGCAGTCCTGAGGTGGGGAAAGTGCTGGTTAATGCACAGATATCCTCAGGCAACTGCTGGGCTGTTGCTGCAGTTCCTGAAGGGTCAGTCTTGAGCCCACTCCCATGCAATTTTTATTAATAACCTCAGCACAGAACAAAGAGAGCGTTCAGAAGGCCCTGCTGAAGTTTGTAGAGGCACCCTTAACAGAAAGAAAGATCAGGCTATCATACAGGAAGAACTAGATGACCTCAAGAACTGGAGTGAGAAAAACAAGATGAAGTTCAATAGGATGAAATGCAAGGCCAGGGACTGGGCTAATACTGAGAAATTCTGCTGTGAGCTGGCAGCTGCTGGAAATGACAGAGGTGAAGGGTCCAGGTTTATTAGGCCATCCCATGAGAACGGAGAGTCACAAATGTGACATGGCCATGTAAAAGCTAAATGCAACTCCAGAAAATATCAGGTAATTCTAGCAGAGATGAGCTATTGCTATTATATTGGGCCCAGCAAGATCTCATCTGAACTACTTGTAAATTGTGGGTAATTTAAGTTCAAGTAAGATATGCTGAAGGGTAGATTAGGGCAGGAGAAGCTGTCTTGTAAGAGGAAACTACATCTCTGGGCTTGTTTAGCCTGGCAAAAAGAAAGCCAAAAGAAGAATTTGATTATTCTACATAAACACCACAGGGAAAAATACAAACAAAACGGAAAATCTATTTATGCTAAAACATGATGTTAAGAGTAAGTATGTGCAGACCAGCCATGAATATGCGTAGGCTGGAAATTAGGATGTTTCTAGCCATCAGAGACAGTGGGTGTCTGAACAGCATTCTAGTGGGAACAGCAGGGGCAAAAGTCTTCATGATTTGAAGCTGGTGCCTCACATTTTTTGAGGCACATTATAAACACTATTACTAACTGCAGCTGGGTTCTGGCCATGTAGCCCATGAGGGCACTTCCATTTCTAGGTGGAAATGATTGCTTATAGCCTTGGAGCTTGCCAGGTATGAAGAGATTGCCACCCAGCTCCTATCCCCTAAAAGGGATGCAACTCATATGTGACAGAAAAATACCCTCTCCCAATTGTTAGAGAAGCCCAAAGATTTTAAGGTCTGCCTGCCTTCAGAGGGAGTCCACCAGGCTCTAGTGATCACAGTTTCACAGAGGCTTTTACAGTAAGTAGTCCTCAGCAAAACCTGAATGGAGAACAACCCGCCTCATCCTCCATCCCCTCACTCACCTTGCTCCTCACACACTTCAAACCCAGTTTCTGGATACAGAAAAGCATCCTCCCAGTGTACCTTTAATAGGAAAAGAGCGCCCAAATATTCCACATGCTTGAAAGCTGTGCAATAGCCCTTTCATGAGCATGGACTGTCAGTTTTGTAAACAGAAGAAAAAACACAGTCTTCATCCTGTTGCTTATATTTGGATGGCAACGTTAGGAAAGGGACACAATTTACCTCACCTCCTACCTCCCTGCCTCTTCTTATCCCTTCACTATTTAAGTTCCAGGAGCGCTGCTGTCAAGCCACTTGAAACCAGGCACAGAAATGCACAAGAGATTACAGTGTGGGCAGAAGTCTCAAACAGGCTCAGCCTTGGCTTTATACCATCTGCTAAATCAGGCAGAGTCTGAGTGCAGGATGTCTGCAAGTACCAGATCCTGCAGAGGAAACAAAAAGATATGTGGTCAAACACATGCACTGAAGGGGAAAGGTCTAAGGATTTGAATATGCCTGTGGAGTAAGCAGTCATGACCAGCAAGCGTATTAAACACGGCACAAGCATGCCACAGGCCATTTGTGCAGCAGAATGGAAATTGGGGAATCTTTCCAATGAGACTTAAAGGAACAAGGGTATTTTCAACAGAGAAAAACAAATACCCTAGAACTAAGGGCTTCTATATAATCGTGAGTGGGTGATCTGAGTCATGCCTTGTTGGGGTTTCAGCCTCAGATTTTACAGAATCCAAGTGTATCAAATGGGACGATCAGGTTGCTAAACTAACCCTAACTGAATAGATCTTTCAGTCTCTGTGGCTCTGCTACAGTTCTCTTTGGAGCAGATTTTAAAGTCTCATTAACTTCAGTGGATGAAGAATCATGCCATAAATATCTGAAGTTTTTGACATTGTTGCTTGCAGGTGCAAGCATCTTAGCTTTACTCTTCCATAGAGCCAATATCTAGTGGAGAAATAAAAAAAGCTGAAGGGGTAGTCCTGCAGTTTTGAGCAATGACAATAGGACAAGAGGAAATGGCCTCAAGTTGCACCAGGTTGGACATTAGGAAAAATTTTTTCACAGAAAGGGTTGTCAAGCACCGGAATGGGCTGCCCAGGGAAGTGGTGGAGCCCCCATCCCTGGACGTATTTAAAAGCCAGGCAGATGAGGTGCTTAGGGACAGGGTTTAGTGGTGGGATGGCAGGGGTAGGTTAACGGTTGGACTCGATGATCTGAAAGGTCTTTTCCAACCCAAACGATTCTATGAAACCCTTTCTTTTCCATGTACATGTTCCATGTTCAACTCATGGACCAGGGCTCCAGATCCTAATGAACCTCACCCCCAAAGCCTGGAAATCAAACCAGAAAGAGATCTACTGACCAACCAAAAGGAAATAATCCTGGGTGGGATTATAAGAAGTAGGCTCAGTACTAAAGCTAATGGCTGGCTTTTTGCCAATCCTGTGCCACGAGACGGTTTTAAGGAGGTATTTAAGAAGTGTAATGAAGTGGATTTATGGCTGTTTAATGAAGCTCTTCCCCAGTACGCTGCATAGCCTGCGAGCAGGCAGGGAACAGTTGTTTGGGGAACTTGTAAGAGGACAATGGAAGCCAGAACCAGCAGAAGCAAATATCAGCCTCAAACTTGAATGAAAAATGACAGCTAGGGGAAGCAAGGATGTGAAATATCTTCAAAGTAAAGGCAAGCAGCTTACAGATGCAAAAGAGGAGTCACTTGAAAGACATGAAAAGGACAGCAATCAAAATATTCAAAATATAGTAACCAGTTTATGGGTCAGCATGTCAAGTCAGAGTGTAATGTTGTTGAAGGTGATTGGGAAAAGAGAGGCGAGTGCCTGGCTAGAAAAGTGTTATCTTACAGCCAGCCATCAAAAACGAAGGAGAAACAAACCTAAGATATTAATGTGGGCAGGCAAAGGCAGGTTGGGAGCAGAAAAGCAGATCCACGTTTCATAAATCTAAATAGGACAATCTGCAGAAGAGACCAACCAGAGGAAAGGTACAGCAAAAGAAAAAAAAAAAAAAAGCAAAGGAAATGAGGGATAATACATTTAACACATTTAAAGCCCACAAAAGATGGGAGGAGGGAGGAAAATTCTCTGCAGAAGCAATGGGAGGCTGAACGGCCAGGAGAGAAGAGACATGGGAGTGAGGCGGGAGTTTTTTAAGAAGAAAGGAATGGCTGATTGCATCGAACAGCAATGACATAAATCGGGAAGATGGCAGACTACAGTGGTTCTGGCTTTGTCTAAGAAAAGGTTGGTAAAAAACTGGGACAAGACTAGTCTTGATGGAATGTCAAAAGGTGAAGTCAAACTTGGAGAGGGCCTGTGCTAGAATGAGGAAGGGACTCCAGATAATTCTACAGATGGTGGATTCAGTGAGCTTGGAGCTGAAGGGAGGAATGACAGTAGCAGAAGCAAGGAGGATGGTTATATTTCATTTACCTGATGGTAAGTGAGGCTATGGCATCTTATACAAAGGGGAATAGTCAGGGGAAAAGGAACGGAGAGGTCAGGAGACTGGATAATGTAGGGTCACCAAAGCAAGTCAAGGGTTAGAAGACAGACAGAAATCAAACTCTTTAGTCCCTGAAAACTGGAAAGAAGTTGGAGAGGTAAGATGAAAGCCATGTTTTGCCTTTCTTTCTCTCAAAAAGGAATTGGCAAGATCCTGTGTGGAAAGAGAAATGAAAATAAGAAAAGGGGAGGGTGGTGTGAAAGCTACATAATTATAATGGGCTGCCAAGTGGCTGTTTTCCTAATTCTTCTCTGCAGTAGTTCCTTATAATTTCATTTCATGTCAGGCTGTGCGTTGCATATTCACATTCTCCTGTACTGGCCTGTGTCCTGAAGAACTTGCAAACAGAGTATTTTAAAAACACAGAGCCCTCGCTGAAGTCAGTCTGCTGCTGAAATCAAGTGATCCGCACCATTGTTCCGTTGTAATTAAACTGGAGGACATTATTTGCTCAAGCACTACTGTTTAATTTATCTGTTTGCTCCAGAAGGTGCTTTCCATTTTCCCATCGTTCTCCCGTGAACAGACAATGCCTAACCAATTTCCAGGAAGCAGTCTTTTTTTTTTTTTTTTTTTTTTATTATTTTTTAAAGTGAAAGGCAGATGCTGAGAAGAACAAATTAGTTAAAGTGTAAAGGTTTCCACAATACCTCTGAGAGCCATTGCAGCCTGGTGCCTTGGGACTGTTAAAACCTCTCTCTAAACAAAGGCTGCTCTGAGTGTAAATCTCATTAACATACACCAGTCCTGCTTGACCTGACTTTGCTCTTCGGTGAAGTGATTGAAATGTAGACAAGCTCCAGCAGTATCAGTAAATTTACATCAGTCTGACAGGCCAGAATCTGAACCACTGAAACAATTTTGGAAAGGAAATTTCACACTACCGTACCGTCAGTCTGTATTGACTGAAACCATGCCGAGCCAACTGCTTGGTTGTCAAAAGCTTTGAGACAGAAGCTTGAGCACGTCTGCTTCTGAGAAAGGACTGTGTATGCTAGGAGAGGGCCCTGATCAGGACTTCATTGAAGCAGTCATTCTTTCATGAGCCTTTTAGCTGTACTTTAGACCCAAGTCCTAGCCCTGGAGCAGACCTAGCAATTACTTTTTTTCCCGGGGTGGATTTCATCATTCCAGTTTGGCCTAACATGGTTTTGACAAATAACAAGCCTTTGCAAGGTTTGCTAGGAGCTGTAAAATGCCCCTTCCAACTCCCACTTGAGCCTTCACAGAACCCCAGAGCTGATGGTAGCCTGTATGAAACAAATGCTCTTTCTTTGCAGTACAGAAATTCCTATATATTTAGGCATCATTAAAGAGTCTTCCTGGATGAAACTACTGAAAAGAGGACATTAAGCAGCAAATACTCTCGACCAGGGAGCCTCACCTATCATATCTGGAATCCTGTCTTGCAGAACCCACCCAGCAGAAGGGAACATTACAGCCATTTTTTGCCAGGTGTAAACCCTGCCTAAAACCAACAGGCCATTTGCATCAGCCTCTTGAAACCAACATCCTAATGATCCCTCTGCACAATGGGACAGACAGACAGGGCTTTTCCACTGGGAGGGGGAACGAGGCAAACCATGCAGATGGCACATAAAAATGATTAGCGAGGTAAGGAGATAATATCGTGCTTATTTAGGGGGTTAGCATCAAAGGAAATACAGGTCCCAAAAAAAAAAAAGAGTCTCGTCCTCCTTCTCCCATTTATTTGAAAACCAAGCAATGATCTTTTGGGATTGACTGTTGCGCCTGGTTGCACAGAGCAGGAGAGATGACATACTTACACTTCTCAGCAGTTATCAGCTATGCTGCTAAGACTCAAAGATCAAAGTCAGAGAGAGTGGGAGACAAGGTACCATCCCTCCCATGCCTTATCTGCAGGTCAAGCTGGAAGGAAAAACTAGCCTCACACAATGATGGGATGAAGACATGCTGAAACAGAGATTGTCCTGGGGAGATCAGTCTGTGATCACTACAAAGTTGGCACTGCTATTCCTCTAGCAAGTTCCCTCACAAAGAATGAGCAAGATCTCTTTTTGAGGATGATTTGCAGATCTCGGTGCTGGGGAATGGCATCCTAGTAACAGCCCTGAATCACAGCCTGGTTCTCAGAGGCAAGCACACAACCACTAATGGGTCTAACTCTCAAAGAACACCCTGAGGCAAGCAAACACAACCTTCCTGGCAACAATGGGGAAGGACAACAACTTTCCTGAAATCTCAGAGATGATCTGGTCTACCTAATTTTTGTATCATATTAAAAAGTCTTTTCAGGAGTGTCATTACATACCAAGTAGCTTTTTGCAACAAGTTGGTAAGTGCAGCTTTGGAACCAGGGGAAATATCTGCACGTGGAAAATCACATGAGATGTTTCTACTCCCTGAGCACAGACAGCTTTGAAATTAGGACTCCTGCGTGAAAATAATTTGATGTTATTTGTTAAAGGAAAAAAAAGGGGGCCATTTCTGTCAATATTCCTGTCTGTGCAGCTTTCTGCTCAAACTCTCCAAGTTAAAGTGAATGCAATAGAAACCAGCTCTCATTTTCTACGTGCTTCTTTGATACCCACTCCCAGGTTCGTGAATATCACATTGTCTACAGAGCATCCTCCCTCCAACATCCCAGCAGTTTTGGGAAGTGCTCTTGTTTCTATGCACTGTTTTTACCTGGAGGTGTAGGAAGAATCATAGAATTGTTTAGGTTGGAAAAGACCTTTAAGATCATCAAGTCCAACCGTTAACCTAGCACTGCCATCCCACCACTAAACCCTGTCCCTAATGAATCCATTCCCTTCAGTGACAGACGGCACCTAAAAACCACTGGAGATCTGGGTTTGAGCAATGGAGACCATTTTCACATTAGTGGCTGCCAATGAGACTGAAGCCACACGGCCTCAAGTGGAAGGGATTTTGCTGCCAACAGCCAGGCTAACAAGAGAAACACTGACTTGTTTTCTGATGCGGTCTAGCCCCATGAGCATGGCACTGCCTTCAGACTAATAAGCTCTGCCAGGGAACTCTGCAGTCCTCGGTGTCCTTTCCAATGTGAGCTGCATTTTGTGGTTTAGACTTGAGTTGATCATACAGGAAGACTCCAACAGAGCAAGAAACTTAACCTGCCCACTCCCATGGACCAGCCTAGCATTTAGACAACCCTTCCTCTTGATAGGAACTTCAAAATGTATGAGGGCTGGTGAATATTCACTTGTAGCATCTGTGCTAATTTGCATTCTGTTTGCAGGGAAAGCTGGTATCCATCCTCTTCACAGGGCTGACATAAGGGATCGGCTCCCATACAAAGGCTCACTTACACCCTCACAGTTTAGGGGAAAACCCAAAGCTTCAGTGGGTTACCTAAATAATAGGTAAGCCATGCGCTGGCTCTCTGCACGCAGAATGTGAGATTTGTTTTGGTCACGCTGGTGAATGGAAGCCACGTTTTACTAGTCTTAGGTTTAATAGGATCCAATAAATATGCAAATTCCCAAAAGAATTAAATATTAAATAGGTGCATCCAAGTGTATTTTCCAATTAAAAAATCCCTCCTTGTCTCTGGCAGTCCTCTAACCAGTGGGCTGCGCAGGCTCCTAACAGAACTGATGCTCAAAGCAGACACATGCAAAATGGTAGGAATGGGTGTTGCGGACCGGCTGAGGGATTTTGTTACATGGGTACTGGTTCTCTTCTTCATGGTTGGCTTAACTAAGGGTACTTCCTCCCTCTACTCTCTGATGAAAAGTAGACTCACATATCCAACAGTTTCCAAAGGGCAGGAACACCTGCTTGTAAAAAGTCACTGTCACCTTTGATCCAAGGACACATTTGTGCTGATTGGATTGTCAAAAAAGTATTTTAAGATCGTGTCTATTAGAATATGGGTCACCCTTTGTATTATGGGTACATTTATATTTGATTTATGGGGTTAATAAATTATTAATAGATGTTGCGGGCATAAGTAGTCCACATTATAGATGGCTGCAAGCAACCCATTAACCTGTTGGACTTCAGCAGTCTGTAGGAATTAACCATTTATTGAAACTGTTGTAATATAAATGAGCCATTTCACTGCTATGCCTTTAACATATGACTGAATACTGCTTCTCAAGGGAAAGGGTATTTCTCATGGCAGGTACAGCTGGGGAAGGAGAAAGACAACTCCTGGCTACTAACTCCCATATTCTTTGGATCTGTTCCATGGCCCTAGGCCACTAATAAAAACTCAAGTGCCTCAACTAACTGATATTTAAATTGGAGATGACTGGCTTGCCTCACAAGGGGCTAGCACAGATTGCTCTTTGGTCTGTATTTTGAGATGTGATATATCCTTGCGAAGGACAATTAACCCGAACATATTTTTTGCTTGCCCAGGTTTTTTTCAATTCCCATTAGCTTACACACTGAAATTCACTCTCAGAACTGCTTCTTTCTTAGCCCTCCATTTGAGAGAAAGCGCTTTACATGATCGTAGTCAACAGTAAACAGCAGCCGCGAGGTATCTTTAGTCAAAGGTCTTAGCAGTAGCTTGAATTTGGCTGTATGAGCAAGAAGCCACCACCTTTTCCCCCACTTTTGTTACTTACTTCTGGCATGATTTCGATCTTCTCATAGCGCCGCTTGTACGGAAGAGTCAGCACCTCTGCTCTGCGGTAGGACATCGGCGGAGGCTGGCAGTCTATCATCAGATCTGTGCGGTGGGACTGGGTGGGTGGTGGCTGAGTGTACTGCTCCGGGCAAACTACGTGGAGAGGCTGGAAAAGAAGAGTGATGATTTACAAAAATGTTTGGTTTACTCTGTGCCCTACAACAGCAATCACTGCCATAAGGCGGTTTGCAGATTGTTGTTAGCAAGCTGATTTATTTGTATGAAAACAACATTCAAAAGATGCAATCCAGAAGATCCAGTCAGTGTTGGAACAAACTGTTCAAGGGGCAGGCAGTCTTTGCTTTGCATACAAGGCCTAAATTTGTGTCTTTAATCACCACTTCAATATCAGCAGTCATGTTAGCTGCCATAAAGAGAGAAAAAAAAAGAATATTCAATAGCTTTTTTTTCCCCAAATCCTTGCATCAAAACTGGAAGCAAATGACAGCAGTGGTGGAGACCCTCACAAAACGGCATGGAGTGAGGCAATCGAATCAATATGTAAGGCTGCAAAAAACATTAGCAAAATAAGCAACTCTGAGTTTTCATGACTTGTCA
Organism: Egretta garzetta; assembly: GCF_000687185.1. NCBI lineage: Eukaryota > Metazoa > Chordata > Aves > Pelecaniformes > Ardeidae > Egretta > Egretta garzetta. Next base: position 744,131 of record NW_009259833.1, read on the forward strand.
GCAATATATTAACAAAGCATAAACGGACTGGTCGCCACAAGGATCACTGCAGGATTTAAGGAAGCCAAAGGACAAGACAGCGTTTCTGCAAACTGTTTTGGAAACAGCGTTATACTTCAGCAGCAAGATGGAAGAAGATGCTTGTCAGAGAAACAGGCGATGGCAATTGCTATCAGGTGTGCAGTGACAAGCCAGGCCACAGAACAATGAGATAAAACAATCCAGACATTGTTAAGAAGTTTGGAAGAAGATGAATTTTTGTGTTCAATAAGTTGAAGACAGAACAAAGGGAAAAAGCTCAGCCTGGAAAAAAAATGGGTATTATTTTAATTATGTCATGAGTCAGAAAGCAAGTATCAGTAGAAACAAATTGGATGGACAAGCCAAAAAGAGTCAAGGGGGAAAGCAGAGACTACATGAATGCTCTGGCCACCTTCTTAGACAGAAGTCTGCATTTTTCAAATGGAGTAAGGATAGCAGCGGATTTGGAAGAAGCATGAGAGTGAAACTCCAGAACAGCAGTGCCAGGACCAAAGCAGTTACCAACTGCAGGATAAAGAGCAGAGGAAATGGTTAAAGCTGAGGGTGCTGAGGACACTCAGCACTTGTGTACCCTTTACATTAAGACTGTATTAGACACAGCCAGGCTTATTCATATAAACAAGAAAAAGAATAACGGAAAAAGTTATTATATTAATGTACCTAAAAAGGAGGAAAGGCACGTACATGCCATTTGCTCTGCGCTCTAAGCTTTCAGGGATCTTCTGGCCACTCTGTGGAGAGATTGGCAGTCGCACCATATTCATTTCGGAGCAGGATGATAAAGGAGAGCTCACTGCTGTGTGCTCTCTCATGAAAAAAAGGATCTGAGTGTTGTCCTGATTTTGCTTTTGTTTAACATAACAGTTGTTCACAATTGATCTGTTTATTTCAGATGTGTGAAGAAACATAAGAAAAGGCCACAGAAAATTCATTACCTGGACTTCTTTGAGTAATTTAGACACCTGAATAAAATTCAGTCTTGTGTCAATGGGACAGTAAACACATTTCATTGCCAAAGGTTGATACGGAGCCAGGGCATCCAGGTAAGAGAAATCAGGTTCTGAAAAGAGAAATGTTGAAAACACTGAATGCTTATTAAGAACAAAGATGGTCCAATTCCTTTCTGATTCCACATTCTAGTCTAGACAAGCTGTTGTTCAGCAATGTTAATTCTGTTATAGATTCCTCTTCCCTTCTTCCTTCCCCCACCCGTTATTTTCAGTTAATTTGATGAAAATTATGCCCACAATTAGTCTTACCTTAATCAAGCAACAGAGCAATACTATTTCATTTGAACACATTATTGCATGATTTTTGTAACAAATTTAATCAAGACAAAACCATGATCTCTTATTTTTAATCAGATCCTGTAAAAGAAGGCAAGATGTATATACATTCTTGGTATCATAAGGTAACCAAAATGTCAGCTTGTTTTTCCCTAGGACAAAAATACAGCATAAAGATGATATTTTGATAAACGTGTACCAATGTCCTCTGCTGCAGACACATTATTTCCCAACTATTTTTCCTTACAGTATATACTTATATATTTTTTTTTTTTAATCTAAGTGCCAGTTTTAAACTGGTTAAAAAAAGAAGGGTCCAAATTTTAATACTTTTCCTTACAGTATATACTTATATATATATTTTTTAATCTAAGTGCCAGTTTTAGACTGGTTAAAAAAAGAAGGGTCCAAATTTTAATATAATCCAAGAGGACCCCATAGGACGCCCTCCTGTTGAAGGGGCAGGCAATTGGGCTTTTCACAGTTACGCCAGCGGAGCCGTTCCAGTTCAGGCCAGTATGAACTGAAGGTTACTTGTGGTAGGGGCTATCCAGAAGGAGAGACGATGGGCTGTGATAAATTTATTAGTTGGTATCTTTATTAGACCTAGCAAGTCTCAACTTCCCTTGGTACTCTTATATTGACTTTTAAAAATCAGATTAGAAGTTTGCCAAGGAAAAGCCATGCACTGAATATGCTTTTACTCACACAGAGAGTAATACAACACTGAGAATACTACAGAAAAATACTATTTTTTTGGTGAATGAAAAATTTAGGTCTTGTAGGTGACACAGTGTAGAATACATGCAGCCACTCAATTCTGGGGGTCACCAACTAATGAGGTGGAAAAACTTACGCTACCTCTATCTACCTGATAATTGTGGGATAGATCACATAAAGGGAATGCTAGAAAAACTGGTATTAGTTTGGTAAGTACAGAATGAGAAAGAGAAGGGGGCGCATGAAAGACTTAGCTGCTAGACTATTCTGAACCACGGGGCCTCAAAGGACAACCTGCAGAGAGAAGTGCAGTTGTGAACCACCAAGCCTTGCTAGGAAACAGTATGAGATATTCCTCTGTCATCTGCTCAGGCTGTGTAAAACCATGAACTTAAATGAAAATTTAAATACAGAGCCTTCGGTCTAGATTTAGACAGCCATCTACTATGTTCTTACATCACCTTGACGAGAGCACTGGCTGGGTTTCTCATGTAGACAGCAAGAAAAAATGTCCTTAAAACTTGACCACAGGAAGTTCAGCACCCAGCACAGCATCTGACATTCAATATTGGGCCTCATTCTACTGATAAAGACAAGTTAATTGCTAGCCTAAAAATCTGCTGCTGGCTAAGTACCAATGATCATGATGTGGTTATATTTACCCTGTGATAACAGAATATAGCATCAGCCAGTGATACATACGTTTGGAACTGTCAAGGAGATAATTTTCCCAAGTTTAAAGCAACTGTCAGAATAACTGCCTGGGAACATCAAAGTGAGAAATATTAGCAAAAAATCATAGTTGTACAAGAACATCTTACTAGGTGCCCAAAAAGCCATGAATCCACAAACATGAAATAAAAATTATACTGGGCAAAAAGCCACACTAGTTAAAAGCAGATGTTTTAGTGGCAATGAAACAAAGCCTAAAAATATCGATGTAAAAAATGGGAGTTAATGGCAGTTAAGTTTAATAGCAATGAATAGAAGTTTAAAAATAAGAACACTGAGAAGGTAGCTAGTTGAAGAATCATCAGTGGGCAATTAGGGTTACATCAGAAGACATTTTAAAACTCACTGGGGAAAGCCAGAAAACTTAAGTCAGGCACAGGTCCTCTGCTAGAGATGTACTATGAAATTGCAAGTAGTAAGTTTAAAAAGTTATCAGAAGAGAGCTTTTCCATCCCATCTGGTGCTTTGGATGACACAGAGATTTGACTGCTTGTACCTGAGAAAGCCATGAGGCAGCACCTATTCAGACTAAGTATTTTTGAATCAGTAGGCTTCAGAGAACCTACAGACATGGATTTTTTCATCTTAGAATCCAAAATGGCAACCAGTTTATAGTCTCTCTGAAGAGCTAATAACAATGTAAGTAGCCTTGGAAAAGCGAGAAATTCTAATGAAGGAATTCTAACACGGGACTTTGAAGACTTAGGATAGGTGAAAAACATAACTTGAGCTGGTCTCACAGTGAACTCACGTGACATACAGGAATAGCTGTTTTGAAACTACCAAAAAACCAGAAGTCACCTCTCTGGTGGAAGACGGTGCCTGTCAAGGACACATACTGACTTTTTCTGACAGAATTACAGGTCTTTAGCTTTTCTGCCAAGACATCTGATTTACTACTGCATGACAATGAGTTATAAAATCTTCCACTGTACAGCACTACTGTGGCATGCATGAGCTGTTTTTAAGATCTCCTAGGGAGTTAGGGTTTTAAAGTATTCTTGTTATTGGAGACAGAGCAAGAAGCAGACTTTCTACCATGTTTTCTTCTACAATTTCTTTGTGGTTTAGTGGCATTCAATATTTTTAATCAATAATCTATTCAATACTGCTTCAGCGGTAACATTTGCAGGGGACACAAGCGAGCAGAGCAGCACTACAGCTCACTCCCAGCTGGTGTCCTGTCTATTGGCTGCAGCTGCTGTGTTAGTCTATATTCTCTTGTAGTTGTTTTTTACATTACAAATTGGAAAGGTGGAGACTACCTAGCTCCTGTGGACTGAACAAGCAGTGTCATCATTAACAATACCGCATGGCCTGTAGTTTAAAGGTCCTAATTGCTAGAAACTAGGAGTCTTTTAGAGGAAAAGCTAGAACATCAGCTGCTATCACATACTGCTTCAATGCACCAGATTTCTTTTATAACTACAGGAGATTTTGTCTTAAAACAGGAGAAGCTAGATAATGAAATAATAAAAATCCTGGGCGTCAATGGAGGTGCTTCAGATGTCCACTGGAGTTACTAAGAACAGAAGAATTTAATCTGCTAGGAATTTCTGTAGACATAGATGTCCCTGTTCCAGCTGAGACAGTCATAAGGAAGTAGGAACATCCCGCCGAGTGGATGTGCCTACAGACAGAGACAGAAACTGCAGTCCAAAAGCCACGGGTAGCTAAGTTTAGGAAACAAAGCACCACAAGCGCCCAGAATCACTGTGCACTCCAAGGTCACCACAACCAAAGCAGATCTCAACTAGAGTTTCCTTTGAAGTATAAACTGGGAATGAATCTCAAGGATCATGACCTAATGTATCCACAGGTTGTTACGACCGTCATTCAGATGCCTTAACAACTTCCCAGGGCCACGTTCTAATAGAATTCTGCTCTATTTCCTCACTTCACAGAAGGATTACATTTTAATACCGAAAGAAGGCACAGAGTAAGAGTTCTTGCCATTAAAGGCCAGTTTCTGACACCCTCGCTGATGGCGAGTAGCACATTTACAACATGATTAATGCCACTGATTTCCTCTGCACAACTCAGCAGAGGGCGTACACACTCTGGTTTTAATCGAAGTCGCAACTGGAGTAGAATTCGCTATTTCCAAGATAATGCGTATCTATATTGCAATTTTAGCAATTACAGCAATTAGGACATACCTCCTGAAACTACCTCAAAGGGTAGGAAAGATGGGTACTGTACAGCTATGACATTAATGCTGTGGTACCATAAACCGTTTCCCAGCATAAACACAGTCTAGACTTAAGTGTCTTACCTGCT
>NW_009259833.1:749234-764015 GCF_000687185.1 Egretta garzetta
AACCCCCCCCTTGTATCTTCCCTCCCCTTGCAGTAGGGCTAATTACAAACTTCTTTAAATCTTTCCAAATTGGTTTAACAGTATCATGACACTGTGACACTTTTTGGTACCAATATTGTGAAAGAATCAAAAGGACTTGCCCATCACTATCCTCAAGTCTACAGTCAAAAAAAACAAAGAAGGAAAGAAAGAACCCTTTGCCAATCCTGTTTGCTTTAGGAGGTTATGTGCTTTCCAGCAGTCCTACTCACTAAAAAGAGGAGTAAAATAAGCTTCACAGTGGGACTCCATCACGCCCTTGCTGTGGGAGTAGGTTTGATCAGTTACTCCGTGTTGTCCTCCCCATTTCTAATGACTTTGTCCTAGTCCAAAATCCACACCTTTTCTATCTGGCTAAGTTATATATAACACATCTCCCAGTTATACCAGAGCTTGTTATACATAAAATCAGTAGCAATGGCCTAAGGATTATTTCTCTTCTCAGATCTGAAGAGTGCCCGCTGGAGGGTTCTGTTTGGACAGCACATTGGGCATCAAGAGGAGGCACCTGGACAGAACATCAGTTTGAGGGAAGGCCTTGAAGTATGTTTAAAGAAGATCAAACTCTGGATGTTATCCCCTTTGCTAAACTTCACAAAAGCTTCATCTTCTCTCTTATATACTTTGTCTTGCTGTTAATGATTGGCACGGTCCCAGGATGCAGCTGCCCTGTGGCTCTCAGACCGTATCTTATTCTGAGGTGTATAGGGCTTGATTCATTAAATCCATTAAAAGCAGGGTCAGCACTAACAGACTGGGAGAAGTGGAGGAACTTAAAAGACCTGTTGTGCCCCTGGCAGCCTGAGTCACTGAGAAAGGAAACAGCTCCCCAGGGTATTAGCTAGAGCTCTGCCTTCAGCTTCAGATACAAATGTGTCTGTCAGCCAGAAAGCGTCTGAAAAAAAAGCTCAGCCAAAAGGCAGCAATGGCACAGATCACAACTGCCAGGTCTGTATGGGGTGCACACTTCTGAAACAGCAGAGATGACAGAAACAGACTGTCTGGTTACCTGAAGTTTTGATGAAAGGGCAGGAGAAAGGATGAGGAAAGGTTTGTGATTCCAATGGAATACAGAGAAGAAGTGTTTCTCCTTTCTGACCAGCATCAATTAGGTCTTGCCTGGGTTTAACTTGCAACCAGCTGCTTTTAATCCAAAAATTAATTTCCTGTAGGCATTTTACTGCTGTGCATAACAAAGATTTTGCTTAGAAATGGCAGGAATAGACTCTGCATGGCAAAGGTTGGCTCTGCAGGGCTAAAATGAATTAAATGGCACAATAATTACATTTGTCCCTACAGTCAATCCTGGGTTCTCAATTTAGATGAGCTCCTACTGAAGTTAGAAACTTCTGCCCCAGAACAAATGAGTGAAGCCCCTAGGATGTGGCCACACTTAACCAGAGCACATAACCTATTGTTACTTTGATAATGATAACTTCATTTTACTTACCTGTGAAGATAACAGTGTTCAAGCTAGATTTTCCCCACAACTCCATGAAATGAACCACATCCCCAAATCTAAGAGAGGGATGTCCAGTAAACACAACACATGGCTGCTTGAAGTCGTTGCTGAAGTCTCCATGGATGCTGGGATAATGTTTCAATTTGTTTGTCTGAATAAGCTGAAATAAAGACAAAAATCCAGACGTTACAAACTTTTCAGGCCTCTGTGCTCTGTAGTTCAGTGTGTTTATTGAGATTATAAATATTCTACAGTTTATTTCTAACCCATCACAGAGTCCCTTCCTGCATATCCCCTAATTTTTCCAACAAATTTAGTCATGACTGTCCTAAATGTTATGAAAAGGAAGTCAAAGTATGAGGCCAGGTGCCTCCAAGTCCTTGCTCTCATTACTTTGGTACCAGCAGTACAGTAACTGAGAGGAAACTCGGCAAACACTCCCTGCAAGTCTCCTGGAATGAGCAGAGTGCTCAGCTGCCAAATTCAAAATAAGCTACTTTTTCCTATTTGCCATGTTTACAAAGAGCTCTGGGCACCGATGCTGAAGCTGGTTCTCTTGCATCATGGCAGTACCAGGCAATTTTGCCTTCAGCAGTATGTTGCTATGAGTTTCGGGTTTGCACAAAGTCAAGTCCTCTGAAAAAACATATGAAAGAACAGACTGACTTGCCCTTCCTTACTATCGCTGAAACTAGTAATAACATTAACTAAGAGCAGTAAACAGCACTTGTCACTAGCGCTGGCAAACAGAGTGTCATCAGCTATGCATGTGGAACGGATTCCTTTACTCAGATGGGGAAGTTTATTTATCAAGGTGCTTTTTGAAGAAGAATTTTGCTTTATTTCTCCTGCCACTGTTTTCTAATCTGTAAAGCAAGGTTCAACTTAAAAAGCAATTTAATACACTAGTCTGCTAAGTACTTCGATGCAATATTTTGCAAGAATTTTCTTGGCAGGTATATGCTTCCATCCCCAGCCTGAAAATAACTGTAAATACAGGTTTTGTAAAAAGTATGCAATTTAACACAACAAAATCACATGCTAAGAACATACACGGAAAGAAGAGTGTGAAAGACGGGAAGGGCACTTCCTTTGTCAGCCAGTTTTTAAAGGAGGTGGGACTGTTCGTCACAGACCTCTCCATACGTTGCTGTCTGCTGCCAGGCATTGCCACATGGCTCAAAATATAGAATTCACATATGCAGGCTTCAGCAATGCGTTTCTGTCCTGTGGAACCCCAGATGATATCACTAATTAGCAAATGGCATGCTCTTCCCTACCTGTCATAACATAACGTGTGCATCGTGCCTTTCCAGCAGAAAACCCTGCCACTAAGGATATTCCTCTTCATTCTGAGATATTTGATTTTCAAAAGAGGAACTAACAAAGAACATTACAATAAGCAACCCTCCTGGTCTCTCAAAGCTGTAAGTCATCCTTCCAGATTCTCTTTTATTTGCTACTTTTTACCACTGTAGATCTAACTCAAGATAGCGTGCCTACATGGAAATGAACAGAAAGCTGAGAATTCTGATGCGTCTTTAAGCCTCTTAACAACTTACGCACTTCAGGACTTAAGGTTATTACATAATTAGGTTCTTAATTGAATTTAACATCACTGAACAAAAGTATCAACCCTACTCAACTTCTAGCTGTCACCACCTAAAGATATTCTTTGGTCCTAGAACAGGCAATGTACAAATCCACCCTCAATATCCATTCGATAACAGAAAGTCGGCAGCACATGGGTGCCAATATTTATCTTTTCTCCTTTCCTGCCTTGAGTTTGGTCTCCTTCAAGTTCCCAAAAGGAAATATTTTGCTGTGATTTTGCATTTGACTTCCCACACGTCCTGTTTTAAAACTGCTGCGCCATACCTGGATGGCTGGATTAGAATGGGATTGAAGTTTGATGTACGATGGAGACTGTAGGTGGACACAGCCCGTTATTTCCATGTGAATTCTTGGATCATGGAGGAAGTAGCTAGGGCTACACTTCCTGCAGCTTACTTGTAATATCAAATTCCTATTTAATCTTCAAGAGGGAAATTTGAAAAAAAAATCCAATAACTGCTCTGGCAGTTAATATGCGCTAAGTCTTGAAAACATTTCTGCAATTAAGACTAGTAAAGATTTCTGATTAACACATCTGGAGTGCAACATTTAGAATCTAAACTTAGCTTCAGTAATAAAAAGTGCAGTTTAGCAGACAATGCGCAAAACAAATTTGATCCCATAAAATACTGGCACTTAAAAGAATGGGTAGGAAATGGCTCCAGGAAGCTTTTTCCTCTTTTTTTTTTTTGAGGGAAGCCAAAAGCCTCAAAACTGAAGTTGCAAAAGCAGTTTCAATTGGGTAAACTGGAAGAAGGGGACAATTGCTACTTCAAATATAAAATGGGATATGTGACATTCCAGGGCAAAACTTTGCCAGGGACCAGCAGGCAGCTAAGTGAAAGACATTTCTACAGCTCGCATTTATGTAACACACTTCCGAAAATCACAAACTGTTCTTCCAGCATCCTGTTTCTTTTTTAGACTTACATATATCTTTGTATACAGTAGCATTCAAATCTTTGCTAAGATGCGAGAGCAGCACTCTGTGTGCAAAAGCATTCTCAAGAGCCTATTTCACGGCTAAACCTATACAAATATTCATAGTTTATAAACATAGAAGCTGTATTCTCTTCAAAACATTATGGCAGCTTCAAATCCCTTCCTATTACTTTGCAGAGAGACACAGGATTTCTAATCCCGTTTTCAAGGACCTTGGGTTTTGTGTGTGCCATTCTTTTAAACCATTTTTTTTTTATTTCCAGCAACAAACATCTAGCATGAAACCGGGGTGCACTGCTTCTACCTGGGGTGCTAACTCAGGAGGGAAAAGGGACACATGTTGAGGACCATGTCCTGAGATGTGGTGTTCTTTTGGTTTGTTTTTTTCATCTTGGAAGATCTCTTACGGTAAGTCTACTGAAGCTCCATAGCTTAGCTCACGAACTGATTCTCACAGCTGGACACAGCAGCGGTGAAAGGCGACAAAACCAAGTTTAGAGCCATTCTACTCACTCCAGTGATAAAGCAGCTGGTAGATTTTAGTGTCTAGAGCAAAGTCTTTTCTAATTACTCAATCAAAAATATATGGAGCTGAACTTGCAAAACAGATCCAACAAAATTTCACAAATCATTAAGGGGACTAAATTTGCAATGATTTGTGAAAAGGTCTTTTATATCTACAGATGAGATGGGTTGTATAAGCACAACAGCCATTACTGTGTCATGTTCAGATCTCCAACCTGTACCAAGCCTGGGCCAAAACCGATGCCTGGCATTTAGCCAAACAAAATTTTGAAAAAGGGACTGATTTCTGGAAGCCAGAAGCAACATTCAGAGCATCCTGCTACAGAAAAAAACATTATTGACTGAAAGCTTAAGAGATAGAGGATGGTAAAGTACTGAACCGAGACTGAGGAGAGCTGTGTTTTTTTTAAATCCCAAATGGTTATGCTTCCCTTTAAAGCTGTAGACTTGATTTACAGGGTCAGCAACTGCTGCTATAAACAGGATAAATCTCCAGAGCCTTTGTGTACCCTTTATTGAAGAGAGCCAAAATACACTGCTATTTACTCGGTGCGTGTTTGTGTGTGTGTTTTGTATCTAGAATTTTGAACAGATGTGGTTCTTATCAGCGAATGATGCATTTATTACTTACCTCCCTCACTCCCCTCCTAAGACCAACACTAACAGGGGCCTAATTCTCTATTACACTATAAGACAAAACAATACTATACAATCACCTGGTTCCAGGTATTTATTGCTTTGAATGTGTTACGCAGGAACTGGTATATGGAGGAGGGAAGCAAAGATGAAGAAGACAAATGCTAGTATTTAAGACCACAGAATCAATATGACTCCCACCCTGGCTATTTTCAGTCGGAAAAAGAGGCTTTTCCTAGCCATTTCTCTTAGATGTTGCTAACAGAATCATTAATAAGAGGACAGCAAATCCAAATTCTTTCTCCACTAGCAAATACTGATCAATATAAATTACCTCTGAAATTCTTCTGTTGTGGACATTTAGAGAAGACTGGATTCACTTATCTTATAGCCTGAAATCATCTATGTAAAGATCGAGCAGAAAGTAAAAGGAGCGAAAGCTTCTTATTCTGCCTTGCTAGAACATTTCAGCTACTCATTTATAAAGCCTCTACCTCCACAAAAGGGATGGTGCAGAGCGTACAGCACATGGTTCCTGTTGAAATGGTTGGGGAGATGGCTAATTCCTCAGCTGTGGCTGTGTCAGGATGGGACATTCCCATGCACTCAAGGGATTTGGTAAAACACTGCAAGTTGGTTCTGGGATACCAGAGTAACATTTCTAAACAAAACAAATTACTGATTTATGCTCCACAGCATTTCAGCCAGGCATCGTGGAACTTAAATGTAAGCCTGTTTAGAGAGTTGATCCTAGAACATAACTGATACAGTGCCTTGGAACTGAAAGCCACCACCTCCCTTGGCCAGCCTGCTGTATTCACAAACATTAGGAAACTCCAGTTCTTAACCTTGCAGAAGCTTCCAACGTTACGTCAGTTTGAGCTCCTTCTCCCCTTTTCCCCATCACAGTAAGTGCTGGTGAAAAACTGAATTGCCCGAAACTTCTGTTTAAGTGCAGGGGAGAGCCACCCACAGAGCGATCCATCCCTTCCCTAACTGACCGGTCCTCCGCTCCACTTCCCCAGTTTTCCTTCTGAGAAATTGCTGGCTGGAATATACAGCAGTTCTGCTCCGGATCCTAACGCCCTCCAACGGTCACAGCAGCTCTTACCCCAGCGATCACAGATAAACGCCTTTAAAAAGGACCTCTTTGACCTTGTGCACCGCCAAAAGGCTGCAGGTGAGACTTCAGAAGCTTGTGCAAGAATCTGGACACTCCATTCGTATTAACTTTAGTAGGAACTGATGTCCAAATCCATCCCTACAAGCCTGAAGCACTTTAGCTCACATTCCTTGCTCATAACAGAGTGAAAGTATATTCCCTGTTCACTCGGACTGGATGTTAGGAAACAAATTGCCACCCCAAAGCACAAAAAATTGTACGTGGTGATTGTGCAGGAGGAGCTATGATGAACACCTACTACTACATTAAAGTGGAAGTAACAAGGAGGGAGTAGAAGTGTTTTGGGTTCTCTGCAGAGTTGAACAGCGTGTCTGGTTTTATTCAGCATGGCAGAACAAGGAATGCATTCAAAGCAGGTAACGTAAATCATAAACCTGGAAAATTTCCATGTAAAGAGAATGAAAAAGCTTCAAACAACCTAGTACGGAGAGAAGAGTAAGATGAAATAAAAATAATAATTGTAGAGAAGATGAAGATACTTTTCTTTATCCTCTTGTAACAATAATGAAGGGATAGTTAAGTGAAATGCAAAATACAATCATAACTGATTGAAGGAAGTAAATGCTCTTATACTATGCATCAGGAACCACTGGAACTCACTGCTGCAAGAGACGACATCAACAATTTGGGGGATTTTTTGCCTTGTTTGTTTTTAAATCTTTCTGTTTATACAGCTAACAGGAACACTGAATTTCAGGACCAGACAGTATGCTGGGCTGGACTTCTTCCATAGATAACGAGCAGCTTATTTCCTGGCCTGTCCCTTTCTGATGTATCATGCCAGGCACATTATTAATGCTTGCTAATAACTAAGAGGCCTGTCCCAGTAATTCCCTATTTTCTTTCAACAACTGAGCAGCTAAGCAGATCTTTTCATGATGGGCTATTTCCATATAGTTTACATTGCAACAGCCTACCATTACTTGGAAAAAAGTAAGGCAATTCTCCACTAACAACCTATCCAATAGAAATGATCATTCAGTGTCTCTTTCTGATACTCATTAAAAATTCCCTGAAGCGCTAGTAAGCAGAGCTCCTGATTGTGAGGTTGTGGAGCCACAGATTTAGAAAGAGAGTGTTTACCTAAGACGAAAAGGTTGGCTGCTGACTAAGGCTCTAACTTAGTAACTGGAAGCCTCAAGTCCAAGTCCTTGGTCTGTCCTAGACTGATGGTACAGCCATGGACAGGTTATTCAGGCCAGGTCTGTATTAAGACCATTTTGCTTGGTAAGATCACACCAAAACATCATAGTAGCTGAGCTTACTGTGGATACTCTCTGCATAGGCATAACAGAGTTTCTCCCAAGGAGTAAATAATACTTTGTTAAAGACTGTACTGAATGAAAAGAGGTTGTATAGATGTTTCACATTATATGAGTTATACAGTGTCAGCTGCAAGATTTTTTCCCCCTTTCTGTTTAAACTGTTATTTCCAACACTGTATTCGACAGAAGAAAAAGAATCTCAGCTCCTCTCCCATGCCTTAGGAACAGTATGACAGCATTAAACCATAACCAGCTGTAGGTATCACTAAAACTGGAATGCAGCCCAAGGCAGCTGAGAGTTACAGGAGTAAAAGGATGCAGTAGCTGTCCCTCAGAGGACAGAGACAAGGAATCAAAGGCAAGTGCTGAGCACTGGGTACCTGACGTGGACATCCTGGAGCTGCGTTGGTGAGCATGGCTATTTTACATGTCAGTCATCCATATAAATCTCAATCTGCTTTGACTGTCTGAAACCAAACTAAACCAAACCATGCATCTTACAAAACAGAAAGGAGCAATCTGATCTGGTGTTCTCAAGCGTGTCTAAACTTCAGTGATGTAAAAAAAGCACCAAATGAAATAGCAGCCTCAGTCTTCCTTTGCCTGGGTATTACTTTGTTTTGGTTTTGCTATTAAGCCAGGATTTTTAAAGAGTGTTGGTACATGCCTAGGGCCGCTGCCTCCCACCATACAAACTGGTTTTGCAAATGAGCCAATATGTATCAGGAATTAGCAGTGAAGAGACCCCTTTAGTCCATCATGGGGTGGGGGTAGTGTAGGTTACTCCACTTCCCAGTGTTTACTCCACTTTCCAGTGTTTACACAGCAGCTGCAAATGATCACCCAAACACACAGTCTTAGTTGTGTTAGAGGACTTACTGTGAAATGTGTAGTAGTTACTTCAGATGGCAGTTAGTGCTGAAATGCCTAAAGGCTGGGAGCCGCGAGGATGTGCATACACAGTATATTGCGTCATTTAGCACATTTAAGGCAACCCTTAGGCAAAAACATAAGAAGCCTAAGAATGGCTTCCTATCAATGATATCCATGGGTCTAGATAAAGCTGTTTGTGCATCTCACGATAAAATGTCCCTAGCTTTGTGGGTCATATGATTTGGCCTTGTCAACCAAAGCCTGTACCTGTAACAGGGAAATTACTCCCTCTGTGCGCTGCATTTTGTCATAAGGAAACTTGATCTATTATCTGCTGCTGTGAGTCCTTCCCTAGATAATTACCTTGATCTCCACATGAAGCACAGAGGAATGTCTCAACAGCTAAACAATAATTTGGCAAAATCTCATTATCCACAGGCCTCTGGAGAATATAAAATGTCCCAAAAATTAGAGGACACAGTTATCAGTCTATAAACACAAAGACCCATCATATGAGATGGGTTAATTAATCCAGTCTTTGACAGCTGCATGTTTGGCTTCTGATTTTTGGAAGGGCTTTCACTTAAACCTGCCTGTTCCAGTGCATATTGCAAACTAAAATTATGAAGTAACGTCTTTGGTAGAATATAGGCTGTCAGTGAAACCAATGACACTGTGGATCAACAAGGACACCCCAGAAAGCAGAGATGCAGGGGAAATTAGAAAGCATAGCCAGCAGCATGGCTACAGAGTCTTGTATTCAGAGATCAGGCTTTGGAATTGATTTATTGGTGTGAATAAATTTTTTGGTTACAAAAAAAGCGGTGAATAGGTGGATGGCCCTGCAGTCTGCATTGCTCTTGGTAACAGACTATACATAATTCACTGTGTATCCTGCTTGAAATGCATTCAAGCATCTGCGAAGAGGGAGGGCTTCTGGTCAGATCCTACTTCCAACAATGCCTTTGAAGCACCTACAGATGATAGATATGATGGGCAATGGCAATTTCCAGAACAAGTCCCTGGACAAGATATCTCAGAGGGAAAAAAACCCCTCAAACACCAATGCCTGAAAAAGCATTTAATCCCTCGACTCTTAAACCTGCAATGGCCACTCTGCACATCTTATCAGAGAGTTCTGACCACATGAACTAAGAGAGCTGGTTTTCTGAGACTGCATACCCCAAATGGCCTGCTGTGTCACAGGAGTGGGATTTAGCCAGTATTGTTTCTCAGTCCTATTTCTTCCTTTCCCAGCCTGCCCCTCATTTACTTCAGTGGGAAATCTACCTGTCCTTGATATGCAAGATAACTCTGAAGGCATGAGTTAGAGCACATTTATTTAATGTCTGGTTGGCTAAAACTTCCCCTCAAAATTATTATTTTGTTGCAGGGAAGATCCTCTCAACATATGTTGCAGGGAGATTCCCCCCCCCCCAAAGATGGGAATACCTTATTCCTCTTTGCTTCACTAAGATGTTAGCTCAAGTAATTCCATTTAAAATTGCCAATGACAGCACTCAGTGCTGCAAGCTTTAACTTTTTTATATCAAACCTCTCTTTCAAGACACCGCTTCTCCTGCAGCAGACAACATGGTGCCTATTTCAGCTAGGGCAGCAGGAGTTGGGATGACTAAGCTGTCTCTCATAACAAGCTTCTAGTTTTACAGACTTTGAAATAAACTGCTAGGACAAAGGGAATATTTGTTGTTGCAGTCTGATAAGAGCAAACGTTCAGCCATGTGTACGCCAGATAGCCTTCTGCAGGGGAAGAAGTAAAACAGGCGAGCATATGTAAGTTATATGCTGAAATAAACATCATGATAATTTTTGCGTTGGGGGAACACCATCATTCATTCCTCCCCCATACTCCCAAATTAATCACAGAAAGCAAAGGGAAAAAAAAAAAACCCAAACTTGTATGAATAATGGCACAGAACTATTAAATAGCTGTAGAAGCTTTCATCAGAAAAACAACAGCCACACAGGACTGTGTTCCAGAAACCCGCCCACTCAGTGATCTTAGCAAAGAGCAAGACCATGGTTTACTTACCTCAGCATGGGGAAAGGGAGGTTCTGGAAGATATACCTTTGTTTGTTTGTTATGACACAACCTTTAAAAGAAAAGGAAAATAAGCTGGTGAGAGAGCTGCGGAACATCCTGCAGTATCTGCTGCCATCTACTGTTAAAACTTTTTCTGGAGAAAGCCATTTCGTAGCTGGGGTTTCAGGTGCAAAATCACCGATTTGTTTTGTTACTTCCAGTCTTTCTGCTCAGAGGACCAACACCTACAGGACACAATAACTCAGTTATAGCAAGATCACTTAGAGAAGGTGCAAGACAGCTGCAGCAATTTTGTACACACTATATAACAGAACTCCTTGCTGTTGAAGACAAATTTGTAACTCAACATCTGCATCATTTCATAGTCCAGACCTCAGCAGTTTTTGCAAAGCCAAATCACCTGTCAACAGAAAAATTCCAATTGCCTCATCCCACTTCTCAGCAGTGACTTGGTCCTTTCCTTCGTTATAATCTAATTCCCTTATGCATTTTATTATTGCAGCTACAATGCTGGTAAAGTGCCTCTTCACCATGGCATAATGCTCACTGTTACCTGCTATTTTACATCAATCATTTATTTTTAAAATATAAATATGGAAGGTTGTTGACTAGCTCTAGCCAGACTCCTGATTCATCCTATTACAGGAGTTAAAAAAAGATTATTTGTCAGAGGCCTGTGTGATGTTACAATTATCTGTAGTGACACTGTCCTGGTGGCTTTTTCTGGGAAACACTACTCACCTCATACTGTCTTCACTTTATTATAAAGCAATAAGCCTGCGTCAAACTCAATTTGATAAAGTCTAAGAGATACTAAGAGCATGACATTTCTTTTAGCTGACTAAATAGCAGAATTGGAAGGCTGGAATCCCTGAATTTCAACCTCAGTTCTGACCCCAAACCTCTATTTTACAGATGTTCAACCTCTGCCTCCATTTCTACCAAAGTAAAACATTTACCTTACGAACAAGTGTTTAGAGATCAGCTAAGGTTGGTTTTGACTTTTGAATATAAGCCACTCCAGCAACACAGAATTCAAAAACATGTGGTCTGAACACTCGGGTGTCTGAATTGTGCCAGCTAGACACAGCAGACAAAACGACCCAACTGGCACACGTAACATTCCTGCACAGCAATAACTAACCCAAGGGACTATTGCAACAAGAACTGTGCAGCTACCACTGCAGCTGGTACTGAAATGAAATCACCAGGTAAGTACAAGCCAAACAATTGTTTAACTATAAACTGTATGAGTCAACACACCCTGGTGAGTACACCGAAGTTTGGCCAGGACACCAAGGCTTGATTGTCCTACTTTTGCTGAAAGTAACGTGATTAAAATTCACCAGATTTCCTTCTTTTTTACAATTCTCCTGAGGGATCAATTCACCTAACGTTTCCAGGACTCCAGACTTAAAAAATCTGGAGGAAAGGAAGGAAAAGCTAACTTACTCTATTTAATAATCTAGAGCACCTCTCTGTTTGTAAGAATTTAGGACCAGTTACAAATGGTTGGGTTCTCCCTTCCATGGCTCAGAACCACAGAATGGTTGAGGTTGGAAGGCACCTCTTGAGATTGTCTAGTCCAACCTCCTGCTAAAGCACTGTCAGCTAGAGCAGGTCATCCAGGACTGTGTCCATTTGGGTTTTGGTGTCTCCATAGACAGAAACTCCACAACCTCTCTGCACAACCTGTTCCAGTGTTTGACAACCATCGCAGTAAAAAAGTGTGTTTCTTTTGTTCAGATGAAATTTCCTGTCTTTTAATTTGTGCCTCTTGTTCTGTCAGTGGGCATTACTGAGAAGAGCCTGGCTCCCTCATCCTCATCTCCTCCCATCAGGGATACACACTGCTAACATCCACTCGAGCCTTCTGTTCTCCAGGCTGAAGAGTCCCAGCTCCTTCAGCCTCTCCTCATCTGAAAGATCATCTTTGTGACCCTGTGCTGGCCTCATTCCAGTAAGCCCATATCCCTCTTGTACTGGGGAGCCCAGAATGAGACATAGCACTCTCCCTGTAGCCTCCCCAGTGCTGAGCAGAGTAGCATCACCTTCCCCGACCTGCTGGCAGTGCTCTGCCTAATGCAGCCCAGGATACTGTTGGCCCTTTTCTGCCACAAAAAATATATTGCTGGCTCAGCAAAGTTTAGCCTGAAAAATCTATTGGTATAGTTTTGGGGGAACTGGATAAGATGCGCAAACAGGCACAGCACTCAAGTCAGGTACATCATTTAATCATAAGTGCAAGGACCAATAAGGACAGATGATTTGAGTTTGTATGTTCTATAGGAAACGATGCTTCCCTAATTATAGAACATCTACTTACACACCCACCCACCCTTGTGACTCAAGAAACATGTTCACAATTCTAATCAAGTATATATTAGAATATGTCAAGTAGAGATAACCTGCATGTATCTATTTACCACAGCTGAGTGTGTGAATTGAGGCTGATGAAGCAGCCCTTTAAACACCTACCATTCAGCAAAGATCTGGGAGAACTCGAGGGAGCTGTTGGCGACAGGTGAGATGAAATAAAAGGGGACATTGGAGAGTCCGG
Source organism: Egretta garzetta (assembly GCF_000687185.1). Classification (NCBI taxonomy): domain Eukaryota; kingdom Metazoa; phylum Chordata; class Aves; order Pelecaniformes; family Ardeidae; genus Egretta; species Egretta garzetta. The sequence goes on from NW_009259833.1 coordinate 762,399, forward strand.
CAGAGTCAATAAACTGATAGAGGCACTCCAGCAGATCGTATATTACTCCAGAGGGGTAACAGGGAACCAGCACGTTTCCTCCATTCCGGACAGTCATAGCTAAGGGAGAGAGAAAGTAAAAATCAATTAACAGGGTTCTTATTTAAACTTTTTAATAGAATTCCTTTAATCCAAATATTACATGAGGTACAGAAAGAAGCTATCGCATGAATTAGCGGAACACATTATGCATATGAATTGGGAGGAACACTTCTAATCATTAAATACATTTATTTACTGCCTTCTCCAGGCTTAGCGGAGCAAGTGATTATACTCCATTAGCTGGGGGGCACATAACAGACTGAGCACATGCAAAACTCCTGACACGAGAGGGCGGTCTTGCACTGGCACATGAGGATAAATGAGTGACACAAAACACCTCAGCATCAAAATAAACCCTGCTCTATCTATTAGCTGGCCACCAAAGGGGAAGGACAACAGTTTGCAGGTCTCAGCTGAAAGCACTACATGTGCTAAACTGTTCTGGACCCAGTTTTCAGTGCTGTAGATGAATGGCTGGAGATGCAGTTATTTCAAACAGCCCTTGAAGCTAGAAGCGGGTGGTGGAGTGTTTCTCCTTCCTAAAACCTCTAAATATTTCTGTCCTTTCAGTATAACAATTTAAAACCCCTATGAATTGTAGACAGCATGGGACTAGAGAAAATGAGGAAAAGAAAAACAGGTTTAATCTGTAATTGAGACAGATTTGAGTACAACAGCAAAAGCAAGTACAGAGCAAACACTTTGTTCTTTTGGCAGAATGAATTACAAAAAGCCTGGGCCTTATGGGAAAGTGGAAATACTTTGTCCAGCTCACTGGGCAATCCTGCCTCACTAGGATTTCATCTGTGGTCACGGGGTAAAACCATCTACTGATATTAATTGCAGTGCAGCAGCAGTAACATTATGTGTGAAGGCATTACACAAAAAGCTGAGAAAGAGCCTGAAAATGCATATATTACATCCCACCATAATCACTTCCTTGACTTCAATTTATGGACAAGCTTGATAGGGTACGGATTTAGCACATTAAGGGTCTTTTTGCCTCACCCACACGCTCAAGGAAGATTTTTATGGCTGAATGTTTACGGAGTCTAGGGAAATGCACAGACTCTGTAGGAGGATTTTTCACATGCATTTAGGTGCTTAACTCCTTTTAGCAGCCAGTGCCTATTACATGCTGCTCCCAACAACAACTGGTGGTCAAAGACACGTTCTATATCAGAGTTATATTATAACTGCAGTGTAGTGGATTTATTGCCTAGGTTTTCTCTGGGTCACATACAAACTATACCATCAAAATATTTGTGATTATGAATAGCTATACTTTGTATTTGTCTAGACCCTGAGATGTTACAAAACATCCCAACCATGTGTTATGTTATCCCTCCTACATGGGTAAGTCTAAACTATCCCATCTATAAACAGGATGTGAAAAGAGGAATGAGGAGATTAAAACCGGTATTTTCAAAGCCATCTGGGGGCTGAAAGTTAAGCCTCTGGCTCCAGGAGCAGAATTTGCATTGCTTCATTATGCACCCAAAAATTCTGCAAAGTGGAAAGGTAAGTACCTGTATC
>NW_009259833.1:764027-772963 GCF_000687185.1 Egretta garzetta
ATCAGTGGAAAATGCTAAGGAAAGGGGTATGTCTGCAGCTCTGTCTCTGCTCTGAACGAAGACACCGGCTGAAACACCGAGGCATGCGTCTCCATGAAATGGGTTCCTCCTTCTTTCACTCAGGCACCAACTCGCTTCACCTGCTTAAGACGAATGGCTTGCTCCTCCCTTTGAAGAGGCCAGAGGAAGAGCTTTCATCTAATGATGGCCTGGCTAAAGAATTTATCCAGGGCATGAAAAATGTGGGTTTCATTCCTAAGCCTTAGAGTTTGTATTCACAGCTCTCCCTTCCCCACAGCCACTGATTCGCTATGGAAACCTCAAGTCTCTTCTGTTGAAGACAACCAAAATTCCTGGGGCCACAGAGAAAATAACGGAGGGTAAAGTCTTGGAGCGGACGCCAATTTGAGTTTCTGTTCCCAGGAAAACTACGGAGCTTGTTATAAATAATTAATACAAAATCACAATCTAGGGAGTGGAGTGCTCTTCTAGCTAGCTGCCCTACTCACTAGGCCAGGGACCCAGGGTTGCTGGCCCCTTGACATATGTTCCTGGCGGCACAGTGATGCACCCTTGAACTGGCCTGGTGAATGCTCCTGCTCCCCAGGACAGGGAAGGACAGCAACACGGCTATCCCACCACTGACAAGGCTCTGTGTGCCAACTTTTCGGTTCAGAATACCCTACTCAATTCCTTGGTGCAAAGTTATTCGTATGTGCTGTGGTCAGCACAGCCGGGCACTACTTCTTGAGGGTGCTCTTAAGTGGTTCCATAAAGGGATAAGAATTACCTCCCAGCTTCTGCAAAACAGGGATGAAAACCTTTACAAGCATATTGCTTTCCATGCAGGCAGCAGGTCCAATCTGGCTCTCTGCTCCACTACGGCAACTTTCTACAGTTGTCAGTAAGAGGACACGTATATCTGAAAGCTGTTTAAAGCCCAATTTATCTCTGTGACTGATGGATGCACTCTCTTGATAAAAGTTGTATAATAATCTTGGCATTTCAAATTTAGTCTCCTTTAGTAGCTCTATAACAAGTTGTTCAATTTACAACTCACAATGAGATACTTGCTTTTCGAACAGCTGCCACCACAAGGTCAAGTTGGCACCTAAAAAGCAAACTGTGCTCTTTTCCGCTTTCTATAAACACACGCACGCACGCACACACAGAGGCACGACCGCACACGCACACAAAATATCACAAACTGCCCCTACAGACAGTCTGGCAATTTTGCTGATGATGCCCAAGGCGATGTAAAAATACAATTGCTTTTCCTGAGCCGCAGGGTGTTGGTGCTGCAGTGCTGAGCACAGAAAAAAAGGGGTTTGGGCTAAACTGAGAGGAACTTGGAGACGTGACAAAGCATGGTTTCAGTGCCGCACACACAATGCGGAGAGGAAATCATGCATGTGACTTGGTCATAATGGGAAGCAGTGTCTGCAACTCTGCAGGCTGGGATGAAAACAGAGATCAAGGTGAAATTTTCACACTTCCACTTCTGTGCTTCACAACACTTACTCACAAACACGCTGGTACCTCATGATACACATTTTTGGTAAATTTCCAGCATCTGCTTTAGAGTTTTTACCTGGTGTATTCTAAGCTTCTTGCAAAATCCCTCAAACATTTTGGAAATGGGAAAAATATATGAAAACTATTGTGCTCAGCTTGCCTACTCTATTGCCTGTCCTGGTATCCTATTGCTTTTTGGACTTTTCTACACATTTGAAAGAAAATTGATTCACTGTTTTCTTCTCCTGATGTTGGGTAGATGTGTAAGTACTGCTGGTGTCAAGTAAAAGACAGCCCTACCACTGCATTATTCATCAAATTATTTAATTTCTTCAGGTTGCTGTTTTTAGGCAAACACCACTCAAATTCCAGATTCTTACAATGGCATTATTTTAAGCATATATCTTCCTTTGGTCTTTAATAATTTTCTAATTTCTCTGAGTTGGTCTCATTCAAGATAGAAGCTGGCTTGGAGACCTTCTGCAAAACCCTCAAAATAGTTCAGAACGTTTCTGTAAACCAGAACAACTTGTGCAGATAAACACCCACCTGTACCTACACATGTAGCACGTTTATTTATATGCATTCATCTTTTGGATTTTGCTTTGGCCCAAGCTACATCTCTACGATTTTGTTTAATTTTTCAAAGCATGTTAATTAACAACAGTCTCACTCTTGTTTACTTAGCATACAGCTGTGGCAGTTCAAGACATGAGTGACCACCAAGGTGCTTGCTAGAGCATGTTTGCAGCAGAGCTGGCAGCAGGGCAACATGTTCCGCTCCTCAGCCTCTCCAGTACAAAGTCTTAACGTTTCAGCTCAGACTTGCTTCCTTGGTGGTTTAAGGTGAGATGCTAGGATGTAACCTGTCAGGGGGACAGTAACCCCCATAAAGGTCAAGAAGGGACAGAAAAGTGCAGCACATCTGGATCTAGCACAAGAAGGTCACCAAAGCTTATTTGCGACAGCTCATAGGGTAATAAAATTAACAATGCTTAAAAACAACGAAAACACAGACCTGAAAACACAGACACCCCTAAACACATGCATTGCTTAGGAAAGGAAGTCACAGGTGTTAAGAATTAACACAGCTTCAAGGGGAGGTTGAACAAGTTCCTGGAAGAGAAATCCACTGAATGTTACTAACTACACAAAAGCCATGCCTGATTCAGGAAATTCCTGAAATAAAAATACTTGAAGGCTATGGAATTATGAGGGGAAAGTATCACATAATCTCACCCTGTTCTTCTACTCTTCTCTAAACATCTGCTCATGGCCCCTATTGGAGCCAGGATGTTGGCAGAGAGGATCTTTGGTATAACCCATGATTACGAGTCTTATAAAATGCCAAAACATGCTCTATTAATAGAGTCATCCTGGCCCTGTAACTTGTCTTTTCAGATAAACAAAACCCACATAATTTTACCATGTACATCCCACAACAGGACCTATGACTCCTGTTTGAACTGAAACACGTCCTAAAACGGGATATCTGATTTCAGTTTAGAGATGGTGGGTGACGGAGGAGTCTACCACACTCCACGTAGTATTTGCTTTCCACTACCATGGCAGTTTCATACTGGGACTGTGAGACAGTACATAGACATTCAGCACCTGTGAATATGCACAAGGATTTTAAAACGGAGAAAAAACCAAAGTCTTGAGGTTTTTTTTTCTTCTTCTCCAAGGGTACATTCACATGTAAAAAGTCAGACTAAGAATTTGCACTTCAGTTCTCTCGACCTTATTCTGCAACCTTGGGTAAGCCACCTACCACAGCTCAAATTCCTCCCAGGTGTGTAATGGGGACCAAAACACTTGCTTACAGTGAGGATTCCCTGATTTAGACTTCTAATGTCTTTTCATAACCTTTGTAAGAATCCTCCTATCACACGCTTTTTAAGTCTTCTTTGTAAAAAGTAATTTAAAATAAAGGGAAGATCTCTGATACAAGAACAGGCAATATACAGTAGGACAGACATGAGAAAGTGGTTTGATGACAGAAGGGTGAGAGTGTAGAGGAACTGAGGTGGGGGAAGGGGAGAAAAGGAGAGAACAGCACTGGATGTGACATTCCAAACATGCTGGAAAATGCTGCCATTCACACTGATATCACAGCTTTGCAATTATCAGCTTTTCCAGCTGTGAAAGCGTCTGATTAGGTTTTATATTTCTGGGGTCTATAAATATATCTTGATATATTTTTTCAAACAAAGATTGTGCTGTTTGCTTTTGATATATTTAAAAATCAGGTGTAAGAAGGGAAGCAGATGTGCTTGTTTTCAAAACTGAAAGTCATAAAAAAGCATGTAAAGACTTTACACTGGTTGATATACAGGAAGGAAATAGTAATATTTCAGCTGGGAACAATATCCAAAACCTAGGCAACACGTAGTCTGTTGGCAGCTAAGCAACATACTTAGCAAACCAAGAGCAGCAGATGATTAAATCTCATTATACCTGTTCCATTCCAAAACATTTTAGGTACAGCTTGTGTCTCTCCAAGCACTTACTATATTAATGACATCAGGAGCACATCGTAAAATCTAAACAGCTAGTTTTATGCCAGAAGCTATAGCTGGACAACTTATTCAATTCCAGGAATCTCAGAATTGTTTCCCACCCAAAGCAATGAATAAGATGATAAAATAGGCAAAAGACTTCTTTCAACGACCTACCCAAGTTGTTGCAGAACTCTCCTACCATGCCATCTGGGTTAGCAGTAGGGATTTGTGTAAGACCCGTCAAGATGAGAACATCGCTATTTTTAAGAGAAGCCTGGTCCATGGGCTGAAACAGAGCACAATGAAATAAAATGAGTAACGTGAGAGTTATAACACAGGTTTTCTCTGCTCTGTACTAAGACGACTGCAATACATAATAGATACAGTGACCAAGAAGGAGAACACATGGAACACTTTAAACCTAACATTCCTCCATCTGTGGAAACGTAACTGGAGTTAGTAAAAACACATACGACTGTTTACCTGCATACTACAGCCCAAAACAAACAACGGAACTGTAACCGGATCCATCTCAAAGTAGTCTCCATAGACTAATCATTTCATGGCCTTGGGGGCTGAACACTGAAAAGGCAATAATTTGCTGAAGATGTGGCAGTACAGTCAGGAACGGTTTGACACTTGTGCTCCTATCTCTGGCTGCACTAGCTTCCAACTCGCTTCCCTTTGCAAATCAAGGTGTCAGCTTTGATTTCCAGGGCTCACTGTCTACAGGGGGCAGCAACCATTCAGTGGATTCTCTTTGGAAGAGCTGAGATCAGCAAAGGACTTTGGGCTTGAAGCTCTCAATTTGGTGTATGAACCTGAATGCCACACAGGGCTCTCCCTCGACTGTGAAGTCTGTTCTCCTGTCCGTGGTATTACAACCACAGCTTTCAAACACTCAGTTCAGATTGTTTGCACAGGCCTTTTTAGAAGTCTGGTTTTGTGAAATGGTAAACGGCTACTGCTGGTAGAAAAGAGGAATTGGTTTAGATTCCTTAATATTGATAAATTTTATTTACCTAAGAAATAATCACTTACATGTATTAATTTTTTTAATGTAGCTATAATATCAGGCCAAACAGACAAGAATTTCCTTAAAAGCTGTAGCTCAAAACAGGTGAAAAACCATAGCTTCAACTGCACAAAAATCCCTGTACAAAAAAAGTAGTGCTCCCAAGGCAACACCAAAGCTAAAGTAACAGAGGAAATATAACTTGGCTTACCAGTCTCCCCTAGTGAATCAGATTAGCACTTTGCCTTCCTCTTTCGTTGAAGACTGCGCTAGAGGCTAAGCTATGTCAAAGTGAAATAGATGTCTTCAGAGGGCTATGACCTCTGATCTGCTGGGGCTACAGTGAATGCTGTACCAACAACCTACAGGCATAGGTACAACCCTCGGTTTTGTGGTTAACGTGCTGAGGGTAGCTACCACAAGCCCCTATCTGTGCCATGTCTGCTTCCTGGGGGACCGAAGAGTTTGTATCTGCACAGTCTATCCTGTGGCTCACAGATGTAGCAGAGGGACTGATGATTAAACTGTCCAAGGAAATAAGTGTGGCAACTTGGCCACTGACAGGCAGTCTAATGTTAAAGCAAACATCGTCTCTGCTTCGACTGCGCATGAAGGCTCACACTTTTTTCACTGAGGTCAATCATTTGACATGTTTTATACTGGCATTAAAGCAGAATGAAAATGCATATCCACTTCTCTCCATTAGCAAACAGAGTAGATATTCAGAAATTATACATACTTAAGTGTGACCTGATACTAAATATATATTCTTGATACCTAAAATTTAGCATAATTCAATCTTGAAAAGGCAAACCACTTCTCTCTCTGCAGATACAGTACAGCTATGATGAAAAGTTAACTTTTAGCCTCACTCTGGGCTGGGATGCACTTCCCACAGCTACTATTCAAGCAAAGGTGGGCAACTGCAGCCAGCTGCATCGTATTTTATGGTTACTTATTCTCAATAGACCCTCTTCAGTCTCACCAAGCAGGAAAGACTTCCATCAGAAGAGACTGGTGAAGAGATTTCCTCTGCTGAGCTTAGATCACCGTCACAGTTAATTCCCTTGCTCACAGTCCCTCAGTGCCATTCTTAAGTCGTTGAGAAAGACCTTGCTCTGTTAAACATGCAGGGGAATTTTCGTATCATCAACAAGAAGTTTACACTGTGCACCACCTTGTAGGACCAGACCTGTTACGTGAGATTTATTGCAATCTTTGACTCTCCATAGCATGTCCGTGAAAATGAAATGCCAATAATGCAATAAAAAATAATATCGAATCTGCCTGTGATAATGTACATAATGATTATGCCATATTAGATACACATAATTTCAGCTGCTATTGCACTGAGAGGACTTGCATTGATTTTTGTGGGTTAATGCAAAGAATATGTCTTAAAAGGCTTTTAGTGACATGTCTGAACCTGTGCTGTCAACTCCTGTTCTCCACTTCAGTGGCAATGGTGTCAATTCTAGCCTCAGCAGAGGGTGAGGCAAAACTTTCAATAGAAACCATCTGCCAGAAGACAGAAGTAAAGGGAACAATTAATGGTGCCAGACCGAACTCTCAAACAAACCCTTTAAAGCTCTTCAGTTATTTTCAGCAGCTATGAATACAGTCTTGCTTCACTTGCACTTCCTACAGACCCGCTGAGGTTTTCAGAAGATATTTCTGCTGCTGCAGTTCCAGCTAATTTGTACGTCATGGGCCATGTCTAAGCTAACTGCTTTGTTTTCCATTTTCTGTAATAGAGATGGACTGATTATTACAGATGTACCATAACTCTCTGCTGATTATAGATGTAACCTAGACGTAACTTAAAATGTCAAGAAAACTTCAAGATGTAATTTATACCAAAGAAGCAATCCCCCTCTCTTCCCATGACTGCGAATTCCCACCCATGCTGCCATCTCCACTATGTCAGCACTTAAATCCCAGTGCTGGCAGAAGGGAGAAGAAGGGAAGGATTGGGTGGGGGCCCAGTTCTGGTTAGGTGAGATGAGCCTTACCCTGTCTACACCCTGAGAGAAGGAAATGCTTTCAAGGCTATTAGTGTGTATATGAGACAAGATGTAAGAGGCAGAAGCATTTTTTTCTATTTGTATGCCCAAATAACCTGTGTCTTGTCACCCTAAAAAAGGGCTGACGAGAGCCTGGTCAACTGATGCCCATTTTTAATAACTACAGAGGGAGTTCCAGAAGACTGGAAAAGTGCTACGATTTTACTATTACTCAAAAAGCTCTGGATATGTTTTTACATAAACACATGCTGATTAACTGAATATAATTTCTAAAACAAAATGCAGTGACTGTTTTCATACACTGTTAAAAGATGAGAATTTCATTCTGACGGCTCACCATGGTTCTATGGAGAAACAGGTCAGACAAATAACTTTTCACTCCCTGAGGAAAAAATGCTGATTTATTGAACACAATTTTGACTCTGTGCCACTCAAGATACTGTTATCATCACATATTGTCTGTCAAACATCAAACAGATGAACAGCTGGTTGGCAGCTCACAAAACCCACTAGTTGTTACAGAATCACCATATTGTAGGAGCTTGTACTGGTGTTCACAGGGATTATAACACCAGGACAAAAACTATTCATTGTCTTCAACAACTGTCTGGAAGCAAATATAAGATGATGATGGTATCTGATATGCAAATGATATCAGTAACATTTGTGATGTGGTAAGTAATAAGTGAAGGGCAAACTGAATGGAATTTCACCTGGTAAGCTATTCCTTCAAACTATGTGTTAGTAGAAAATAATGCAAAGTGCAATGGACTGTATGCTAAAAAATGAGGCTCTCGGAGAGCATGTGGGACAAGCAACAGTGTCAGCAGAGTGAATAATCCAGGTTTCATCTCTTGTTAGCAAACAGAGTAGGTCCCTAGGGTTTCAGGTAGGCTCGCAGTACGTTTTCCTGCACTTGTTAAAGCTGAAACTGCACTGCCTAACTGCTACCACTTCTGCAGGTTGCAGTGACTGAGGGCAGATCTGCTGCCCATGGGCTGTGCTCTCGTGCCAGGCAGTTCAGTCACACACCATTCCTTGCCACACAGAGATAATTTCCTTAAAACCAGGGACATTACCAGAAGCTTCCAGAGAAATGTTCACCTTTGGAAAATGACGAAGCATGGCCAGTCTAACCTGATAAACTGAATCACCATTTCATGTAAATGAAAACACTCTCTGTTACCAAACTACTTCTTATAGTGCAAAGTTTCTCCTCACAGAAATATTCCATTCCTGTATAGTCAAATATTGCTGTTGCTCCTTCAGTAGAAGGTGATGAAAGAGCACAACCCAGGCCAGTAAGAGGCTGATGAGAAAAAGGGATTTAGAAACTCTGATACATTGCATGTAGCCATACTATTAAGGATGGTTTATCTACTGTAGCTGTTTGGCTCCTGAAATCAAGCTTTTAAATGCAGGATGCTCAGAAGCAAAGCTCTTTAGAAGATACTCACCTTGGGGGAAATTACTTACTGATCATGAACCTGACACATTTTCTACATTATTTTTAAATACCTCCCGCTAATATTGCTTTTAACTATTTTGACAACTTCTAAAGCATGCAGTACTGCAAACTTCAAGCCATTCTTTGCACTAAGAATTTATGGATCTAGAGAGAATTAATTTACTGGAAATTACATCTACAGCACTATAAAGACTTTGCCCTTAGCAGAGCAGGGTGGAAAAGTTGGCAGCCAGTTAGCTATCATTTCTCCCAAGGAAGGATGTTTCAGAAGTGATATAGAAGCAGCCTGTGAACTGTCTGTAAAGACTCTTCAGTGAAATATGGATTTTAAAAAAAGTCACTAATGCTCTATTGTTTAACTCTGTTGAAAATTTCCTATTTAAGGTGAAGAAGAATTTCCCAGTTGGTAA